>NC_138668.1:8672384-9205356 GCF_964273445.1 Streptopelia decaocto | reverse complement strand
GGGAGGTGACAACAGAGAAGGTCACATCTCTGGTCTGGAATAGTTTGAAGGGGATTGTTGACAGAACAGGAGGAGAGAAGGAGGTCTGATGCTCAGATTTATCCCTTTGCAGGAGAAATAAGCAGCATTCCTTGTCTGGCACCATCTGTGAGCAGGCTCATCACTGCCCAGGCACGGGAAGAATTACCCGCTCCTCTCCCCTCTGCTCTGATGCTGCCATTCTCATGCCTCTTTCCCTCCATCTCACAGGGATATTGGTAGTGGCAACTTTGCCAAAGCATTTAGAAATCTGTGAAAGAAGACATGGTATAAAGGTAATTAGCTTGTTAGGCAGGCTTTCCTGATGCTGTCAGGGAGCTGCACTGCTCTGGCTCTCACATCACCTCTGTCATCGTGCTGGCAAAGTCCATGGGCTCGTGTCCAGGCTCCCACAGTCCTGCTGGGTGCCGTCTTGGCCCTGCTGAGACTATGGCTATGATACCAGGGAGGCTGAAGGCTTCTTCCACCTCTGCTGCTTGGAAAAGCACCACAGCAAATCCACAGGGGACCGAAAGTTTGTGATGCCCACAGGTTGTGTCTCAAGGACTGCTGCCTTGTTCTGTGCGCTGCACGGCGGGTTCTTGGGGAGCCCTGGCTGCACCCTGAGAGGCGAGCGTGCGAGGCCAGGATGTGGTGAGACATCCACAGATGCTTCCCTTGGAACAGCCAGCAAGCCCAAGGATGTGTCCTTTTTGGCCCGCATCAGTATTTGAATGGTGACATCTATTAGCTGAAAAACACCCTTTGCACAAGAGAAGCTGGAAGTGCTAATTGGGGCACCACGTAGAAAACATTTGTGTAGGATTGCAACAACAGAGTAAGGACAAGTACTAGTTTGGTGTGCATAAAAGCTGATTTAAATCAGCGATGACTTTTCCTGAAAGAATTTAATTTCATTTAATTACAAATATGAAAGAAAACCTGGTTCTTAGTTCACCCTGTGCGAGACTGTCTGAAAAAGGTGCCCTTCTCCACTTAGTGAAGTTCTGTGCTTCCATCCTGCCTCTGTGGCTAATGCTGACAGGATTATCTGTCCTTCAGTCCATGCTGTTTTATTTAATATGCAGCAGCTATTGCAGGTGGGCTTGGACACGGGACACCCTCACTCTGTAAATGCTTGTTTGGCTTAATCCAATTGCGAAAGCTGCCCTGCCATCCTCCACGGCTGTGCCTCAGGGATGGCGCAGGGCTGCCAAACCCAGTGTGTCCCCTCCGGAGCAGGAGCAGCTCAGCCCTGAGCACAGGGCTCAGGTTGAGGAGTGTTCGCTTGCCAGGTGGCTCCTTGCAGACTTGCTGCTCACATGCTTTGCCACTTATAGAGGCAGCCAAGGTCCCCCACAGTCCAACTTTTAGCACCATCACAAAGTGCGAGACGGTCTCTGCCCAGGGAGGTTCCCATGAAACAGAAAAAGGCAGATTTGAGTCAGGAGTGTCAGGATCAGAGAGATGAGCCGACTCGTGGCACAGCTGGATGCTGGACCTGATGCGCAAAATGCTTCTGTGCCATTGCCAGCAGACACCCAGCCCCACACCTGCCCCTTGCACAGCAGTGAAGGGGCTTCCCCAGGCCAGGCTGGAGGGCTGGGGGCTCCGCTCTCGCTCCTGATGTTCAGCAGGAGCTTCCCAGGCCACTCCCATCCCAGGAGGCTGCAGGGAGCCGTGCACCACACAGCTGCACACTGATGTTCTCCTTGCCTTTTGCTCTTGCAGAACAAAGTCAATTTTGTCGATGACAGTTTCCACCCTGGGCCCAAGTCGGTGGGATTCCCGGAAGGAGACAGCGTGCAGCAGAGGGTGAAACAGTGGCTGCGACCTCACGAAATCAACTGTAGCATCTTCAAAGACCGATCGGTGAAGTGGTCGGTGTTTCGGACACCCCGGCCCTCGGATATTCTGCAGGGACTGCTGGGAAACTGCTGGTAAGGGGCAGTGAGCCAGCCCCACACCCTCCTGCCCCTTCCCCCTCCATCAGCCAGGCCCAGATCAGACCCCTCAGCCCTGTTCACACCCCCAGGCTTTTACCCCATCCTCTGCCTCACCCCTTCCTGAGTGGCTGCAGACTGCAGTCCCCTGCGCTGCATGGCTGGGCGGCTGCGTGCTCCCTGCCCGTGCCACACTGAGACTGTCCCTGATGAGAACGTCCCATCCTGCCGGCAGGTTCCTGAGTGCCCTGGCCGTGCTGGCTGAGCGGCCGGAGCTGGTGGAGAGGGTGATGATCACCAGGACGCTGTGCCCCGAGGGTGCCTACCAGGTGCGGCTCTGCAAGGACGGCACATGGACCACGGTGCTGGTGGATGACATGCTGCCGTGCGATGAGTGCGGGTACCTCCTCTTCTCGCAGGTCAGCAGCCCTGGGGGGCAGGGGATGGGCAGAGCTCTAGGGGCAAGGGGAGGCTCAGCCCTGATTCCTGTGAGGCCCCTACTCTGTACTGCGTGGAGCGTTTGCAGCTCAGGACCCTGCTTTGCACTGCACCTTGAGGACAGCTGAACTCTTTGCGGCCATAATATTAAATGTATTTAGGCCCCTTTTGGCATTTGCCCAGCTGCAATGGTGAAGTTTCTTTTGCAGCTGCTTTCTGTCACTCTTCCCTGTACCACAGCCACCTCACTTGCAGGGAAAGCCATCCTTATTCTTCACCGCAAAAGGAAAATGTTTTAATCCATGTATTTTACGCTGTGAGGAGCTAAGGGAAAGCTGCTTCTTTCCTCTGCGGGGAGGTCTGACAGCTTGGCTTTGCCATGGAGGGGCTGTGGGGAGTGACACAAATCATCCTGTTTCGAGCCAGTGCCTGGTTGCTCTGAGCACACTCAGGTGGCATCTGCCAGGATTAACGAAGCTCCCTCAGCCAC
The DNA here is from genome assembly GCF_964273445.1 of Streptopelia decaocto. Taxonomy (NCBI): domain Eukaryota; kingdom Metazoa; phylum Chordata; class Aves; order Columbiformes; family Columbidae; genus Streptopelia; species Streptopelia decaocto. The sequence continues at coordinate 9,202,467 of NC_138668.1, read as the reverse complement.
CTCGGGACGTTGCTGCGCGTTCTGCCCTGCCTGCCAGGCCCAGCGGCACTTGCTGGGATCTTGTCCATGAAGGAGACTGAGAACATCTTTATTGAAGCTCAGGCAGCAAAATCTGCCAAACAGAACAAAGTGCTGCCATTAGGAGGAGACAGGGACCAGGGACTGCTGGGTTGGACTTTATTCTGCAAATCTCAGTCCTCTGTTTGAAAATACACACATCCCCAAACTGCTTCATGTCTGGATATCAGGACAGGACTCAGGCTGGAGAAACGAAGCCTGAAAATGAGTATTTGGGGAATTTTAATGTTGGTGCAGCTTGAGTGGGCTCAGTAGCCTGAGCTGACTGCAGCGTGGAGGTGGCCCAGCCCTGCGACAACTGCTAATTGAGTTGGATCTAATGAGGACCAGTCCTGGCAGGGTTGGCAGTGCCGGCTCGTGAGCTCCGCTCACCCCCAGCTCTGGGCAGAGGGGCAGGGCGGGCAGGGGCTCCACACTGTGCGGGTGCGGCACTGCCCAGCCTGGGCTGCCTGGCCCTTCCGCAGCAGAGAAAGTGGGGGATCCACATGTGGCCACTGAGTGGGGCAAAATGATCACCAGTGCTGCTGGAAGCTGGTCCTGTTAAGGAGGATCTTTGGAGAGGGGAAGAAGGAGGAGTCTGTGTTGACATTTAGCCTCACAGTAGATAGAGGATCCAACCAGACACATTATTTGAAGCATATGATTTGCCTGTTTGTTTGTTTGTTTTTTCCATCCATCCTTGCTCTCTTAAAATTTCAAGTCTGCTTTTTTAATTTTTTGAAGATTGAAGGTTTTCACATGGGCTGGTCTTGCCTTGCCTTTGTTTCCAGGTGCATCTGAATCCTGATGAGATTTTTCTGCTAGGTTGTTTAGCTGTGAGCTGAATGTGGGGGCTAAAAAAGGAAAACCAGAGAGTTTTAAAAATAAAGGAAAATCAGACTCTTATCTGAGCTCCCTGGCTGTGGCTCAGGCAGAGATAAACATGGATTTTATTGAGTGAGGGACTCAAAAAACAGTGAAAAGCACTTGTAAGCTTTCTTTATCCACAGAAAAGAAATCTTCACTGCCCTCCTTTCCTCTCCTGGCTCTTGACTGCCACCTGTGAGTCACACAGTCACACTGTACCAGCGCTTTTCCCTGCTGCCCTCCAAGCACTGGGTACTGAACCCGATTTGCTGGGAACATAGAGGCCAGCAAATGTCTCTGTGCCTTCCGTCCTCCTGCACCTTCCTCTCAGCGTCCTCACTGCAGGCAGGGGCTGGAGCAGAGGCCTTTCCCCCCAGCCTCACTGCCCATGACGAGAGGTGAAGCGTGGCTGGTGACTGTGCCCTGCGCACACTGGGGACTTGCTGCGGTGGCTGGGACGCAGTGGTGCAGGCTGCACTGACGGGACCAATGGAGGCTTTGCGAACTTCTGGGTGCATTCATGCAGCTTCTGCGTTTCTTTCTGAATCCATATTCAGCCAAGCAATGCCAAGAGCAATAGCCTGGCACCAGGGCAAAGTGACTCCAGGCAGAATTCCACCCCCTGCAACAAAACTTGCCTCTTACTACACCTTGCCACTGTTCCCATGCTGGAGTAGAGGCGTTTGCCTGTCTGCCTGGAAGTTTTTGGAGTTTGTCCTCGAAACCACTTCTCTGTTCCATGGGTGAAATCTAATCGGTCCCACAGCTGTGTGTGCTCTAGGCAGCCTCCTCTACTGAAGGTGTGTTGGTTTTGATTTGCAATGGTGCGCGAGTGAAAGGCAGCTGTTCCAGATGTGCTTGATATCCTCTTCCATTAATAAACATTTTTAAATCCAGGTTAAAGCAGAAGAAAGAGTCAGCCTACAAGGTGGACACCCACCCCTCTTGGGCACCCCAAGGTGCAGCTATGTTGGCATCCGGATCTCTTGGGCATTTTCCCAAGGGAAATTAGGCTGTGCAAACAAAACACTGAACAGGCAGCTAACGGGTTCACTGTTGGCCTCATGTGGACAAGCTCCTGGGGTCTGGCCTCGCTCCTGCCTCTCTCCCCCCTCGCAGCGGAACGGCTGGGGCGGGTGAGCAGGGCTTTGCCTTGTCTGTGTATGTTGCCTTTGCTTTTCCATCTCCTGCCCGGGCGGCTTGTGACATGTTTCTCCCTCTTTCTGCAGGCCCAGAGGAAGCAGTTGTGGGTTGCCCTCATTGAGAAGGCGCTGGCCAAGCTTCATGGTTCGTACTTTGCCCTCCAGGCAGGGCGTGCTATTGAAGGCCTGGCTACACTAACGGGTGCCCCCTGCGAGAGCCTGATGCTGCAGGTCAGCTCCACTAACCCTCGCGAGGAGCCCATTGACACTGACCTCATCTGGGCCAAAATGCTGAGTTCTAAGGAGGCTGGGTAAGACAAGGCATGAGGGTGTCGTGGCAGGAGCATAGACACTCACAGAGGGGGATGATGGGGGCTGCTCTTGTTCGTAGAGGCTCAGAGGAGCTAACACGTTACCTAGGGTGGAGACCCACCCTTGGCATTCATCTGGAGTATTGGCATAGCTCCCCCTCTAAGCTCTAAGAAATTATTTCTCCTTTGTTTAATTTTCTTATGAAATTAAAATCCTGGCAAACTTCCCTGTGCACGTTCACTGCTGACAGGCGGGAGTTTTTCAGTGGCTGGCATTGAGCCCACTTGCTTTGCTTTGAAGTTTTTTCTATTCTTAAGCGCTTGACCCTGCATGTATCTCCTACCCATACGTGACATCTTTGCTGGCTGGGCATGACTATAGGCAGTCTGTAGGAGACATAGCAAAAGCAAAGACCTCTTGGTCATCACTCCAGCAGGAGGAGCAGGAGGGCAGTTAGGTTCCTGGGCTCTGCACAGTGGAAATCACAGAATCATAGAGCAGGTTGGGTTGAAGGGACCTTTAGAGGTCATCCAATTCAACCCCTGCCATGAGCAGGGACATCTTCACCAGCTCAGGTTGCTCAGAGCCCTGTCCAGTCTGGCCTGGGATGTCTCTAGGGATGGGGCATCCACCACCTCTCTGGGCAACCTGGGCCAGGCTCTCACCACCCTCAGTGTAAAATATTTCTTCTTCATGTCTAACCTGAATCTCCCCTCTTTTAGTTTAAAACCATCACCTCTTGTCCTATCGCAACAGGCCCTGCTGAAAAGTCTGTCTCCATCTTTCTTATCAGCCCCTTTTAAGCACTGAAAGGCCTCAGTAAGGTCTCCCTGGAGCTTCTCTTCTCCAGGCTGAAGACCCCAACTATCGGCCTGTCCTCATAGGAGAGTGATTTTTTATTATTTGTTTTTGGAGCGATTGTTGTTGGGATGGCTGAGCGCAGGGTTGCTCCTGCCAGCCTGCAGTACAGGGCTGCCTGGGGAGGCTGACAGGTCCCAGCATGCGGTGTCCCCCAAGCCTGGCCGGTGCAGTCCTCCCCGCTCGAACAGCCTGTCCCCCGCCTTGCACAATGGGTCAGCTGCCTGCGAAGTGGCTTTCCCTGTCAGCCAACAGAGGCAGGCAGGACCCTGGGGCCTGACAGAAAATGGGTGGTGTTTGAGCAAAACTCTGTGTGTGGACAAATTTCCAGCCCTGCGGGTGAGGGCATTGCTCAAAGAAGCTCACCATGGAGTGTGGGCTTGAGTGTGCATGGGAGTGGGTGGAGGGAGCTCTGGCTGGTGGGGCCGGGGCACTGCTCCGGGGAGGTTCACACTGCGGTTGCAGAGAGGGAATATCCAGGAGCCTCCTGGTGGGAAAACCTGTCCCATGCCTCGAGTGGTGGGGACAAGCTTTCCCCCCATGTCAGGCCTGGCAGGACACTGAGGGTTTTGCTGTTGCCCATGCAGGTTCCTCATGGGCGCATCCTGTGGTGGAGGCAACATGAAAGTGGACGATGTGGCCTATGAGAGCATGGGGCTGCGGCCTCGGCACGCCTATTCCATCCTGGACGTGCGGGATGTCCAAGGCTTCAGGTGAGTTCAAGGTGGAGGCTGGTGTGGTGCAGCAGACATTCCTGCCAACCCTGGGGACAGATAGTGTGTGCTGAACGATACCTTGGGAACAATTTGGTGTCCCATCCTCATGACCAGCAAGGGCTGTTTCTCCATCCCAGGGTGTCACATAAATGCTGTTGTCATATAAGCCATCCTTGCCTGGCATTGACTGTATCTAGTGTGCCCTACAGCGCTGAGTGGTTCGCCTGGTTGTCTCACAAGATGCAAAATATTAAGTTGAGTTCTTTCAACTCAGTGAGGCAGCCAGGGCATCCTTCTCACCTTTGGGGCATAGCGCGGCAGGAAGGGGTGCTGCCCCCACAGCCTGGGTGTTGTATGAAGCCCCATTTTCACCCATGTCACTTGTGGGCTTGTGCAGCTGTGGGCACATGCTCAGCAGCCCCTTCTGGCTGAGCCCCTTCCCTGCAGTGCCTGGCTGGCAGGGAAGGGCAGAGGGAGCTGCAGCGGGTCCAGAGCTGCAGGACCTGGGCATCTGGGGCTGTGGTGAGGGTGGAAAATCAGGTCTGGGCTGCTGTGAGGGCTCTGAAAGGCAAGGGCAGAAGTGATGTGGTGCTCTCTGCCTGGGGCTGGCTGGGTCTGCAGAGCTGAGAGAACATCTCAGAGGTGATCTTCTTTGTGCTTTCCTTCTTCCTGGGCCTCTGACACCATTTTTCCCTTTCCTCCAGGTTACTGCGGCTGCGAAACCCTTGGGGCCGCTTCTCCTGGAACGGCAGCTGGTCCGACGAGTGGCCACACTGGCCAGCTCCCTTGCGTCACGACCTGATGCCCCACGGCAGCAGTGAGGGCGTCTTCTGGATGGAGTACAGCGATTTCATTAAGTATGGCAGTGCCCAGGAGGCAGAGGCTGTGGGGTGGGCAACCAGGCAGGGGACAGAAAATGAGACACTGGGCTCGGGACCTTGGCAGTGTTAGGTTAATGGTTGGACTTGATGATCTTTTCTTTTCCAACCTAAACAATTCTGTGATTCTAAGATGGGGCAGGCAGGACCGGGCCTCCCCAGAGGGGTGTGGGTGACCTGCTGGTGGTGGCTGTGTGGGCTGCAGCGTGCTGGGGTGGGGGTAGAGCAGCAAACCTGCAGAGGACCCCTCCAGGGCTGAGCCTGGCTTCCCCACAGGTATTTTGACTCTGTGGATATCTGCAAGCTCCATTCTGACTGGCACGAGGTGCGTGTGCAGGGCATGTTCCCCAACAAGGCCAATGGGCCAGTGACGGTGACATCGCTGACGGTGTTGGAGCGTGCCGCCCTGGAGTTTGCCCTTTTCCAGGAGGGCAGCAGGTGAGCTGGGCAGCGCATGGGCTGCAGGCAGTGACCCAGACCCAGGAGAAATCCCAAACACATCACCCTCAGCCCCATGCCATCCTATGGGGTCACAGAGCTCAGGGATGGGCCCCCATCACCAGTTCTCAGGGTCTGTTTGTGTTTTAGCCAAAACCCAAGCCCTGAATGTGCACCGGTTCTTGGGGCTGGATACTTGGGGCAGGGGGAGGACTCTGGATATGCTGTCCTGCCTGTGGCCCCCACATGCTCTGCGGGGCAATGCTCAGGTGACCTGTGACCCTTCTCCCCCTCCTGGCACAGGCGGTCAGACACAGTGGACAGCCACTTGCTGGATCTGTGCATCATGGTTTTCCGGGCCACGTTCACCAGTGGGAACAAGCTGAGCCTGGGCCGGCTGATGGCTCACAGCAAACGAGCCGTCAAGAAGTTTGTCAACTGCGATGTCATGCTGGAGCCGGGCGAGTATGCCGTTGTGTGCTGTGCCTTCAACCACTGGAGTGCCGCCCTGGCAGGCCCCGCCACCACCCAGGGTAAGCGGCTGGGCTGCCCTCCCCACCGCGATGCTGGCGGAGAACTTGGGGGAGGCAGACGTGGCAAAGCCCTTGATCTTTACTGTGGGGACCTTGCTGGGGGTGGAGGTTGCCTGCACATGCAGCAACCCAGCAGCACCCTGTTCCTGGGGTTTGTGGGCTTGGTGACAGTCTCACTGATCCCCCTTTTCTCCATGTGTCTCCACAGCATCCAGTCCCACCAGCAGCCGACCAGCCACTGATTATTCCAGCTACATCTTGGCCATCTACAGCTCCCGCCTGGTGATGGTGGAGCAGGTGGAGGCGCAGCCCACCACGCTGGCGGACGCCATCATCCTGCTGACCGAGAACAAGGGCGAGCGGCACGAGGTAGGTGTGAATGGCACAGGGCAGGGGCCGGTCTCTCCATGGCTTGAGTGGGGACAGTGATGATGCTGCCAGCAGGAGCCTGGACGCTGCCTCTGCTGTGTCCTCAGTTTGGCAGGAGTCAGGCAGGGCTGTGCCAGCTCTGGCTGTCACCAAGTCCCTTTCTACCTCATGGATGCCCACCCTTTGTGCTTCCTGGGGCAGCATGGGGTGTCCCAGCAAATGGCCAGCCCGTGCCTAGAGGTGGACAATGCTGGTCCAGGGGCTGGAATTTAGACTTGCTGTTTGCCCCAGGGCCGCGAGGGAATGACCTGCTACTACTTGACGCATGGCTGGGCAGGACTCATCGTGGTGGTGGAAAACCGGCACCCCAAGTCCTACCTGCACGTCCAGTGTGACTGCACCGACAGCTTCAACGTCGTTTCCACACGCGGCAGCCTCAAAACACAGGACAGCGTCCCCCCCCTGCACAGGTCTGGGGTAGGCAGGGGTGGGTTGGTGGGGGCTGCCCGGCCAGGGCAGGGCTGGCAGGAGGCTTGGAGCCTGGGGCTGGCTGGGATGTGTGGGCAGGGGGGTGACCCGCAGGATGGGGTGGCCAGGGCAGAGGCAGCTGCCTGGCCCTGAGCCTGTCACTCTGTCCACAGGCAAGTGTTGGTGATCCTCTCCCAGCTGGAGGGTAACGCCGGCTTCTCCATCACCCACCGCCTAGCACACCGCAAAGCCACCCAGGCCTTCCTCAATGACTGGATGTCGACAAAGGGCACCCACAACCCGCTGCTTACACCTGAGGTCGCTGGGCTCCATGGCCCCCGGCCCCTATGACAAAGCGCCTCCCCCTCCCTGCTCCGTCCCCCCATTATTTTTGCTGAACCTCTGGCCTGGGGTCGCCCCCCGAGCTGTCAGTGCTGAGCCACGGCGCAGAGCCAGAGCACCACAGCCAGCACTTTGCGCTGCGCCGCGGGGCCAGGGTGAGCTCTCAGAGCCAGGACCAGCTCTGCCCGCCGCCCCTCGCCCTGGCACCGCCGGCCCCCCACGCACTTTATGAGGAGCAGCTGGGGGCACGGGGCCATCTCAGGATCCCACCTGCCCCAAACCCGCAGTGGGGGCTGCAAGAAGCGGGGGGCAGAGGTTGCTGTCAAGGCCCTTCCCAGGCACTGCGCTCAGGACTCTGCTCCCTCCTGCGGCACCAGGGCCCTGGCGCTGCAAAAAAAAAAGAATATACCTCTGACGTCTGTCCATCTGTGTGACCCTCCATCTGTCCCCAAGCCCTTCCCACTGTCTTGTTGCCCCATTGTCCGCTGCCAGAACCAACGTGGCACTGAGGTGCCATAGCCAGGCCAGGGGACACCAGGGTATGGTACTGCCTGTGCTGGCTGCTCGTGGTGGGCGTCTGCTGTGGTGGCTGGACCCCCCCACATCCACCTTGCCTGTCTGGGTGCCAGGGCTGCCCCCACACTGTGCTGGGACTGGGGAGGCGAGGGCGCTGGGGTGTTCTAGAAAGCTGCCGCCATGGGGTTTTCACTGCACCTTGAGGCTAAATGCAGAGGTGCCCTCCTCTGCTGCAGCCCCAGGGTGGGGGGCGAGGCTATGGGGTGATGCCTGGGGGGGCTGTGGCAGCAGGGACCCCCCTCAACTCATCACACAAGTGTTACTATGCAAAGGCGGCCGCTGCAAGCAGTGCCTGGAGAGAAGCCATTACATCCCCAGCTGGGCTCAGCACCCCTGGGCACTGCCCTGTGGGGGCCTCCCCCTTCTATGCCCCACGGAGGTGAGGGACAAAGGGTGGAAGGTACAGAGTCAGGGTTTGGGGAGCAGCTCCCCCTGGCTTTACCATGTTGCCGTGTGCTGGGGACTGGAGGACTGATTTTGGGGCGGGGGGGAAGCAGAGAGACTTACAGAGGCCGAGTCCCGTGGAAGGCAGTGAGCACAAGGCAAAGGCTGGTGGGAACCTTGGGGTGCCGCTGGCCCCAGCAGGGGCTGACCCCCGCGGTTTCAGGGCATTGTGGCTCCCCAGCTTGGCATGGGCATGCGTGTGTGTGTGTGTACACGTGGGTGTGTTTTGGGGGTCCCCTGGTGTTGTCCCCCTCCTGTGCAAGCTGTGGAGCTGCAGCTCAGGGATGGGGGGCAGTGGGAGATGTAGGGCCTGTGCTGGGGGGCAGCCTGCACCCCAAACCCTGCACGGGCAGCTGCTCTGGGCAGGGGGACGTGCGGGCTGTGGGGTTTGTCCAGCATGTCCTCCTGTCCTCAGATCTCACCCCATGAAGCTGGAGGGTGGAGGTGACTGTCCTGGCCCCGCCTGGCCACCCGGCCGGGGCTGCTGAGCCAAGCTCTATCCCTGGTTTTGTTTGTTGATCTGTTTTCTCTCTTCCCCGCTCTTTCCTCCTCGGGATGACTTGTCCTTCACTTTTTTCCTCTCTGTCTTTCTGAGCTGTGAATATTTTTAACCCTGTAAATACTGTCCAGCTCTTAAAAACACATAGAATATTTTATCAATTGTAAATGAGATCAGTAATCCCTGTATGATACGAATTATCCATGGGTGGTTTTCAAACTCAGGTTCTGATGGACCAAATAAAGTTTTGTTTTTTACTGAAGTGGCTGTTTTCGCTGTGTTTCGCTGTGGCACCGGGAGAGACGGCAGGGAAAGGGTGTCACCTGGCGCTTGGCTGTGAGGGGTTTTTGGGGTCCAAGCAAAGAGTCTTTAAGCCATTTCTGTGGAGCAGTGGGCAGCTGTCGGTGCCCTGAAAGCAGAGCACAAAAAAAACCCAAAAAGGTGAAGTTAGTTTCAGGTTTGTTTAGTGGTGCTGGGGCTGGGAAGGGCAGCGCAGGGGAGCAGAAAGCGGAGAAAATAGAGCGAGACCCAGAAACTCCTGTAAACCGAGCAGCAGCTCCTGTTTGCCGCAGGACTACGCGGCGGCCGGCAGAGGGCAGCCGCTGCCCGCACCCTGCCCGCTGCCCGCACCCTGCCCGCTGCCCGCACCCTGCCCGCACCCTGCCCGCTGCCCGCACCCTGCCCGCTGCCCGCACCCTGCCCGCACCCTGCCCGCTGCCCGCACCCTGCCCGCTGCCCGCACCCTGCCCGCTGTCCGCACCCTGCCCGCACCCTGCCTGCTGCCCACACCCTGCCCGCTGCCCGCACCCTGCCCGCTGCCCGCACCCTGCCCCCTGCCCACACCCTGCCCGCTGCCCGCACCCTGCCCGCTGCCCGCACCCTGCCTGCTGCCCGCACCCTGCCCGCCCCGGCCGGAGGCTCCGGCTCCCCGAGAGCAGCCAAAGCCGCCGTGGAGCTCCATGTCCAAGCCAGGATCAGGCCCCTCCTGCCTCAGTTTCCCCATCTGCACAACAACAGACTCCGGATGGCCGAGGGGTGTGACAGTGCCAGAGCCATGCCCAGTGCATCACCGACACCAGGCCCGGTTGGGGATGGAGCAGCTTCTCCGTCCCCACCACCGCCCCGGGCAGCACCCATGCTCCCTCCTGCTGCCCCGCGCGGGCCGGGGGCGAGGCAGGCTGGCGCTGGGAGAGCTTTCCGGCTGAGCGGAGGCGGCCGGCTGCACGCCAGCCCGCTCTCGCCTGGGGTGGGCACCTTGAGACCAGTAGGGAGAGACAGAAGGAGAGGATTTCGGTCTTTCTTACAGCAACTTGTAATAGATTTTTCCGGGCGAAACATCTTTGCATTCAGGAGGCCCTGTCACAAGCCATCAGCCTCAGCCGGGGAGAAACAGATGGAGAGTTAATTTTGGCGGGGAGGGCACTGCTGCGCTCCCCTCAGTCTGTTCAGGGAGAGGAGCCGTGTCAGCGCAGGCAGGTTTAACCCTCACGACTGCGCAGGCCTTCGCCCTCGCCTCCGTGGGCAGCTGCCTGTGCCAGCCCTGCTCCTCCTGAGGGTGCCAGGTGGGTTGTGTGGCTAAAACCCCTCCCCGATGCCACCATGGGGCTGTCCCACACGTGAACAGGGGGGTCCCTCCACCAGGTTCTATGCTGCTCAATGCCAAGGACACACTTAGACATCCCAGCCTAGTGACCTGGTCGTGGCCCAGTGACCTGGCCTGCATGGCCAGCCCAGGTGGGCAACTGTGTCCTGCTTTCTGTGTGGGCCACGGCTCTCCTGAGCTGCATCCAGGTGAACATCACACCAGCCAACATGCTGGGGACAAGCTCTGCCAAGCTGGGCAAGGCAAACACTGGTGTGGCCGGGGACACTCGGTGGGCTGGGGTGTGGAGGGGACAGCATCTCCCAGGAGCAGGCACGGGGCTGGCAGTGGATGGCAGTGATGCTGCCCACGGCCTTGAGCCACTGGGACATGGTGGGGAGCCCTTGGGGACATGCCCAGGGTCACCAATTGGGCTGAGAAAAGTGTTGTGGCCATGGAAAGCATGGAAGTGGAATCAAACTATAATTGCGTGTGATTCACGAGGGTTGAGCCAGCATTAACTGCTGTATAATTACACATAATTGTGTGTCAAAAGATAAAATCGTATTTGACACATCAGCTTCAGAGTAGCGCATTGCTTCATCAGTAAATCTATCGTTGCTTGACTCTGGCATGTCTTAAGCCGAAACTCTGAAGGGAGAGATGGGGACGAGCAGTGGGTCAGAAGGGAAGGACAGATGGAAGGACGGACAGCAGAATGGGGTGGAGACGGAGGAAGACGAGTGCTGTGGCTGGAGCACGTGTGTGGCAATGCGGGCAGCAAGCGGGCAGGGGCTGTCCCCTGGGCCCTGGCACAGCCCTGACTCCAGGGGCTGTGGTCACAAAAAAACAAGTGCTGGCACAAGTCACCCCAGGGCTGTCAGGTGGTGCTTGGCAGGACAGGGTGAGTGGGACACGCTGCTGTGGGCATGTGAACCCACCACGCTGCCTGCTGCTCCTGCTGCCCATCGCGCTGGTCCCCATCACACACAGCGCTGATGCTGCTCCTCCCTGGGCAGCTACGAGGATGCTTGGGCAGGCGAAGGTGTTTGCTGTCCCATCGGTGCCATCACCACCCCTTGACCTGCTGAACCCAGGGGTGTCTCCCAGGGCTGGCAGTGGAAATGTGGGTCCTTGGTGTGGAATCCAGGAGGGAACTGGCCGCTCATCAAGCCCTGGCACCGGCACCGACGGGCCCCGCGGCTGCACCGGGGCCACACAGGGAGGGGGCATGTCAGGGAGTGAGGGCTCGAGTGCTCTCCGTGATTCACTCTGACTATAATGGGAGCTGCTGGTGAATATTTTATGGCTCCCACAGGGCAGATAGAACATATTGTGCATTTTACGCCACAAATCTCCGCCTAGAGACAGAGGGAGGCTTAAAAAAAAGAGCAGCACCAGCACTGTGCTGGGCTGGAGGCGGGCAAGAGCTGCAGCGCGGGTGCCAGAGTGGGGTTTGCAAGGGCATTGCTGCCCACCCGTGTCACCCTCCCCAGGCTGTGCTCACGGGTGCCCTGAGACCAGCATCATCCTGGGCAACAAGGATGTTCCGCAGCCGCAGAAACAGTCACGGCCCAAGTGCTCTGTGGTGGCTGCGGCTGCTGGGCCGGCCGCCCCGGGCCAGGCCTGCCTGCTCTGCGGCTCTGCGGCTCAGGCAAAGTGCTTTGCCCGGGGCTGAGTGCTGCAGGAGGGGGCCCTGCCTGCACCACCGCTGCCTGCGCCGGGGTCTGCATTCCCCTTCGTCAATAATGCAGTCCCTGCCCCGGAGCACCCGCCGGCACTGCCCGCAATAATGGATCGGGGATGTGAGCAACTGCCCGGGCTCAGCCAAGCAGGAGGCTCTGAACCACTGCCCCCCCGCCCTCTCGCCCCTCAGCCCCCTCCTCATCCTCGGCTGAGTCCGATGCTCTGCCAGGAGCTGGCAAGTGATGGAGGAGCCTTCACCTTTGCATGCAGCAGCCACTACCTGCTGCTGCCAAACTTACAGACACCAGGATGAGGTTTTGGGGGGACCTGCCTGGAAGGAAATCCCATGCTGGCACCCCTGGAGGGAGCGGGTGCTGCTGGGGTCAGGGCTCCTGCCCTGTCCCACTCGGCAAAGACATGGGGCCCAGTGGCACGGTCACCACGTGCCAGGACGGTGGCTCAGGTAGGGACTCCCAGCCTTGCTGCAGTGCTGTATTTGCACGGGCAAGCTCTGAGCATTGGGGTGCTTGTCCCACTCCCCTCCAGCATGCCCCATTGCCTGGCAGGCAGGGACCCATTAGAGACATTGCCGGCAGCTGCCTGCACCGACTAGGTCTGGGCTGGAGCCAGGGGAGGCAAATTGGAGCCTGGCAGCAGCGGGGAGGGGGAGGAGGAAGAGGAGGCTGTAGGCGCAGGCACGAGTGGGTCAACCCATGGGTGCCACTGTGGGTGCTGAGCAGCCCTTGGCCCCCCCAACCCTGAGACCCCCCCATGTCCACACAAAGCCACCACCTGTCAGGGTGAGGACTTGATGCTTGGGGACAGTTCAGCCTTCAAATGAGGGGACAATCCCTCCTGAGGTCTGGATCAACCCTGGGCACCCCACATTGTCTTGGGGGCAGCCCCCAGCCCCCCAACACGGCCATGCAGACAGCAGGAGGGGGCACACACAGGTACCAGAGAGGGTCAGCTTGGGCCTCTGCTGCATCGCGATCACCCCGGATCCACACACCCCCGCCATGTCCCCAGCTCTGACAGGTGAGCGGAGCCCTCTGATATCTCACTTCACCCCAAGTGGGGGTATGGCAGAGCTGCACCCTGGAAGGGCTGTGGGTGGGACTGCTGTGGGGTCCTCACCTTGGGGGGGGGGGGTGGTCACAGTGGCACATGGCCAGGTGGCTTCACAGCAGGGCTGTGGTGGCATCCCAGGGGGCTGTGCTGGGTTTTCCCAGGGATGAGGCACAGGGGTGACACAGGCACTCACCCCATCTGGACCACGAGCACAGACAGGCCATGGAGAAGACTCTGCTGGGATGACAAGGAAAGCCCAAACCCAGGGCAGCTCCTCTGCTCCTTCTGCCCGGTCTCTCCATCCGCAGGCGCCTGGGCGAGGGGCTGTGCCGGGGTCCGGGGCCGGCTGGCACAGCTGGGGCTGCGGTGGTCGAGCCGCCCGGGCTGTCACGGGCTGGGCTATCGAATCTGAAAGCAATTAAAGCCATCATCAGCGCTCGCTCGGGGCTGGCTCCAGGCTGCAGGGAAGCTGCCACAACAGATCATGTGCTCGATGCTGCTGGCCCGAGGACCCGGCTCAGCCCCACGCCTGCTCCCACCCGCACCCCAACACGCACCGGAGCCTGCCCCAGCCAGCACCCATGCAGGGCAGGAGGGGGCAGGGACAGGCGAGACACCACGGTGAGGGGCACACAGCATTCCCAGCACACAGCTGCTTGCTCTTGGTGCATCTTGTACAGGGTCCTGCTGCCCAGGGGCTCAGCAGAAAAATTTGGCCACCAGCTTTGGCCATCGCCGCGATCACCATGTCCTTGCTGGGACACAGAGATGACAGTGCTGGGCAGGAGGATGGGATGGCTCATGGGGGTTTCTGTGAGTCCTGGGGAAGGCTTGGCCGCCCCATTGCTCTCCCTTGGGTTGGGCATGGCTGGGAGCTGTCTGCACTGGTAGCTTTTCCTGGCAGGGTGGCTGGAGACCTTGACCTATGGCTCATCCATGTGGTGACAACGGGGACAGTCCCAGCAGGTCACACCCCAGAATGAGGGGCAAGAAGGAGCAGACCCTGACGTGGGGAGCTGTTGAAAGCACTGAAAGTGATGGAGGGGTGCTGCAAAGGGTCTATTTCCGAGGTGAGGAGCGGGCTGTCACTGAGCCCCTTCCCACCCCACAGCCCCTTCCCCACTGACAGGGAGCAGAACCGGGGCCTGCTGACCCCCCCACCATCCCAGTGGAGCCGTGGCTGCCTGCCCACCGTCCCCCAGCCGCTCCAGGAGCAGCTCCCGGGGCTAAAACCACCCCCGTGCCCCCGTCGGGGTGGGGGGTCCCCCTCCTCGGGCACCGCACAGTTAAGCAGAAGTTTGCTGGTACGGAAGTTGCACATTGTCTTGAGGCACATTTTCTGTTTTTTCACTTGTGAAATATTTCTGTCAGAACCAGTTAATGTACAAATTAGCAGTGGTGGTCTCTCTTACGTCTTCTGACTCACTAATTTGACAGGGGGTGTTTCGGTGGCGGAGCTCGCTCTTGACAGGCAAACGGGAGGTCAGGGACCCGCAGGGGGAGGAGGCACTGAGCCGCAGCTTCCCAGGGGTCTTCTCCTTCCCAGCCCACCCCACTGCTCCCATCTCAAGCTGGAGGACTTGAGCTCAGGTTTGGGGTTTTATCCTCAAATCAATTTTTCCCCAAAACAGGCTCCTGTCCTACGCAAGGAAAAGGGAAGGGAGTCCACGAGTTGGGGGTTAAACTTTTTGGGTCCTGCAGGCAAACCTGAGGTTCATGGCTGGAGGGAGCCAGCATGAGGAAGGGACATGGGCATGGAGAGGGCGCCCCACACCACAGCCACATCCTTCACCTCCCTCAAGCCAGGTCAGTCCTGGGACTCCAGCTCTGCGTTTGCAGGATGATCGCCAGACACACACCCCCCCAGACCCTCCACCTCCCATTGGAGAGAAACTAGTTGGTGCTCACATTATATGTGCACATCAACCCTCCACTCCAGGTTATTGACAAGCCAAGGGTCTGCACAGCCCCCTTTTATTTCTCTATCTGCATAATTGGGATGTTAATCATCAGAGTGTGTGGGGGGGGACACCGCTGCTGGGGGGCTGCGGGCACCGTCTGGGCATCACAGCAGTGTATGGGAGCATCCAGATCCAGCCGTGCCCGGGAGACATGGCCCCAGCGTTAAGCAATGCTCAGGACCATGTCATGCAATCTGTCCCCAGGCTAGAGGCTCACGCGACAGATGGACCTCGCGCCGTGCCCGGGAGGTCAGCAGCTCTTTGGGCTGTGGAGGGATGTGCGCTAGAAACCACCAGTGTCTGCTCATGCCACCATCCCCTGATGTCCAGGAACCGTTCATTAGGGACTGCAGGGAGCTGGCCCAGGACAGAGCTGGATGAACACAGACACCTCCTGACCATGGTCCTGCTGGAGGAGGGGACAGAGCTCCGTGGCTGCTCTCTGCAGCCATGGTCTCCTGGCTGTAGGGCTGCTAGGGGCTGGAAACAAACCCATGAAGGTGACTCCTGCTTCAGGAATGGCAGCTCCAGAGCTCATTCATGCAGCGCTATGTTTTCCTCATTTCCCCCCTTTCTACTGCTGTTTGCTGAGGGATTGAGGGGGGCTGAGCTCTCCCTGCCCATTGAGTTTACTCCTAAAGACATAAAACTCCCCCAGATGCTGGTGTTGCATCCTGTAGCTAGCATCCACCTGTGTGTACCACACTCCCACTAAATCTTCCCTTTTTGGTACTTGGGTGACTAGAACTGGTGTTCCACATCAGGGCAGCACCATGAAGAGTTTTGAGCTGTTGCATCCTGCCAGCATCTCAAACCAGCCAGACTGAGTGGCCCTTTCCTTCCCATAGATTCAACTCCATTTTCAGACATTCTGTCTCAAACTAGAACGTTGAGATGTTGCCCTGTAAGAGTGAAACACCAGGCCACAAAAACAATAATTGAGAAAACAAGTTTTATATCATACTGCATAGAAATGGGGCTCCTGGAAGAGCCTGGGCTGAGCTGCTTTGGCAGCAGCATCGAGTTTGGAACGGAACTAGGAACTCCCAATTCCCCTTTCTAAATGAAATATGGAAGTTTTCTTTCCAGGGATGAATCTGTGTCCAGTTGGCAGATGTAGCCAGTCTCTGGTTACGCTGGTGAGGATGTCCAGGTGGCTGCTGGCACAGCCCAGCACCATGACAGGTAGTGGCTCCTGTGGTTTGCAACCACTGAAGAAACTCTGCTGCAGCATCAGTACCCTCCTTTTCCTGACACAGCCAACTTCACCATGAACCTGCTCCTGCCAGGTGGTACAACAGCCACCCCAACACCTCTTGTCAGGTTCATAGAGCTGTTGCACTTCTCCCCACACATGAAAAGTCCCCATTGGTAGCAAGCTGGCATGAAAACCATTGTGCTTAACACAAGGAAAGGTACCTGCTACATCTACCATTTACTAGTTTGCTTTGGCAAGAGTATTTGGACAGATGAATGGGAGAAAGCTCTGGATTAACACAGCAGTTTTCCCTCTCAGGGAGACTCAGGCCTCCTTGGGGCCACCTGAGATGCCACATCGTAGCAGAGTATCACTGCAATGTCTCCATTCCTGATGAATTGCTCCCATGGCACAGCGCAGCAGCTCATGGAGGACTCTGCGTAGGACTTGAGGTGTCCTTAGGGGCTGCGGGGGAGCTCCGGTGGGAGGCAACCCATCTGCAGGAGGGCCTGGCACGGCTGGAAAGCAGAGAAGGCTCAGAGCTGAGAGACAGCCCAGGGCTGTGGAGAGACGTCCCCAAAGCCAGCCCTCTGCCAGGGTGTCAGGCTCCAGCCAGGGCTCCTCAGGTCCTCTGCACTCCAAGATGCCCTTTTAACCACGTGACTGCAAATACATCCATTGCACCACCCCATGCACAGTCCAGCTTCCCACGCACCACCCAGCACCATCCTGGCCCCGTCCCACCAGGGACAGGGAGTTCAACCACAGCTGGTTGCAGCGCACGGAGCTGCCGGGCGGCTTCCCCAGCACAAGGGGCTGTGGGAGCAGCGAGTGCCGAGCACCAGCCTGGCCGCTGCCTGGGAGGGAGCCGGCGGATGCAGAGGCGGCCGGGGCGAAACAGCTCAGGCAGCACAAATTGACTGTGACAGCCCCAGAAAGGCTGAGCCTGGGGGTGCGGAAAAATACAAGTTAGTTTCCTTTTCCTTACCATATGCTCCCCTTCAGCTGTGGGCGGCACGATAATTACTGCCATCCACCATGCTGGTCTGGCTTGTCACACAGGCTGCTGGCTGCTCTGCAGCAAGGGCTGAGCACAGCATTGGGTCCATGGGCAGATCCTGCCCCAGCCCCCTGCATGCTGGAGAGTAGGATTTGGGTTGCTGTTCCTGAGGTTTGGTCCTTCCTGGCATCAACCCAAAGGCAGTAGAGGTGGGGAGCAAGCGGCAGACCCCCCTTCCCCCAGCAGTGTCTCCTGGGGGGCACATGCCACCTTGCTGTTTGCTTTGGCATGGGTGCTGCTTCTCCAGCAGTGATCCCCAAGCTGTGTTGTAGCCAGCTGTGAACATCACTGTCCTCTTAGCAGGATGCTGCCAGGGAGGTCCCGTGCTAGCTCCCACAAGATGCTCTGGTGCCAGCTACTGCTTGGGCAGATCAGGAGACAAGCTCTGCAGAGTACCCTAAGGATCAGGGAGGGGGTAGGCTTTAAGCAGGGGGTTGGACCAGACCGTCTCCAGAGGCCCTTCCAGTCTCAAGCGTGCTGCAGCTCTGTAAGGAAGCAGTTGGCACTGTGCAGGGAGGAGCACCAAGCCATGAAGAATGTGCAGCCAGCCTAGCATGCACAGGCACAAGCCAGGGCACCGCTCTCCAGGGCAGGAGTAAACTGGGGTCTGGTGGGCCGTAGCTCTGTGCCTGGACAGCCCCAGAACCACAAGGTCCATACAAAACAGAATGGAGTTCTGCTGTGTCCAAGCCTACAGTCCCCTCCAAAACACAACAGTGACTCTTCAGACCTGCCAGTGTCCCACCAGTGATGTCCCTGCAACAAGCACCCATGCTGGTGTCCTCTAGGAATGTGGAGACCAGAAAGCTTAAAGCATGACTAGTTCTTATCACCTTCAGAGATGTCATGTTGGGGCAAGGAAAGGTTTGTCTCGGTTGAACCACAAGCTGTCCTCCCTGTGCGTGGGTCAAAGTGGATCTTCATTTCCCAGATTATGCCTGGCATGAACACAACCTTTTTCAGTTCCTTCATTTAGGAAGGGAAGGATGACCCCAATGGCCAAATTGCCTCAGTGTGTCTCTATACCAGAGCTGGACTACAAGCCCAGTATAGATGGCTGCCAGTGGTGAGGAGGTTGGTTTGTCACCAGAACAGCCCCTCTTTCCCCAGTCTTGACCAGCCAAGCCTCCCAGGTACAAGGTGGGGGAAGGGCCTTGGCACACACCCTGCATCTTGTACTACTTGCTTCTCACCGTGGGAGTGGGATGAGGACATGGTGCTATCAATTGGTGCAGTCCCTCCAGACTGCCACAGCAGTGTGTGTCCAGCCATGGGCTGTGCTCCTCATCGCCACAGCAGATCCTTCCATGGCTCCTCTGTTACCAACAAAGCCAATAGCTTCATGACAGTCTTAAAAGCCATCCATCATGACTTTGGATAGCAGGTATGCTCAAGCATCTGGACCCTGCCTCAGTTTCCCCATCACATCAGATCACTTTCTCTGGCTTCAACAGCATCACACAGACGCAGTGGGGAGAACTGCACCTGAAACACTAAAAGATGCAACAGCAGAAAAGAAATAATCCAGACTCTGGCAACTTCCCCAGTATGCCTTCAGAGGCTGTGATGGGGGGAGAAATGGATCCAGCCCCTGGCTGAGCCATCCTTGCCCAGCCTGACCCTGAGGGCTCAGCTTTGCAGGGCATACACAGTGAAGCAAAACTTAGGAGATCTGAGGTGCCACAGACTCAGCACCACCTTGAGGGGTTATTTGGAAGATGACCTTTCCCACACACCAAGCAGGGACCTCACTTTCCCTTACATGTTTCAAAAGGGAAAAAAACCAAACACACACAAACCCCAAACCCCATTATTTTTTTCCTCCGCCCCATCCCTGGGAGGTCCCCGTGCCCAGCGGTGCCCACGCCAGCCCCGACTCTGCCCAGCCGGTTGAGTGAATCGCTGACTCTTTAACTGGTTCTGCGGCAAAGGACCTTAATCGAGTCACCGCGCCGGGGCCGGGATGCTGATGCAATGTGACAGCTGCCCTGCACACCTCCCCGAACGCGGCTGCTCGGGGCGACGGCCAGCATGGCACCCTGGTGCCAGGGCACGGGTGGCAGCGGGGCTTTGGGCAGCACTGGGGTGGGGGGCACCCACCCAGAGAGGGCTGCGGGGGCTCTGGGCTGAGGGGAGCAAGGGAATCCTTCGCCACCACCCGAGTGATCCCTGACGTCACTGGAAGGCAGTTTAATATCCCTCAATCGCACGGAAAATCGCATGTTTGGCCCCAGAGCCCTCCTCCCCACGCCCCCCCCAGCTGCCTGTCCTATTTTGAAGGGCTCATTTTCTCAGTGCTAATGAAAGCGACAGCCGTGCAGGGCTGGTATTTGAGGCTATCAGTGAGAATATTAATGGCTGGTGCTCAGCATTAACTCTTTGAGAGTCCAGCCAGAGGCCAGAGCTGGGTGGCTACCACCACAGAGCCTGGGTGCAGTGGAGCTTGTTCTACCCAGCACTGTGTCCTGGACTCAGGGTGCGATGGTGACCCCAATTTCCAGGGGGTTTTAATTGCCCGTTTTCAGCCCCGGGGGAGGCTATTTGCCCAGCTGCCTCCTGCTGAGGAGGCTGGGGAAGCGGAGAGGTGGAGGCTGAAAGGATGGTGGTCAGTGCTGCTACCTTGTGCAGCAGCGAGCCAAGGGCTTGGGGCAGTAGGGGAGGATGGGTGCCTCCATGGATCTCCTCAGACACCTGGGGGAAAAGTCAGGTGCCAGAGGTGACCTGTCATAGCCAGGACGTGGGTTGGAAGAAGGGACGAACTCACCTTGTAACCAGGAAGGCTCTGGCAGCCTGAGCATCTTCACGTTTGGCTGGAGATGTTCATGGTTGACTGGGATGCAGAGTTCCCTATGAGGGCTTTGTGAACACCTGCATACAGCTGTTGAAGAACAAACACATCTCAGAGTCCATCCTGTAACACTCATGGCTTTTTACCTCACTCGCTACATCTCACTTGGCTTCAAGATAAGTCACTCCAATGCCAATGGAGTTGCCCAGGTGAAATCAGCCAACCACTGACTCTCAGTAGGACCTCAGGGTGCTTTCTAGTTGTTGATCCTGTGGGGCATGGGCTTGTTGCAGTGGTGAGGGAGTACTTGTGGTGGACACCCTACAGTGCACAGCCTGCAGAGAATGTTCACGTGTGATGGCACCTTAGGAAGGAAGCATCTCCTTGGGCTGCATCTCAGCAATAGATGATTGTGGTCACAAGGAAACCATCTGAGAAGTAGGCACATCAACCTGTTATCACACAGGCTGATCCTGCCGATGAGAGAATTGCACTGTGTCCAGAGACACCAGGCAGCAGTTACAGTAGTTCCTTTGGAGATCCAGGACTGGTGTAAACTGTCCAGAGAAAACACAAACATTTTATATCACCATCTATCCAAGCTCTGTGTACTCTAGGATTCACTTGCAGGTTCCTTGGTTCCGTCATCAGTTGTGCTGGTGTAAAATTAGTAGCGACGCTGTGAACACCAGCAGAGCAACAGCAGTGACAGGTCATGCTGAAGGGAGGACGGTGTTTACCAGGGGAGGAACAACTCAACATCAGCCTCCAGTTAGGACCTGAGGTTTTATGGCAGGGGCCCCTGCACGTTCAGGAGCCGACTGCTCGTCTCTAATTGGGTGCCTTTAAAGATGCCTCCTGATCTGCCTTTGTCTTCTTGCAGCCAGCAGGACACACGTCCCTAAAATGACACCAGCTAATTAAGGCCGTGGAAGCCCAAGAACTCTTCCGTGCCTTGTTTGTTATCTGAGAGCCTGAGGCAATGCTGAGGCCAGTAGGACCCTGATAGGCAGCTGGGGAAACCTGGTAATGACAGGGCCACCAAACCCGTCAGAGAGAAAGAGGCAGAAGAGTACAGAAATCAGCAACGACAATAACAACCAGCCACTCTAATGGTGCCGAGGTGCCTCTTGTGCCTTGGAGAGATGGGCTCAACGAACCAGAGAGTTCCTTCCTTGCTCCTCACCTTTTTCCAAGCACCTCCAGGCTAAATGGGATGGAGGGTGGGGGTGGCAGTGAGAGGGCACTGGGGATGGAGTCTGCAGCATGAAGGTCAAGAGATAAGTCTCTTGTCAGGCAGTTTTCAGGCTTGCTGGGAAAACATTGCAGCATGTCTCTGGTTTGACTAGAGAACTGTCCCACTCACCAGCTGCCTGGGGTGCTAGTGTGGCAACCCCTTTTTATTTGCCTTCAGGAACTAGAAACCAGGGCAGAAGGTATGTGTTTAATATGCACGTAATTAAGGCTGGACCTGGAAGAACAGTTCATAAGAGAACATCACCTTGCTCCCCTTCCTTGAGTATCTCCTCTGCTGTTCTTCACCACCTGCTTTTGCTTCCTGAGAAGAAACACCTCCGGCAGCATGCTTGAGCCCATTCCCACCTCCCTCACCCTGCACTCTTTACAAGTCCTTCAGTATGATGGGACACACATCAGTCCATGGGTTAGCATCAGCTGCTCTGCACAAAGACCACGTTGCTGGGAACCCCCCGTCCATGAGGAAGGAAGAAGACAACCGATGCTCAGGGACATTGAAGCATACACACTAACACCAGAACTGCCCCTCATCAAGGACTGGCCTTCACTTTTCTTCCTATAACACCAGCCACCCATACCAGCACCCCTCAGAGAGCCATCCACCTTGACCCCCTCACCTCCCAGCAACACTTGCCCACACTTGTCCCTAAAACCATGATCCTGACCTGCTGCCAGCTCTTCAACCTCTAGAGAAGTGATAGAACCACCTGAAATACTGTAATATGCCCTGTTGTTGAGGGCTGAGTTTATACTGATTTCCTCAAGTGGGAACACCTGAGAGCTCACCACCCACACCCTAGGAGACATTAATTATTCCATCTCTGGAGACATGCATCTGCTGGAGATCTCCTTTACAGCATGTGTGTCCAGTCTATCATTCCTTTTTCTCTGAGAACATCGTATGAGAGAGAAAAAGAGATGTTTCTTGTTTATTCTGCCATGTCTGTACCATCTGAGCAAATATTAGTAGTGCAGTAACACATCATGGCAATGGCTGCTGTGGTCTGCTTCTCCCTTTGGCCATGCTTTGGTGAGAGAAGAGCTGGCAGGGAGTTTCTAGCTTTGGCTTCAAATTGCTCTGAAATAAAGTCAAGGAGAGGTGTCTGGAGAGGCAGAAGGCATTCAGGCTTTCTAAGAAGGTTCCCTCAGCAGTATCTCATGGTCAAAGAGAAGCTGCTCCTGCAAAGACATATGATTCTATGTCAGCCCTCCACCAATCACTTGAGCTTCACACCTCAGGTCTTGTTTGTGCAGAGGTTGGATGTGCTGGTGGATGAGATGGTGGCCTGTTGCAAACGCTGGTGGCAACTGGCTGGAGTGAAGGTACCTGGTGATCTTGGGGAATGAGACAGCTTCATGTCTGAAGGTGGAAGGAGGTCTGTGTATAGCCAGCATCTTCTCCCATCTGTGGCCAGTGCGAGGAACATCCCCGTGCATGGGATGCTTTCAAGAACAGTTTCCAATGATGGTGGTCTGTCCCAGTTTCATTGGCATGAATTGTTCTTTGTATCTATGAGGAGATCATTAAATTCAGCACTGGTCAGAGCAAGGTACTAGAAATACTCAGATTGTACCCGAGTGGGGTCATCTGAAAATAAAGAAGATAGACAAGGGTGGGAGAGGAGCAAACAGGGTTTTTGCCTGCACATATGGGCATTTTCCCATCATGTCCTCACTCTTTCAGCAGAGACCTCACCACTGCCCCATGCCACCCCATCGTACCATGCATGGCAAAGGCACCACCAGAGCCAACCCCAGGTGACCAGACCAGTGGGCATGCCCTTACCTCACCCACTTGTCCCACAACTGCTCTGGGGCTGGATCAGTCCCTTGGGGAGTGTTGCATGGCACCAAGCGTAACAGCGGCCTGGCCCCGGCCGGCTGATCTGCCGCTCAGTCCTTGGGAAAGGGATCAGCACCGACCGCTGAGTGCGATCCAGGCTGGGGAGGGACACAGAGCCGGGCTGATCTGAGTGGCCAGAGCAGACCAATGCACACCAGGAAATCAGGATCTGCAGAGATCTTTTTTTGTCATCAAATCCATCCATTTGTTATAACAAAAAAAAACAACCAAACAAACAATTTTGGCTGTTAATCATGATTTTTTTCCCTATCAATAGGTAAGCAGGGGGAAACTGATGTGCTCAGGAGAAGATACAGAAGGGAGAAGGGTCAGTGCTGCAGCAGGGTGGTTGTCTCAGCTCTGTGTGGGAGTTCTGTTTCCCTAGAGATGCTCTGGGGAGCCTGCTGCTCTCTTAGGGACCACGTTACGCTTCGCCTTTCTGCTTCCCGTTACTTATGATTCTCTGAGCATCCAAAGCTTGGAGTTTACATTATATGACAGAACAAAAATGTCCTATGGGCAAGGGTCTAGGACAGGGGTGTCAAACTCATTTTCACCAGGGGCCACATCAGCCTCACAGTTGCCTTCAAATGGCCAAATGTAATTTCAGGACTGTATAAATGTAGGCGTAGCAGCAGAGCTACAGGATCCTCCAACAGCCCATCACTTACTCCCAGCTCCCTGGTTGAACTTTCACTGTGTTGGCTCCTCTGGGTATTTTTCCTGCGGCTTTTGCGAGTGAAACCGTCGTGCTGTGGGGGTGCTCTGAGCGGCCCAGCTCACCTTCAGTCGCAGAAAACGGCTCCAGATCGCAGCTGCAGGAAGGTGTTCCCATCTGTTGCTTTCTCCAGACATTGGGTACAGCAGCTATTGAAACAAATTCCTCCACACTGTCATAGTGTTGCCACTGAGCTGAGGGCAAAAGGGCAGGGTCTCACCCACAGATTAAGTTACTTTTTTCTTCTTTGCCTGGATTGCTAGGAGGCTGAGCCATGCCTTTCGCTAATTTGTTGATCAGCGTGCTTGTCTTCTTACAGCTGAAAGCATCTTCTCTTCTGGAGCACTTGCCCCATACAAAGCAGGTTGTCTGAATGAGAAGTGAAGAGAAATAGTGTGTTTGGGCCACGTTGCAATGGGACATCATGCAGGTTTTGTCCCAAAGGCTTCTAAGGAGGCCACCTTTCTAGGAGAGAGCCAGCCTACATGGTCCTGTGGTTGGCAAGAGGATGGGAGCATCCAGTCAGGCAAGGGTGCTGCCCTCCCCACACCCACAAGGACATGGGGTGCCTGGATAGACCCCACTGGCTTTGCTTCACCCTCTTCCTCCTCCCCAAAGCCATTCTTGCCTTACTTCTTACGAGCTTCATCCAAGTGTGAGAACAACCGCTGGCATGGTGTGCTGCAGGAAACACAAACCTGGGGCGCATCCCCTGCCCTTGGGGACCCTTCCCTGTCCCCATGCGTTGTGAGGAGCCACAACCATCCCCCTCCAGCTCTGCATCCACCACCACACCACACACGGTCCCACCATCCCGGCTCCCCGTGCTGCCGTTTCCCCCGTGGCTGTCAGTGCCGGGACGGCTGATGGCCCCTGACAGCGCTGCTCTTTTTCTCACGACCCGTCGGCTGCCTGCGAGCGGGGGACCCAGTCTGCGCGGATACGATGCCACCCCCGCCTCGCCGCCCCCGCGGGAGGCTGCGTTGCACCGAGCAGCTGTTCCACATCACATCGCGTCACGCTGCCCGCGCCGATGGGCCGCGGCACTCGCACCACCAACACAGCATCAGGAGCTGCGGAGCTTGGCGGCTTGGGGATGTGCCCAAGGAGAGCAGCCAGCACGGTGATGGATCTGGCTGCCGGAGACCGGGGCCATGAAGGTGCTGCAGAAAGGGTGACAGGAGCGGGCAGGTCTCCTCGTGGTACAGCAGCCCTTGCCCATCCGCTGTGTTGGCCCAACACACCAGTCCCAGCCTGCCAACCCTCATCCCTGGCCTGCCCCACTCTGCTTCCCTCCTCCTCATCCTCTCTCTCCAAAGCTGCACCAAACGCACTGTACCTTTGCTTTGCTATTCTTGGCTCATCCAGCCTACGGCCAGTTCTGTCCTGCAGCATTCTGCTGCTGAAGATGGGGGGTGTCCAGTGCTCCCACACTTTGTGTCCAAGCCTACTCCTTTTTTTTGCATGCTGGCCCTCCCCTGCAGGGAGCAGGATTTGCAGAGCCAGCAGCAGGTTCGCACTGGATGCAGTTGACCCTTAAGATGGGTGGAACATGAGCCTGGTGTCAGGAGCTACTCCAGCTCCTGGAGAAAGGAGCTGGAAGATGGTTTCCTTTTCAGTCCAGATCCTGCGTGGGACTAAACCAGTGCAACAGGGGCAGTGCAGGTCCCACAGCCCACCGGGGGCTGCATAGAAGCAGGAACACGTTGTGCACGCTGCTTCCCTGAGCACAGGCTTGCTTGTCCTGGGTTTCCTTGGGCAGCAAAGCTTGCCGTCCCCGGCACTTGCAGTAGTTCTGCAATCTCACTGCACAGCTTATCCATTTTTAAAGAGCACACCTCATAAATACTTCGTAAAGCACCTTCTAGCCAACATGCTATTTTTGATTTTATTTTTCTTCCCCAGCTGCTTGTAAGGGATGCTCACTCTCCCATTCCTCTCTGGTCTGCGGCTCTTGCCATTATCTTGTACACATTTGCTGCTTTGAAGTTACCAGGGCTCTGTCTTCAACTCTCAAGGTGGGCTCTGTGCATTGCAGCATGTTGTCCCCTGCAGTGGGTCACAGTGAAGGACGACAGCTCTCCCCTTCACTCCCCACACCCTTCCCAGCACCCTGCAGACACCGTCGCTGCCTCTGTCAGCCCCGCTGAGTGCTGAGAGACGCCCAGGTGAGCAGGTGTGGCCTCCTCCGACCATCACGCAGACCTTCCTCACCCTTCCCCTCCCAAGGAGCCTCCTTTCCTGCTGTCCATCTTAGACACCTTGCAGTACTAGAAGCGTGGGACCTCTTCCCTCACCGCTGCTCTCACATCTTCACATTTGCCTTCAACTCTGCCATTTTTCAGTTGATTTCCATGTTCATTTTAAAAAGCAGATGAGTGGTGGAGCAGGAGAAGATGACAACCTAGACACAACTTTCCAGAGCTGACTCCCTGATTGGGTGATGTTCCCAAGACAGGGTTCCATGTGCAACAGGTTATTCTTATCTTTCCCTCTTTCCTGAATCAATACGTTGCATGGTACCAGACCAAGCACTTACAAAACAACTTGCCACAGAGCTTTTCTCACCATTGGCCAAACTTAGTTCCCTCTAAAAATGTGTCATATGAGTTGAAGGAAGCCTCTTCTCCCCAGACCACATCAACTGACACAGAGTTTTCTCTAATTCCTCATTGTGTGGCTCCAGCAACCCTTGACTCCACCAGGTGCTGATGTCCGATGAGCAACCTGACAGCTGCTGCCAGTTCATCCCTGTTCCCTGCTCCCAGCTCCTGCTTATCCACTGGTCCCTCTCCCAGTTTAAATGTAGTGCCATGGTTTTAGCTTGCTGCCTAAAGAAACAAGTTTCATGTAGTCATGCTGGTTGTCCCAGCCTTCAGCTTCCCAAGTGCTTGGTCCTGTTTCAACCAAACCACACAAAATAGTCAAAATCTCAAAAGTCGTAAGAGGTTTTGTGAAGGTTTTGTGAGGTTTTGTGAAGCTTCTTGGCTTAGTCTGAGAGAAAGACTCAAAGTGCTGCCCCATATTACGAAATAAATGCTGCTGTGTGAAGACAACAATATCTTCTGGAACCACCACCAGGCCAACCAGCACTAATGCCACAGGAGATGTTGCCTCAGATCTGATGGGCAGAGGATATGATGGGACAGGGATGGGAAAGTCCTTCGAAGAGCTGGGTGAGGTGGGATGAATGATGTGTGTCCTGGGGAACACAGGAGCAAAAGTGAGGTGGGAAGGAGTGGGATGTGAACCCAGGAGAGCAGCTGCGTGGCTGCAGCTGCCCATGCCATGGCTTTTCCCATCCTTTATAACCAATTTTGCTGGCCTCTGAGCCTGGCTTCTTCTTCTTCTTAGCCAGGTCGTAAAACCATCCCAGGCAGGTTGTAGGTGCTCTTGCCGTTCTTCTGCTTCTGATTTTTGTTGTTGTTCTTATTTTCAGCTGTGAGGCTCTCACTCTTGTCCAGAGCCTTTGGCACTCCCAGCCCAGTGAGGACTTTCCCAGGCATCAAAGGGACAACTTCAGAGCTTTTTGTTGTAGCTTTCTCCCTGCCTTGGTGTTAATGGCTCTTGAAGGCAGCCTGACTCCATAAGGCAGCGCAGAGTAACCTGTGCATCGAGTGGACACCCTGGCCCCGGGGCAGGACCCGCCTGCATGCAGGGTCAGCTTTGCTGCTGTCACTGTGAGACATCACAAGGGTCTGTCCTGGTGAGCAGGCAGGTAAGATGGGGAGGATGTAGTCTGTGGAAAGTGTGCAGGGCTCGGAGCTTTGTTTCTGCCTTGCTGTTGGCCAGGGACCCATCGCTGTGCCTTCAGTTGGGTTATTGAGTTTTGGGGCAGCAGACAGGAGCAAAGGGTACACACTTGAGCCTGCAGCTGACAGGAGATATTGTAGAGCTTCCTGACTAGGCTGGAGGGAAGCAGCTCTGGCAGGGGATGCAGAAGTATAAGCCCTTATTTTGCTCCTCTCATGGCTTTGGGACTGACAAGGACAACCCTGGAAGAAGGAGCTGGAAATGAGCACATGGAATAGGTCCTTGCTGTGCGACTCTAGGATCCACCCACAGATGTCCCCTATCAAGGACACTTCTTTGCAAGGAAGGGAGGGACCCCAGCTTGGTCCTTCATTAGAAAACCAAACTGTGTGAGATCCATACAATCAGAGAGGGAATGCAGGCTGAAGGACATTGTGCCCTGCCATGCACCCCGTTTTGAAAGGAGTCTGGGTGTTTACTGGGCTAGTGAAAAGCACCTTCCCCAAAAGCAAGTGTGGCAAGATCCAGAAGGCAGAGGTGGGCCTGTGAAGGCAAGTGGTGGGAGCATCCCAAGAGGCAAACAG
Source organism: Streptopelia decaocto (assembly GCF_964273445.1). Classification (NCBI taxonomy): domain Eukaryota; kingdom Metazoa; phylum Chordata; class Aves; order Columbiformes; family Columbidae; genus Streptopelia; species Streptopelia decaocto. The sequence goes on along the minus strand of NC_138668.1, from coordinate 9,174,467 downwards.
CAGGACCAGCTCTGTCTGCAGTGGGAGTCCTGCAGGCTGGTGGCCAGTTGCCCAGAACATGGCTAGGCCACCAAACACAGGCCAAAGCTCATTCCTGGAAGAGTTTTGAGGAGAAAGGAAAAGCAAGCAGTTAAACGACCTGCCAAGAAGAGTGCTATTGAAATGCAAGTCACATGCCCCCATGAAATCCTGCCAACCAAAGACCTGTGGCAATCAGGATATCTGTGAAAGCATTTCACAGGGATGAAACAGAAGATCAAATGAGTAAAAATGCTTCGGATCCCTCTGTCCAGCCTCATCTTTTGGAAGACATGGTACAAATGATGATGCAACCAGGTGAAATGAATTGGGAAGACACGGACTGGATCTTGTGCAGAACCTCTCACAGCTCCTGGAGGGGTTTGAAGAGACCAACCCCTGAAGAAAAAAGCAAAGACTACTGCTACCGAGCATATCTGCAGCCATACTGTTAATGTGCTTTCTGGGCAAGTGTATATTCTCTGGTGGTCTTGGCTGCCCAGATTTTGTTATGAAATATCTCTGGCTACATGTCTGATATAGGTACAAGATAGAACAGCTTCACACAAACAGAATGAAGACTTCAGCTTTTCATTTTTTATTACTTAGATCATTAGCTACACCACCTTTGTTCAGTTTGGTGTCCTAGACATTTTTTATTAGAGCAGTTCTTATATTGGATTAATAGCAGGTTTTCCTCTTGAATGCTACTACACCATCCTCAGTCTTCCACTCTGTTCTTCAAGTTTTCATACCCAAATTACAATGCCACTCGCTGCTGTTCTGTAAGTCCCTCAAAGATCTGCATATCTATTCTTTGAAACATCTGTGGGAGCCAACTGAGTGAGCAGTATCACACTTACATGATCCAGCCTGACTCTCTGGTGTTTTGTCCTTAACACGATCATTTGTACGTGTTCAAAACAAATACAGGATGGGGATGAAGCACTCCAGCATCTGAATGTCAGCAAGGCAATCAGAGAAGCTGCAATTTTAATGATATGGAAGAAGTCACTTGTTTAGCGCCTGATACGTGATGCTCTATTACCCATGACAGCTTATGCTGGGACTGTATTTGCTTCTGCTCTCACCTTCCCATGTTTCCTTGGATAATTTTTATTCCACAGCTTTCCTTAACTCATCTGCCCTGACTTCCAACTGTCCTTAGCTGGCTAAGAAATATAGAATTAACCCTTCTATAAACTGCTTTGCTTTTTCAATGCCTTTGTCTCCTTCATTCTTAACTAGAGAATCACCTCTGCCAGAAAACATGGCATTTGGTAGCTCAGTCACTGAACTTACTTATCTTCATGTGCAACTCTCCTTCCAACCACCCTGGGTGTTGGAAACCGGCTGAGAATTACATGGGCGTCTTTGTCATGTTTTCCCTGTGGAAACACCTCTCACTCGCTTTGTTGGTTGACAGGTTCTTGTATCCTAGACAAGTGGTTATAGCTACATTTTCTGCTTAGTTTGGTGTTAAGCAACATTATAAATAAGCACTACTAGAGGGATCATTGTTCAAATCCAACAGGAGGAGTGTTGTGTTGCTTATTCTGGCATTTATATTGAACCATAACTAGCTGTAATTAGCTCTCATTGCGCTGAGGTTTTAGCATTTCATATGACTTTGCATAAACTGTTGAGATCACCGATCTTTGTCGCAGAGCTCCCTATTCCCAGCTGGTGGGCTCCTCTCCCCGCACAGCCCGGATCCCTCCTCTGCTTCCGTGAACATCCCCAGCTCGCTGCATGGGGCTGCCAAATGGAAATGTCACTGCCTGTGCTGTGGGGGCTTCCTCGTCAGCAACATAGCAGTGAAAGAGATGTCCAGCTTGTCCTAACTGGTGCCAGGGATTTCATGCTTCCTTTGTTGGAAAGTTTTCTGTGAAACTCCAGTGAATTCAGAGGGAAAAGGAGGTTTGGCTTTCTGTAATTCCCAGCTCTTGACGTTGAACATTTGAAGGGACTGCAGTTGGCCTAGATGTTTCCAACTGAACTATTCTTTCTATTCTATTCTATTCTATTCTATTCTATTCTATTCTATTCTATTCTATTCTATTCTATTCTATTCTATTCTATTAATTCTACTCTACTCTACTCTACTCTACTCTACTCTACTCTACTCTACTCTACTCTACTCTACTCTACTCCATTCCATTCCATTCCAGAGAACGGACAAAGTGCTTTACAGTCATTGCAACAGCACTTGGAGCCAGGAAATCCCCCCAGGTTTGAGGAGATGTCTGGCCCAAGTTTGGGGCCTGAGGTGGGAAACTGATATTTTTATCATTACACAACACATGGCCTGGTGTTGGAGAGGTTTCCTCTCTGCAGTGTTCATGTCACAGTGGAAAACTTAAGGCTGGAAATTAAATTGTTCCTGTGCTCTCATCCATGACCAGAAACAACGCAGTTACCATTGTCAACTGGAATCTGGAGTCCACAGCTGAGACCCTAATGTGGAGGTATCTACAGAGAAAGACCTATAGCCTGACCTCCTGTAAACCATTCTTCTAATTCTGTCCTCCCACCTACACCAGAAAAAGGTAAGTCAACTGCTACCTTCCAAACATCCCTGAAGGTGCCTATGTATAGTTTTTGTCCAAAAATGAAGACTGGGATTTCAACTGTAGAAAGACAGGTTGCTGCTGATTCTCAAGGCCAAGCTGGTGATGTGTGTGTCTGCCAGGGTAGTGATGGCTGGTGGCCTGGGGTTTCCAGTTCCTTGGCTTCTGGGACTACATGGGTAATAATCTAAGGAGTTTCCCCTTAGGAAGACTCCAGTTCATGCACAATTTAGCAGGTATCTCCTCAAAGTTGGTACAACAATCCCAAGGTTGTTTTGTGCCCATAGTAAATTTGTGATAGAGGATCTCAATAGGTATTCTTGGTAAAGCATCAAAAATGCACACCAAGCGAGGTGAACTGACCTTCTTAGTATAATCTGAAGAGTGAGTGAGTGGTCTGTAAGTACCATGTTTCTTCCAGACCAATAAATCACATCTTCAAGCACAATTGAATGGGATGAGTGGAGAAAGTCAAGGGAAATGGTGACTTCTCTCTATTAACCATGGGATACCTGCTTCGGGACAGCAAAACAAGAGCAGTTCCCATGGCTGTGATTTCCCATCAGCACGAAATTCACCCAGGATGAAGAATTCACTGTGATGGAAAGGACAAGAGGGGGAAGCATAAAAGGGGAAGACAATATCCATAGGAGGAGAAGAAGAACAGCTATGCTGTCTCTCCATGTCCTCCATGTCTGACCCATTCCTTGTCCCTGAGCAGCAGCAAGCAGTTGGGACCACTGCATCCTCTTCCCAGGTCTTCTGTGGCTTCAGCTATCATCTTGGACAAGTCCATTTGTCCCCCTTCCTCCACTGTGGTCCCATTACTGATAACACCATCTCTTGGGACAGCTTTACAGCATCATTAATGTTTATGGAGAGCTTTGAGGTTCTTGGACTGGGAGGGCAAATGGCTGTTACTTGGTGGACATCTCCATGGAGCAGTGGAGGTGCCTACCACACAACAGCCCTTTGCCTCTCTTCCAAGACCACTCAGAACCCTTGGCCTTGTTGAGTTATCGTGTTGCCGATCTTTGCCCCTGTTGCTGCTGCTTTTTCCCCCCTTCTCTCACTCTCGCTCCCCCTTTCTCTCTCCTCCTCCTCCTTTCCCGGCTCCGTAGCAGTTTCCTCAGGAGTGTTCAGCTAGCTGACACATTTGCCACAGATGGATGGTGCACACGGAGACAGCTGTCACTCCCGATTTGTGGTCCACTGCGTGACAGCGGGACTGATGCCTTCTGAAAGGCCGTCTCGCAGAGCACATGCACTCTGACATTCTTCGAGATGAGCCCTACAGACACCTCTCAGTGGACCTCAGGAGAAGCTGGCAAGCTAACCCTTCCCGCTCCCCCTCCCCAAAGCAGCCTGCAGGCTGGAAGAAAGCAAACACTCCGGTGCGCACACACACAGACACGCAGCCAACCTCCTTGGGTAGTTCTGTGCCACTACTGGTTTGCCAAGTCCCAGCCCGGCTGTTTGCTCCTGATGCTGGTGTATGAAGTGAGGCGGGCTGAGATTTGCAAGAGGGAAAGGTCACCAGCGAAGCTGCTCTTTTCCCCTTTTCCGCCTTTTTAATTGCAGGAGGGAGGGATATGGGCTTCAGCTTCATTCTGTCAGAGCAGCTGCCTCCAGCCTCTTGAGTTCCGCTGTCACAGCAAAAGCTGATAGACTTTGCAGCAACAGCCCCTTCAGGCCTTTCTGTCTTCTCCAGCACTACAGCAGCCTCCATCACCAATGATGGTTTCCATCACCTATGATGGTGTCTGTCACCTATGACCCACACTTGTAGTTTCAGGTCCCAACCTCCCATACCTGTCCTACACATTGATATGTAGACACCTAAATATGCAATTCTGAAGCACTCAATAAAACCTTTCCAGTGGGATTTTTAGTAGGACAGACAAAGCAAAACAGAGGAAACAGTCTTTAGCTGTAGGCAGAAGAACAAAATCTTCTGGATGCTCGATTCCATGGGAATGGGAACTGGTCCTGCCTTTGGTGCTGAGAGAAAAAACTTCCTTCCCAAAACCAGATATGCACAGCTGTTAATTGTCTGTCTGACTTACAGAAGGTTGTAGTCAAGTGAACAGATCTTCCCAAAAGAGAACCCAAAAGTTGGAACTGAATCTAGAGAATATCATCTGGGCCCCTCTGGAACTGACCTGAGACTTGCCATATTGCTCAGTGACTGAGCCCTACCCATGTTACACAAGAACACAATGGCTGCTCAAGTCATGCCAAAAGTCCTCCTAGTAAGGTCTCTGGGTGGTGTTCAACAGTAGAAACCCAGGGGAAAGGACTAAAGCTGAGCAAAACTATACGAGACTTCTCTTGGATACTCTCCAAGTCTTCAGCCAGTCATAGCTGAGGGACTGTCTGAACCAGACATGATTCCTTTGTATTTAGTAGCTCCTGGAGGAGTTCCCATCCCAGCAGTGTCTGGCTGGGTTTGCTCACCCATCCTCTTCCAAAATCTTTAAGGGCCATTCGTAAATGCAGGGACATGTACAGCATGGCAAGGACATTAATTGTCCTGGTTGTTCTGATTCCTTGACTCCTGTTCCCAACCGCTCAGAGCAGGCTGAGTCTGTCGACTGGGAGCCTGCTCAGAAAGACACAGAGAAAGTGTGAGCTTGCACAAGGACTCAACTTTATTGGGTCCTTCAGCAACAAGAACAGTGTCTACCATAAAGCCAGTCATGAAGGCTGTGTAGTGGTTCAAAGTGGTTGGCAGGTTCCAGAGGGTTTGTGCTGCAAGCGTGTTGCCTTTGAACCTGAATGCTGAATTACCTGCTACCTGGGCGAGCACAGGTCCAGCTTAGTGGGAGGTCATGGCAAGCTGGTGTTAGGGTGAGATGAAGGTTTCTGTTCAGGTAGGATGGTGATCCTGGGAGAGAAGATAGGGCACTTACTCAGTGAGAAAGCTGGCAGAACATCTCCATGTGTGGCAAAATATTAGGAAAAATATGGATCCAACAGGAAACGCCAGCATCAGAACTGCACATTCAAGACTGCTGAAAAAGTAATTAAAAGCCATGAGAAATGGACCCAAGTGCAGTTGAAACTAAGATGAAAAGAGCAGTGCCATTTCCAGAGCTCGCCAGAAAGGCAAAAATGTGCTGGCTCTGGAATAATTCACCTGTACCTTTCCATCAAGCCATCTCTAAACAGGGCTGTCTGACCCTAGAAGGTGGGACCTCCCAGGTCACAAGCTAGCAGCAGTGGCTGTGAGAAATGGTCGTGGGAGAGGACTATACTCCTCTGCTGGAAAGGCGAAACTAAGGGGTCTTACAAGGTCTCAGGAGATTCTGGTCTCATCTGGTAGCCCTCAGCCTGGTCTGCCCTATTGCAGCAAGTTCCTGAAGACTGGTGGTCCAGGGTCACAACCTTTACTCTAACAAAGATATTTCAAATGAGGTTGCAAAGATCAGACATTTTGACATTGCTGTGGGCCCCTCTACAGTAGCACCACAAAGCTCAAGAACATGTAGGGACATGAGAAGCAATTATGTTGTAAGAACGTGGCTCTTTGGGGAAATCACGGCCCATCTGGACAAAGCACGGTCAGACCAGGCACTGGCCTCTCCAGGACTTTCCCTCTCAGATCCTCAGAAAGATCAGAACTGGTGAGGGTGAGCTGCCTAAGGAAGAGCTCTTTGAGCTTTAGTAGGATGGATTCACAAGCTTCAAGGTAGGGCACCTCAACTCAGTCCAGCTCTAAGGAGCCAAAGGCAGCAGACACAAGCCCTGCTAGATGTCTTCTGCCCAGACAGACCCCTCTGTGCAGACGCATCACCAGCCTGACCCTTGGCCCTTCAGCTCCTGGGATGGTTATAAGGAAATCTTCGCTCATGACCTCATGTGGCTCGGTCCCAGATGCCACATCATTAGAAGGCCCTATTAGATGGCACCTCAAAGACAAATTTCCCATGTTTGTGTCAGCTGGAGATGGAGGGTTCCTGTCCCATGCTCAGCTTAGTGTGTACCCAAGGTTACAGAATTGTTTCATTTAAGTAGCGTAGCACAATGATTTTTTTAAAAATATTTTTGAATGAGGTGAAAATGCAGGTCAGAAAAAAATACAAGTTTGTGGGCAGGGTCTTGGACTTTGTGAGCACATCGTCAGTCCAGCCAATCCAGATTGGAATGTTTTGGGAAGGCAGCAAAAAAGTTTTTAATGAAAAACTCTTAGTTTTTGAACCTTGACAAAATACAAATAAAACCAAAAGCACTTGAAAAAGGAAACACCACATTATTGAAAAAACAAGAACCCATAGTTAAGGACAGAGAAACAATTAATCTCTGAATACAGGACCAGGTCCACCACAAGGCAGCATGCTCCAAGAGAGACTCTGGATTTGGGAGGGACATCATTATCTTGGTGTCCCCTTTCTGAGGAACAGGCTTGCTTGACAGGGAGGCCAAGTCACTCGCATGTCTCTGGAAACACTAGGTCATGGTGTTGGTGATCCAGAGACATCACTTGGGGTGTGCTTCCCCAGAGAAGATCCAGCTGGGAATGCCCTACCCAAAACAGGAGACTGACATGTCCACTTGTCTCCCAGCTGAGAGGCACAGAAGCTGAGCAGAGAAGCAGGACTGGCACTTTGCCATGGGGACCTGGTAGGGTGGTGACAGGGATACCAAGGGCTGAGAAGCCACCAGGTAAAATTTGGTGGAGAAAGTGGTGAAATGGGGATTTCTGCCCACAATCTGCCGCCCCTGCAATGCACAACCACATATGCACCCCAGCTGCTGGGGAGACTGGAGATGGAGAAAAGGGAGGAAACTTCTCTGGTCCTGCTGGAGAAATGTCCTCAAACCTCTGAAGACATCTGGCAGGACAGTAGGTGCAGGAGCCTCCTGCCCGTCTTTACTGTCCCCACCGTGGGGGTGGCTGTGACACCCGTGCATGCCTGGCTATGCACCAGCAGCTCCCACTTACACCCCTTTTGCTTGGATGGGTGAAGGTGGCTGCCCCGGTCCCACGCACTGCACAGAGCTCTTCCTGGCCAGCACCCACTCCAGGAGATGCCATCTCAGCAGCTTTGCTCCAGGACCTGGTCTCTGGGTGTGTTCAGGGAAGGACAGTTGGAAAGCCCTGGGAGTGCCCCATCCCTGCCCAGCCTGGCAGCACCAGGGGCATTACTGGGGAATATAAATATTTTGCACCCAGAGAGCCGCAGAGGGATGGCGGCTTTTGGAAGCAAAGCTGTAGCCCCTCACCTGCTCGGCAGTGAGGCGGGCGCGGGATCAAGGCAGAGGCGGCTTCACATCTCCCCGGCCTTGAACAGCAGATGAAAGGGGCCGTTGGGAGCCGGGGATAACAAAAGGAGAGCGGGGAAAGTTCGGGTCAGGCAGGGATTTCTGGCTGGTGGGTTTTCCACTGAGAAATTCTTACTGCCTCTTTCATGATGATGAAGAGACTTTTAATTTTTTTTTCTTCCCCCTTTCTCCTCTCCTTCTTCTTTTCCCCTTTCGCCAGGCTGATAGCTGAGAGCTGTGGAGCATGTGATGCATCTTCCATATAGGGGCAGGAGCAAAGCAAGACCAACTGATGGACGCCCTAGGGCCAGACTTGCAGACAATATATAACCTACTGCATGATCTAAAACGCTTCCCACTTTCACAGAGTGAACATCAGGCAGAGCGGAGCTGCAGCGAAGGAAGAGGAGTCCTGCGTGCAGGTAAGTCCCCGGCGTCCCCTTCCCCAGGAGGCTATCCCAGGGAGGGGGAAGGTGCGAGGGACATGCTCGGCTCCTGCTGTCGAGCAGCAGTGCCTGGCTGTTGTGCAGGCAGGCGGTTTGGGCAGTATTTGATGTCATTAGTGGGGCTTTTTAAACCTTTTTTGGTGCCAGTGGTGCCTGTGCAAGTTAGAGTTCAGGACAGCGGTCGGGAGCATGGGAGATGGGGTCCAGCAGGGCACAGCCGCAGCCTCTCTGCAAACCCTGACACCGTGAGCTGGAGAGCATCCCCAAATCCCGAACTAACCATGGGTTTGTTTGCTCGTGTTTCTTGCTGTAGATGTTGCCTGGGCTGTGGGCAGCGCACGGCTCCTGCCTGGCTGCTCTGAGACATCTCCCACAACAGGCACCATCCCATCCCACCCAGGCACCATCCCGTCCCACCCGGCCGCGCTGGGGCTCCCCTTTTCTTTTACGAAGAACCAAAAGAATTATCAAACAACTTTAAAAAAGCTCTTTCGCTCACCCCGCTGCCTCCACTGCCTGCCTGGATACATCCACCTTCCTGTGCTGGAATTTCCTTTGCAAAGAAAACTGTTCCCAGCCGGGGTTGAATGGGGAACGTGGGCTAGAGGCAACGCGGCAGCAAAATGCAAAACAAAGTGTGCCGGGCGAGTGTCTGTCTGTGCGTGTGTCCGTGTGTGTGCGTGTGTACGGGGGTCTATACAGCCCGCCTGCTGTGACTTTCCCTATACCATATACCCGTCCCCACAGGGGGAGAACAGACTTCGTGCCTGAGATAGTTTGTGTCCCGCTGAATGGGAAATAATCCTAGCAACAGCTACGTGCTCTCCGCGGCCACACAGAGTGTACAGCTGGGGTTTTTTTCTGGTTTTCTTTGGGGTATCAACTGTGTCTGAAGGTGGTGTGGGGACTGAGGAGCACCAGCTGTGTTTGGGGCTGGGAACCTCTGTGGACTCCCAGACTTGAGCAAGCCCCTGCAGTCCCAGGCAAAATGAATGGTCATAATTGTAAATGGATTAAAGAGGGACAAAACCATTAAAATTAATGTTTTGGGGCATCTCTGCTTATACACCACTGGTGAATGCTCTGATTATAAAATCGCTCTATGTGTGCAAGGGGGAGGCCAGGCTGAGGATGTGCCCTTGTCCCATGCCTCAGTTTCCCCATCCATGCACTTCACCTTCCCGTGGTCCTGTGTGCTGACTCCATGCAATGGTAGCATTCACTGCAGTCCCCTCTGAGCAGCTCTTCATTGGGGCATCAGAATCCAGCCACAGATCATAATTAAGATTGTCATTAGATGAGGGGACTCAGAGGACCTGCAACGTTAACTCAGAGGCACCTCTGCGAGGGTGGTGTGAGTGGGAGAGGGACATCTGCACCCCCACCACACCGGACCAGGACGGGGGGACACCCGGGCAGCACCCTGCACCCTGCCCATGGGTACGGGGGCTCCGAGCACAGCAGTAGTTGCCCATCCTGAAGGCAATTGCATGTGACCAAGTCAGGTTATGGACCTGAGGTCTGATGCCCTCATAACACACGGGGCCAGAGATATGCCCAGGGAGGTGGGCAGGGAGCTGGGGGTCGGTGCCGGGTGTCCTGATGTGCAGCCAATGATTTGGGCCAAAAATCTCTCTCTGCTGCTGTGAGCTTTTCCTGGGCAAGGGTGAAAAACCTGATTCCTCTCAATAGCTCAGTGTCACCAGGATTAGGAATTGTATTAAGAGCTGGCAGGGGCTTGGCGAGTCACCTGCCCATGGTTTGGATCATGTCTCTGGAGAGGAGAGTGACAGTGGGCAAAGGGGTGGCAAGACAGGTACCTCCCCATGCCCGCTGGTGAAGCTGGTGGTGCCCAGCACCATACCCTTGTGCCCAGCTGAAGGAAGAGGCAAAGATGTCAGGGATTTTTTTCCCCTCATGGGATCAGACCATCCCCATCTCCCACTGCTTTTCTCCTCACAGCTTTTCTCCTCTCCCACCATTCCCAAATTTCATATTTGGGACAAATTTCGGGGCACTTTTGGCCAAGCTGAAGCCTGGCCCTGCTCCCACACTCCAGACTGGTTTTGGCTAGCAGTGCTGGGTTTGGGGGAGGAGGCACCAGTAGCATGAAGCATCCACTCCAGCACCATCCCTTGATGTTCCCACTCTTGATGCTTTCAGGAGCACCATCAGCAGAAGGTTTTACTCCTGCCTTGCCTAGGGATCCCCGTCCAGGGATCATACCTGGGGTTTGCATTGTACTGTCATGTTTTCATCAGGCTTGGGCTTGTATTTGCAGTTATTATTTCTGATCTGCTGGAGCGGAGCAGTACAGAGGCACGGGGCTGGTGGGTGGGTTGATGGGCAGAGAGGGCAGAGCTGTTGCTGTTCCATAGGTCCTCATCATGGTACTGCAGAGCTTGCGGCAATCATCCTCCAGAGCTGGGGAGAAAAGGGACCAACCACATTTCTGACATGCCGGTATTACAAGGAGCAAGTTTCACGCTCAGCCAGAGGGAGCCACAGGCAGAGCTGGGGCAGCAGAGGCATGGGAAAGCTCTCTGGCGTAGGCTCCTCTGCAGGATGTGGGGCGGATTCCTGGGCACCACATCAGCCACCCCAGCCCAAACCCGGGGCGGGCACCGAGACCAGCACCAGGAGCGCCGGGAAGGGCTGGCAGAGGCAGCAGGGCTGGCACAGCTGTGTGGCTTTCAGAGATACTTGATCGATAGCTTCTTCCTAACGCTCCCCCATTCCCCGAATCCCCACATGCATTTTTCATGCTAACCCCTCCTGGGCAAAGGCTGTCTACGCAGGAAAATAAAAAGAAAAAAAAACACAAACCACAACAAACCACAACCAAAATCTACTTTGGTTTCGCTGGTCCCTGGAGATTGTTTTAGTTTAAGGGCCAATCTATAGATTCAGGGCTGGGAATATCTTTGCTCTGTGAACAAAGAGGCATGAAAAAGCTCCCCAGGGCTTTTCTTAAGCCTCTTCAGGTTGGCCCACAGCTGTAAAAGGCTGGGCTCTGTACAGTGAGGCCAGGTCTAATTGTACAACGCCATCTGGGCAAGCTGGGGATGCTGGAAATGGGAGCTGGGTTCCTCTGTAGCTCTTCTTGGGTTCATAACCCTCTCAAGAGGTGCTGGGATGAAGTGGGTGGCAATGGGGGTCTGCAACTGCCCTTACAGGTGTACAAGGAGCCTCAGAGACCCATTGTACACCGGTGAGGGCAGTTGCAGACCCCCATTGCCACCCACTTCATCCCAGCACCAGGTCCAGAGTGACTCCAGGCCACTGTGGCCAGGAAGCCCAGTGCACCCCTGGGCCAGTCTACCTGGTCATCCAGGAGACAAGAGCTCAGACGAATGTTTGGTTATTTGCCAGAATTAAGAAAAAAAAAAAAAAGCAGTGTCTGAGTGAAGCACAATTTTCAGGATGAATCTCCTTTTTCTGTCCACTGTTGTCTGTGGGGTTGTTCCCTTTTTGCTCCTTGTTTTTGGGTGGCACCATTAAGACCCAGGACCATCCAACAGCCCGTGCTTTGCCAGTGCTTCTGTGACTCTGCCTTTCATTGCGGGTGCCAGCGCAGCCTGTGCAGGAATGCCGAGAGCCCCTGGCAGCTGCCAGCCTGCCAGCATGTGTGTGCCCAAGGTGCCATCCCCTGGGAGAGGGCTCAGCGCTTCCCGGGGTCCCTCCAGACCCACGCTCCCCACTGCACCCCTGTGCCAGGCATGGCATGGGCTGTTTCAGCCCCCCCACCTTGGGAACATGCCTATGCTGGTACACCCGGCGCCAGATCCCTCTTCTGCAGGTTCTGCAGCAAGGAGACTCCAGCAGCATCACGCACGCTGCCTGCATCCCAAAATTCTTGATTTCCCTGCACTGGGGCTGAAGCTGACGGCACCGAGCCCGCACACAGCTCTCATTGCCCCGCAGCAGCTTTTCTGGTCCGTAAAGAGCCCAGCCGGCGTGGGCAGCGTGCGGGCATGCGGAAAGCATCCTCCCCGCAGCCCTCCCACATGCCTCTGGGGCCAAGGCGTCAGGGATGCAGCCACACCGAGACGGCGTGTCCGGGGTCCAGGGACAGGAGCGCTTCCCCGCTCTGATGGTGAAAGGGCACAGGCCAGAAATAGAAGAGGAGGAGGACACTGTGACCTTTCCAGCAGCCGGTGATGAATAAAACTTTCCAGCTACCTGTAGGAAGGCGCAGGGCAGGCTCTGTTATTGTCTCATCAAAGGACTATGTCCCCTGTGAGCAGGACAGTGATGGCCGCAGCACCCATGGGGATTCCTGAAATGAACCCGCTGGTGCCTGGCTCCGGTGGTTGTGCGCTCCAGGTGCACGGCTGGCTCTGGCCGCAGCCGGGAGCTCTCAGGATGCTCCTGGAGCTGAGCAGGCAGGGAGCAGGGGATGGTGGTGTGCAGCTGCTCCCCTCAGGACATCCCTGTGCCAGCACCAGGGCAGTTCTGGGAAGGAGGGGATGGGATCCCCCGTGCTCAGCCATGTGCACAGTGCAGGGGGTCTGGATCCAAGAGGCCCCCAAAAACACACCTTGTCCAGGGTCCACAGCTGCTCCCGCACACAAAGGGACATCCAGAGGCAGCAGGGAGCATGGCACTACAGCCATGCAGGGGGACTGGGGTGTAGCCTGTCCCCACCCGGGCCCCCACTGAAGGGCTCAGAACCAGCCCCTCCAGCCCCATCGCAAGAGACCCCAGGAGAAACCCGAGTGGGGGCTGCCCCCATCCCCTCATCTTCCTCCTGCTGGCTGTGGGTGGCAGTGCCAGCACCCTGGGATGGAGCGAGTCAGCCGTGCCCCCCCCGGCTGTCCCCCTGCTGGCTGACCCAGGCGGGGGGATGGCAGCCGGCTCCCCCCGACCTTCCCCCTCGCAGATGGCGTGGGCAGCCAGCACAGGTGGCCCTGTGCCACGGCAGATTGGGGCCGGCTGCCTGCAAAGCGCCTGGGAAGGGCTGCATCCCTGCCACGGCTCGGGGACAAGAGCAAAGCCAGGGTCCTCGCGTGGCGAGGGGGTGCAGAGTGGAGGGGGACACCGCAGGCAGCTTAAGGTCCCCGTGCTACTGTGCCTGGTGCTGGATCTGGCAAAAATACTAAACCAAGGATGTGGCCAGGCAACAGGGAAGATGTGTCAATGGTGAGTTGGGACACAGGGTCCCCTCTCTTGGCCCCAAAGAGATGAGCTGGGCCAGAGCATCAGGTAGTTTTTGGAGGGTTTGATTTTAAGGAATTGCAATGAACAATGCAGTGCAGTGTCAGCCCAGCACACATGTCTGGGCTGGATCCAGCGTCTTGCAAGGTGTTTCTCAGGCTACAGCTGCCCCTCGTCCTTCCAGACTGGGACAACACTTAAGTGGGTGCCAGACACCAAAACTGCTTGGGGCTCACTATTGTAGGAGAAAGGGACCTGCAAAGGGAGAAGGAGGCATCCACACATGGGGGGCTTCTGTCTCTCCCAACAGGTGATGGTGTGAGCCCCACACAGGGATCTCACGGCATGAGCTCCAGGGTGGGCACAGGGTGGGGAAACAGCAAGGCTGTCCCAGCTCATGGGGACCATCACAGTGTGCAAAGGGGGGCATCGTGCACTGGAGATGTGCAAGAGCTGTCAGGGCACCGGGTGGCGGCTGGAGCAGGTAAATGATTAATGCTGGAGAAAACCAAGCTGGCATCCTGCCTATTACTTGCCGATAGGAAAAGTTGATGTTGGGAGGGGATTTTTCACATCTAACCTTCCCCTCCTGCCTCTGCCACCCTCCTGGGGCCAGAGGGCCGGAGGAAGGAGCCAGCCCCAAGCCCCACACGCACCCAGCCCCAAACCAGCTTCTCGCCGAGCACGCTCTCCTCCAGCCCAGCTGGTTTCGCCCCCAGCCTGCTCCGTCTGTGCACATTAGAGTTTTTCCTAGGTCTGAGCTGCTTTCGGCAAGCCAGGCTCCTGTTGGCCTATCCCTCTCCCCACCACCCTCCCCATGGCTCCCCCCATCCGCTCCCGTCTGGCTCCCGCTCCCCCTCCCTGGTCGAAGCCCTGCCAGGGACATGGCAAATCAGCGAGAAGCCTGCGGGGCAAATTGTTACAAATGAAACCAAACAAGAGGGTGGGGAGGGACGGGGAAGCGGGGGGGGGGGTAAATGACTCCTGGGTTGGTGCTTCTGTTCCCGAGTTTGATGTTTCGTGCAAACAGCCATGTAAATGCTCAGGAGCAGCTTTGAAGTCACCTGCCCCCGGCCTTGGTGGGGTTTGGGAACGCTGGGTCTCCGCCGTGGGGACGGCGCTCACCTTGCTCCCCCTGCCTCCTGGCCCGAGCGGGACCCGGCTGGGACGGGAAAGGGGACCGAGCTGTAAGTCCTGACATTTCAATCTGTTTTGGGGCTGGGTGCGTGTGAAGGTGCTGAGGGCAGCTGGAGGTCTCACTGCGGGAACAAAAACCCACCGAGGACTTGGAGGGGGAAACATCCCCCTCATTAAAAGCTGCCTTATCCCATCGGTTTTGCACTCCCCCTAAAAAAAGCCCCGCTGCCCCATGGAAAGCTGGGTGCAGTGCCACAGCTGGGGGCTCGGCCGGGGGGACAGGAGCGGGTACCTGGACAGGGGATGTGCAAGATGCAGGAACGGGCAGAGAAACCGCTGCATGCGGGAACACGATCATCACCAAGTGATGCTCTTTGATCCAACTTGCCCGTCTCTTTGCAAGCGTTGTAGCTCCTTATTAAAGGCGCTTGGCACCGGGGAGGTCATATGGGGCCTTTCTGCTTGGGTTGTTCTCCTAATGACATGTCCGATTGCCTTCGCTGGGAATTTGCTCACGCGAGTCTCTGACAATAGAAAGTTTGGGGCAGATTTTGGACGGTTTCCCCGCAAGCGTGTGGTAGGTTGCAGGGGTCTGACTTTTCTTCTCACTGAAAAATGAAGCAATGTTTTGGGAACCAGTCTGGGTGGGCACAGAGCACAGATAAATTTTAAGGTATTTACCTCTCCATGTTTGTATAATAATCAAGAAGAGCAATGGTTTTGTGCGGGCTTGGAGACATGACAAATATTCACAATTGTGAAAAAGAAATACAAACAGAGGGGAAAGGTGAAAATTAGCAGTGAGACAATATTATCCATATTATCTGTATTTTTTTTTTCCTCTAAAGCCTTCTTAAATTGAAGCAAAAGCTAAACTGAGCTGCTGAATTGTTGGAGGAGGTTAGTTACTGAAATGCTTAATGGTGTTGACTAGGCGTATACCTCCTCACTCCAGAGAATGCCTGTTTACAGTAATTTCGGCAGTGTAATCAAGAGGTCATGTAAATAGGAACAGTTCACAGCAGTCAGACCCTTCTTAGGCCCTTAAAAAAATTGGGGGGGGGGGCAAGGAAATCAGGTCAGTAAGCCCAAAATGTACATCACAGTGGTGGCAAACCCCAGGACGGGGATGGGGAGAGGTTTTGAGCGTCTGTCAGATGCTGCCTGCGCTTTGTGGTATTGGTTGGGTGCTGCCTGCATGGCTGCATGGGGTCCCGCTGCTTCTTGCTCCCCCATCTCTGCAGGGAGGGTTTGGATTCCTCTCCGTGAAAATCCGGGATGGGAGGTTGTGGATGTGTCACCTCCCAACTCCTTGGGTCTTCTCACCCTTTCCTGGAGCTCCCCAGACATTTCATAGTCCTGCCTGATCCAGAAGCAGGTTTGGGAGGGGACCCAGGTTTGAAGGGGGTAGGCAGAAAGTCACCCCCCTTCCTGTGTGGGCATCTCGGGGACTGTCACAGTGGCTAATCCAAACGTCCCCAGCCCAGCACCCTCCGGTGCTGCCAATGCATGGTGCTGGGCAGCCTGTGACTTGCAGAAATGCAGTTGCACGGCCATTTTGTGTCGTCCCACGGCACAGCACAGGTTAACGAGCTTCCTTCCCTGTTTTATGCACTAGCTAATAACATCCTTTCGTAAAGTCCCGGTGGCTTTGCCTCAGGCCGTTATTACTCCTGGTCATTCCTTGGCCAGTACAGACCCGGTTGGGCGATTTTGGGGCCAAATGCTACCTGCCCGCTCGGCATCTCAGCCTCTGCCTTCAGCGACATCCCTTGGCTCCCATCCCCACGCCACAGCCCAAACACAGCCCATGATGTGGGGCCAGGGGCCGAGCCTCTCTGCCTTTTTTTATGGGGGGTGAGGAGATGGAAATGCAGGGAGCAAGACCACCAGGCAGCATTGCTCTGAGAGCTGCCTTGATGCGAATTAAGAAAACCCCACCACACACCCTTATCAGGAAACAGGCAGAAGGCAGAGAGGTGTCCGCTGCCTGCAGGTGAGCCCACAGCATCGCAAATGTTCCTGCCCAAGATTAAATATGTGGGTGGTTGGGGGGGTCGCAAGTCTGCAAAGCAGCTGCAAAGAGGAGAGCTGCCTGGCGTGCTCAGGGTACCCCTGGTGAGCCTCCTCCCAGGGCAGCATCCCTCCCGTGTCTCTCCTCTCTGCTGAGAGCATCTTATCCTCCAGGTAAAATCAGAGTTTGTCTGCTGCAGACTTTGCAGGTGTCCCTTCCTGAGGGCAAGAAGCCAGGCCAGGCCCATCCCTGTGAGAGGGTTTCTGGCTGCTTCAGCTCCTGCACTTTCCCTGGAGTCCATCCCAACCATCTCTCCTGCTGTGCAATTTCCCCGCTGTTCCCAAGCTCTCCCAGCCAGCAGCAAACCATTTCCCCTTTCGTTTTTTATTTCACAGGTGGGGTTGCTTGTGCTCATCTATGGGTGGGGAGGGAGAAGCACAGGTGGTTCCTAATTGAGGCTGTTTTGAAATCAGTTTTAAAACAGGCTGGATTTCATAGATGTGGTCACTGAAGTGCAGGGGTGCCACAGTCCATACTGCATGCATTGCTGCCAGATTGGTGCATCAACCCGCTTACCAGTTTAGTTTATTGGCTTTTACCTTGAATATACCTAGTCCTTTCAGGTGGCAGTATTGCAGTGGCTGGTGAGACCTTGTTGCTATTTAAACATTTCCCTCGCTGCCTGCAAATCTCCGGCTGGAGCCAGAGCCAGGCTGGTGGGTGGGAGCAGGGACAAGCCCACATTGTCCTGGGTATAAAATGGGGCCAGCGC
Source organism: Streptopelia decaocto (assembly GCF_964273445.1). Lineage (NCBI taxonomy): Eukaryota > Metazoa > Chordata > Aves > Columbiformes > Columbidae > Streptopelia > Streptopelia decaocto. The sequence continues at coordinate 9,157,088 of NC_138668.1, read as the reverse complement.
CAGCTCTGCAAACCCACGCAGGCTGGGGACACAAAGAGGGACATGAGACTCTTTCAGGCCCATGGTTTAGTGCTGCTGGTGTTTGCCCTCGAAGAGAAAATTCAGTGCCATTGGAGCAGTGTCCTGTGCTACTGCAGCATGGGAGCAACGTTGCAACAGCCCCCCTTTTCACAGAGTCATAGAATTACAGGCCGGTTTGGGTTGGAAGGGACCTTCAAAGGTCACCTAGTCCACAGCAGGTTTGTTGTGGGACAGAGCTCAGGATTTGAGAAAGGTTATATTGATAGGAAACTTTGGCCACCTTTGGGGTGTCTTAGGAAGCATGATGAGAGATGGGCATTTAAGGAGCGTGAACTGCCCAAGGATAAGTAAAAAGTGAAAAGGAAGGGAATGTTTCTAAGTATTGGTGTGGAGGAACTTGACTGCAGAGGTTTGGGAAGGTCATGGAGCCTTCTGACTGGACAAGGGGCAAGAAGATGCACCTTGTTGTATGACAGAGCTCATTACTTTGCAGGAGAGGTGGCAGGGTGCCCTGTGTCCATACCCAGGGACCTGTGCTCACAACAGGGCAGAGGAGGCAATTTAATATCTGTGTCCACACTGAGGACCCTCACATGGCTTGGTCTGTGATGACAGGAAGAGCTGGATTTTGGGAATCAGCCCAGAGCTGAGTCCCACATTGCCCTGTCTGGACTGCTGCCTGTGCGCCTTGGCACATGGGAGGGGACAGGCCTGGGTGAGCAGGATGAAGGGGCTTCTGGAGAAGAACCACCATCCCCGGAGGTCTGCCCGGTGGAAGATGGAGGGAGCATCTCCCAGGGTAGGTGGTCACAGGCAGTGGGACACTATCCTGGGTTGTCAGGCCAGCAAGAGAAGGAAAGCGGGGAAAGAAACTTCAGAGATCATAAAAACTGGAAGAAGTTACGGAAATTTTTCATGTGCTGCATATCATGTCCAGCACAAAGCTGACTACATCAAGCACTTTTCCATACCATGGGAACAGTAAAGGTAACACTGTGGTGTCATTTGGACCTCCAGGAGCCCTGCACATCACAGGTGTGACACAGACTTTTCCACGTAGGAGAGCTGGACTATACCTTCCTATTCCAGCTGCATGCGCTTCTCTGGCACCCCACGTTTTTCTCCAGACGTTCATTCTCTCCCCCTGCTCACCATGGCAGCCTTGGACACCATGTCCTCTGCATACCTTTGGGTGCCAGCCACACTGCTGATCCTCCTGGCTTTCCCCTCTACCTCTCTACCACATTTTCATTTGGAGACTGATGTCATCTTCACAGATTTAGAGGTCTGTTTCCCGTTAAGCCACTGACTCCACAGCTGGAAGCCTGTGGTCTCCTGGGGCTCCATTAGCAGGTAGAAGTGGAGGAAGATGTAGGAAACTCCTGTAGTGGGGCCCAGGCACAAGCTTGTGCGGGTGGTTGATATAATGTGGAGAGACAGACTTATATCTCCTCACCAGGTCCTGTCTCTTGCCCTGAAGGGCTTGGAGCAAGAAAGGCTGTGGGAGGAAAGCCTTTTGCGGTAGAGGACCCTCGCATCGCTGTGGAGTAGCCTGGAGGCTGTGACGGCCTGATCTCATCTCTCAAGGAACCTGTGAGTTGTGTTGTGTGTGTCACAGGCAGAAGACAATGACTCCAACCCATTTTCACTTGGTTGAACACTTGCCTTGCCACCACACGTGCTTTTTGTAGGATGTTGGGATTGCCCTGGGGAGTCTTCAGGCTGAGATTCAGGAAGAGACAGCTGCTTTTTGGGGGTGGAGGCTGGAGGCAGAGAAGCTCAGGAGAGGTCAGAGGTGTAGAAAAACTTCGTGAACAAGTGCATGGAAGGGAGAAGATTTTGACCCATAATTAGGGAAGACTTGTATGCGTGAAGGTGCCGTGGCACTGACACACAGCAGGGAAGAAGTTCATCATCTGACCTGAAGGACACTCCAAGGCTGGGTGGGTGATCTCAGACAGCCTGTACTTCAAAAGGCAGCAGTGCTCACAAAGACAGAGCCACCTCATCTCTGGGCTGTTTGGGAAGGGCAACAGACTGCCATTGGGTCTGCAGGTAGCCCTCACCAAAAGCTGTCTGTCAAGGGAACATGGGCTTTCCCAACCAGAAGCTCCAGGTTCTCCCAGATTCTGGAAAACCAAAGACTGAGAACCCAAGTGCTATCAGATTTTTAGACCCTGACTTTGGCTAGCCCCCAGAATGTGAAGCACATGGTGTGGTGACCCCACACATGGAGACATGGAACCGGTGATGGAGAACCCTCCAGGCACAGAGCCATGCTGAGCTATGGAATGAGCACAGCCTCTGGGCCTTACGTACAGACATTGTGGGTGGGCAGACATGGAAGGACTGGCAGTTTGGGGCAGATGGGAAACCCCAGGCCTTTCTGAAGACATTTTGTGGCCACAGGAAGAGATTTTGGTGCAGCAGTTGAGACCAAGCCAGAGGAGCGCATGTCTTGAGGTGGGAATAGTTTCAAAGCTGCTGATGCGGGGACCCCGAAGGCAGAGGTAGCAGGATGGCCTCACACGGTCTCTTTACAAGAGCACCCAGCCGCCATATGAGGTGAGGTTTGGGAGGGTGCCGGGCTCCCAGGCCCCACCAGCCAGGCTTTCCTCCTCTTGCTGAGCGCCTGCTGCTTTGCCATGGACAATTGCCCTCATCCCAGCCTCTGATAAATGCTTAAAAGCTCAAACCACACAACCTGAGGCTATGAAAACAAAAAGGGACACAATATCCGCTAATAGCCAAGCAGCCCCTTTGGCAAAAGCATGTAGCGTAGGGAAAGTGGTTTGCATTGATCAGTGGCTCTCGCTGCCATCCACTCCCCTCCCCACCATGCCTGTCTAGCTGCTTCAACCTTAGCACTGGCAAAAAGGGATAAAACCCCACAAGAAGCACCAGAACAAGAGAGTCCGGGTAGTGGAACCAAAAGGGTGGTCTGTGGGGTTGGTGTGAGATCCCACAGAGAAGCCATCCTCCTCCTGCTCCTCACTGCACCGTCCTGGCCAGCACGGTCATCGCGCAGCGAGCTCCCTGGGATGGCAGTTGCTGCTGACGGATAGCAATGCCGGAACTATACAGATGGGTGTGATGCTGAACCCCAGGAGTGCGAGCAACCTGGGCGGCCCAGAAGGGAGCAGCTGGGTGGACGTGGGAAAGGGTTGGCCTTGCACTTGGTGTTGGAAGTAGAGAGGGCTGCAAATGAATTCTCAGCTGTGCAGAGTAGGACCAGCTCATGAGAGACTATGAGGGTCTGGAGCTGCAGGACGAGGTCCAAGGCAGGAGGTTCAGCCCAGCTTCACTGACTGGAGAAGAACTTCAGCACCTTTCCTGAGCCCCTTCCTCCATGCCACGTCCTATGGCCCTCTGGCAAAGGTTGAGGGCAGCCAATTTCCATGTAGCAGTATGCCTTCGTGGCAGCTTACATGTAGTATTGGAGAGCTCAAAGAAGGGAAGACATCAGTTTGAGAGATGGGGTCTTTGTTCCAGCTAGAAAAGCACTTGTGGGTCTGCAAGAGCAGGCATGAGGACAGGTTCAGAGTGGCAGAGCTTCTCCAGTGGACACGCTCTCCTTAGAAGACCTGTCTTTGAATGAGACAGCTGCACTTCAACAGTCTTCTTGTCTCTCCCTCCCCTGAGCGGTGGGTGCACGTATGCCTATGTATGGGTGGAGATGCTGCAGTGCTGGTTTGTATTGATAGAGGAAACCCACTGACCCAAGCCCCTGCCTGCAAACAGCTGCCGCAGACCGGGAGGAGGCTCAGGAAAGGGGAAGGGGTCTGGAAGGGTTTGGCCCTATGTCCAGCTTCAGCCTGGAAAGGAGATGGTGAAGCATGGGTGTGATGGTGAACCATGTGACTGGAGGGTGGGCAGGGACCGTGGTCACTGCATCTTCCAGCCAAAGAGCTGGGGAGAATCAAAAGAACTTGTTGGGGTCAGCAGGCTTGGGAAGCCAGAGGAAGAAGCTGTGCATGGTGTGCTGGGAACTCCCTGTTGCAGGATGTGTTGAGGGTTGGACATTTTCGCATCTTCAGGATAAACCTGTGCAGATTCACAGTGGGAAGGGCCACACAGTGGCACCCAGTCTGCTGTAGGGATGGCTGAGGGTTTAGGAAAATTGGAGCAGTACCGTAGATGCTTGCTCTACCTCCTGAGCATCTGCTTTTGACTGTTACTAGAGACAAGAACTAGATGGCCTTTTGACATGATGTAGTTCAGCTATCCCGATGGTTGCATGTGCTTCCCTGCATCCCTGTGTCTGGAGCTCAGGCTGGGTCTGCGATTTTTTACATACTGGAGCACTGGGGACTGCATATCTCTTTCCTGGGCATCTCTCCCTTCTTCCTTCCCTTTGTCTCTCATTCTTCTTTTGCCACTCTGCTCCCTCCATCTGACCGTGCCCCCCCTCCCCTTGGCAGTCCCAGGGAGGAGAGCAGGGATGCTGCAATTCCCAGGCACAGGTGCATGGTCCCTGCCGCGCGCTGCCCCCAGGCACGGCCCCCACTGCCGCAGCTGACAGCCCACTGGAAATAATGTGTTGTGGCAGAGAGAGACTCAGCAGACCACGAAGATCTGCTGGTGCGGGAACTGCTCAGCAACCAGGAGCCACAACGCCTGTCTCCCAGCTCTGCAGGGCCTGATCCAGCTTTGGAGCTGCCTCCACTCCGATGGAGCCTGCCTGGCTCACACACGGGGCACTTTCCCACCCTCTCCCCTTCTTTTTCTCTGCTTTTCCCTCTTCTCCTCCCTTGCTGTTGCTCTCTGCAGCATTAGGGAGTTGGAAGCAGCCAAGCTGCCTGTCCCTGCGGGACGGCTCCTTGCCGTCCCCCGCACCACCAGGCACAGGAGGGGAACAGCTTTTGCGGCAGTGTTGGAGGAGGAGAATCAGGTGTGCAGGAATGGAACAACCAGTTCCAGTCTCCCAGCAAAGATTTAATCTGCCTCTGGCATATAAACAGCAAATGTCTGTTCAACTGACCTGCAAACAGGCGGCATACATCGCGGTGAGGCCAAGGAGCCTGGCTCCCCACTCAGCCGCTCTTTATTTCTTGCCTTCTAGCAGGGGGGTTGTACAGGAAGACGGGGCAGGGGACCAGGGTACAGCCATGTCCAGGCTGCTTGAGGCACCCCAGGCTTGGTGGCTGGAGGCAGAGAGTGATGCTCAGAGGGACCCCATCCTGCACAGCCGCTGCTGCATCCCTTCTGCTCCCGTGAGCATCACAGCGGGTGTGCAGAACTCTTGGGCCTCACAGGCGTGACGCACGCAGAACGTGTCTCAGGGCTCAAGGACAAGCGTGTCGCTCCGGGCAGGCGGTCAGGCTGTCACTCGTTGCAGCGAACCTGCAGGCAGGAGGCCCCGAGCTCTGCCTGCACATCCTGCTGCAATGGGAGAAGTCAGCATTGGCTGGTGCAGGTCAAGTCTGCACCCCCGGAGCTCCCTGCAAAATCCCAGGGGACACAGGTTCATTACAAGGGGGTGTTTTTGCCTGTTTTCTGGAAGACCAGGTCTTCATGGCAGGGTTGGTTTCTAGCTCAAAATACATGTGGGCATGCAGATGGCTGTCCCCAAACACTGCCTGCAGCTCAGCCTGCCCCACAGGCCCCTGTGCTGCACTGGAGAAGCAACAGCATGGCTTGTTCCCTACCCCATTGCAGGCAGGAGATAGTCTTTACTGTTTGACAACAAATCTCAGGAAGAAAGTGGAAAGGGTCCTGTGCAAGTAAATTCCCTCTCGTGTCACACAAATGCTCTCACCGTGCTGCCAAGGAAGGTGATGCCACTTGGTGCTGGTGGTGAGGAGAGTGGGTGGCAGAGCACGGAGCATCCTTCAGCCCAGCACAGCCACCGCTTCTGTGTGGGGCTGGCGGGACTGTCTCCAGGGTCACTGCTCCTGAAGGACATGTGGGGTTCCAGAGTGCAGTCAGAGCAGTGATGTGTATCCAGAGCGGGATGCTCAGGGGAGGAAGCACGGGGCCGTGGGGTGAGCAGCCAGCCCCAGGGACATGGACCGGCTGCGGAAAGCCATCTGCAGCAGGCACGCACCCAGCCTTGGGAGGCGGAGAGCATGATGAGGCCACACAGACACCCACCTCCCGGTGCAGTGACACTGCCACGTGAGCCCCTTTCCTGCCCATCCCACTCTGTTCCCAGTTCTTCAGTCCTGCTGTGGCCCCCAGCCCTCCGGGGAGCTGCACTGCTCCCCCCCAGCCCCACAAGGAAGCCCCCTATGCCATGCAGAGGATGGGGGCTACAGCTGGGCTGGGCTGGGCACAGTCCAGTCTGGTGGGGAGCAGCGCCTGTTGCAGAGGCTGCCAGCTCCCGGAACCACTGCCTGGACCTGCCCCTGGAGCGCAGAGAAGTGCTCTTTCCTATCCCATCCTGAAAAACTCTACTCCTTCTCCCCAAAAACCAGAGAGCAGATTGTTTCCCCAAATGGCTCCAGCTGCCGTATTGATGCTTGGCCATCTGTGGAGGAGCCAAATTTTGTGAGCATGGAGCCTCTGCAGATCTGGCCCCTGCGGGAGGTAAGGAGTCGGGGTGCCGTGCTCCCCTACCCGCTCCCGGGGCAGGTGGGGTGACAGGCTGTGGGACAGACATGACCCCATTGTCCCCAGGGAGGCCAGCCCTGTGTCAGGGGGCTTCAGGGGACATTTCCCAGACAATTCAATCTCAGGCAAGCCACCTGGAAGTGGGGAGGTGGAGTTTAGCCCAGATGGGTTTTCTAGGCTGGATTACCCCTGTCCTGGCACTGGAGGGGCACACAGGACACAGTCAGCCCTGAGCAGCCAGAGAGGCAGGACTGCCTTTCCCGCAGCAACCCAGATTGAAGGCAGTCTACCAGCGAGTCTGTCCATCCGACCAATCTCTTTGCTCCACGAATGCACGTTCATGTGCAGGATTGCAGGAATATGCATTTAGCCAAGCTCTGCAAAAGCTTTGGTGCATGAGTTTGGGAAAATCTTGGTCCCTCCGGCACTGCAGCACCCCAGGAGATGGCAAAGCTGCACAGGTCCGTGCCCAGCACAGTGCTCAGGGCTGCAGGTTGGTTTCTCCTCCATTCCCTGCCCTCAGCAGGGAAACCGTCCCCGGGCTGGGGCTGCCCCAGGGAGGCTCCAGCCGGGCAGGCAGGTCAGCTGGGAGCTGTTAGTGTCAGGTTGAGGTGGTTTAGCTTCAATGCCTTAAATGGCGTTTGTTTTCCTTTTCCTCTCGGGTGGTTTGACAGAAGAGGGTTAATATTAGGGCAGGCATGTACAGGCACACCAACAGGGTTTGTGTAGAGATCCCACCACTGGTCGCGGTTTAAATCCCAAACATGGGAGCTCCAGACCGAGGTCCCAGCAGCTCCACTCCCTGGGGCCTGGAGGTGCCCACGGAGTAGAGCCATCTCCCCAGTGAGCTGCAGGCACAGCTCACCAGCTCCGTGCCATCCCTCTTGGAGGCCACAGAGTGATTCCCAGAGACGTGTAGGAAGATTCATACCTGTGCCACTCTGTTCCCACAGGGAGCCATCTCCAGGCACTCGCCACCATGTCCAAGGACGACGTGGGCTGCAAGCTGACCTCAGTCTACAAGCACAAGGAGAGGAAGCCGAAAAAGCCCCACTACATCCCACGGCCATGGGGCAAGCCCTACAACTACAAATGTTTCCAGTGTCCCTTCACCTGCATGGAGAAGTCCCACCTGTACAACCACATGAAGTACAGCCTGTGCAAGAACTCCCTCTCCCTCCTCATCGAGTCTGACTGGCCCTACAAGAAGGGCAATCTGCTCCACCCAGAGCTGCGGCTCCTGCACGCAACAGAGACCTCCCGACTGCGCGGGCGGCGGGATGAGCAGGAGACCTGCGACTCCTCGGCCACATCAGGAGGTTCGGTGAGGACCAAGCAGGGCTCTGGCAGGGATGGCCACGAGGACAAGCCAATGTCAGGGGTGGAGATCCTGCCTGCCGAAGGGGCTGGTGAAGAATGCGTCCCGTTCCAAGAGGAGGAGGAGGATGTTGCTGGCCTGTTGAGGGAGATGGATGCTAGTGAGAAGAAGGAGAAAAATGAAGAGGCAGGTTGCCAAGGTGACCCAGCTGAATCCGAAGTTAACACTTTGGTCTTTGGTTTCAAGAACAAGAGGGACAAGCCTTGCAAGGAGGTGGAACCTGACTTCATCATCACAGATGTCTTCTCCCTCAAGAACCATGTTGTGAAAAGCAGGGAAATGGCCTCCCCAGACCTAGATGCTAAGCCAAAGCATTGCAAAGTGCCAAAGAAATGCCTGGCCAGCAGCGGGATCCTCATGGAGCAGTGGAAGCTAGTGGCAAATGGGCAAAGGAGGAGCACACCTGAGGTCTCCCCACCTTGTACTGACAGCAACATCATCCCATGCTACCCTCCTCCAGCCTACAATGACTACCATGAACCTCAGGGCCTCAACCTTTCACTGCTGGGTATTAACTACCCGTTGAACCCCAGTCTCTTCTCCTACCTGAGCCCCACCGTGGCCAACAGTGCTACGACACACCCGCACTTGGCTCAGCTGCCCTTCCTGGCTTCCACAGCCCAGCTGATGCACCCACATACTTCCCACTTCCAGCCCTTGCAGAGCCCCGAGCGCTCAGCTTTCCTCCCTCGCTTCTACTACCCCTTGCTCTTCGAGCACACCTTCGGCTCCACTGAAAGCAAGATGTCCTCCAGCAAGCCAGAAGCCCAGCAGCTGGTCGGCTCTGTCATGCCCACGCCACCCCAAGCCAAGCCCCCCAGTGAGCCAGCCAAACCAGGGCTGCTGAAGGTACCAGTTCTGAAGACAGGTTTTCCTTGGTCCAAAGGGGTCAGAGAGGAACCAGCCTCTGAACTCAGCCACCCCACCATGCTGGTGCAGGAAGAAGAGGATAAATGGTTGTCTCAAGAGAAGGATAGCAACCCAGCTTTGGGCCTCAACAACCTACGCAAAAAGCCAGCCACTGACATCTACCAGAATCCGGTGGGGATGAAGGACAGTGCTTTTGCCCCCAGCAGCATCCGGAAGACAGAGTTACCAGTGGTGACCTGTCTGGAGACCAGCAGCCCTCCAGGCAACTCCCTGAAGAGGAAGCTCCCTGCCAATGGGCTGGATTTGATAGGACCTGAACGGCTGATGCCTGGAAAACTCAGCTACCAGAGCAGGTAAGGTGCCGTTGATCTCTCCACCTCTTCCTCCCATCTCAGTGATCCTAACACCATCATCACACCCCATCGTGTCCTCAACCAGCCCGCTTGCCTCTAAACCATGAGATGAGTCTCCAAGGGCTACGCACACTCCAGGCCGATGGTCCATACACCCAGATAGCTAGTGCCCACCCAGAGCAGGGCTTTCTGCCCTCCAGGAACAAAGGAACAACCTTCAGGTGTGTCCAAGCACCTGAGCTGTGTCACCATTGGCTTCCCCTCACTTTACGCATTTTATACAGAGCCAGAAGTGATGTGGTGTCTGTGTGGTGTGGACCTGCACTCCACAGGCACCAGGAGATCTCCTCTTGGGTCTCCCAGATATCCCACAGTTGCCAGAACGATCATTGTCTATTTTTAAACATACACATTTGCATTCTTTTGATTTGCCTTCTGGTTTTGAAGCCCAGAGGGAGGGTCATGTTTCCAAACATTTCCTTTTACCTGGGGCTAAAAATGTGCACAGCTCCTTTTAAGAAAATTTCAGTTCCTTCCCTGGTTGTGCAAGTCCAGCTGTGGCTCCAAGAGAAATGTCACTGTAAAGCCCACAGCTTTTGGAATGCAGAGGACCTTTCTCTGGAGAAATTCTCCATGGTTTTCTATCTCCACCTGCCTCCTCCCTGCTCTCAGGCTGGCTGGAGAGATACCCTCCAACTGGGCTTTCAGGACTGTTGGATGGTCATTTCCATCAACGTTCTCCAGTGCTCCAGTAAGAATGAGAATCCAGGTTTGGCCAGCTGCGGTGGGAGCACTCACCAGCACCATCTCAATAGACTGGTCTCCCTTTGTTGGTGGGTGTAATGAAATAGCGTTTTTCAGTGTCCATCCATCTGGGAGAATGACACCAGGAGCAGGTCCAGCCAGGGCTCTGCATGCTCAGACCAAAGCCCTTCCTGGAAGGGTGTCGTGCTAGCAGGAGACAGCAGAGGAACCCTGACTGAATCTGGCAATGCTGAACCTGGACGTATGCATGAGGATTTTCATATCTCCCTACTGATTCTATCCATTTCTTCTCTGCAGTGGTTCAAGGGCCAACCCTGGCCATATCCCCAAGGCCTTGGACCACTGGCATATGGAGGTCCTCACAGGCTGGCCTGAGGAACCAGAGAGGGGCAATGATGCTGAAGTTCTTCCCTCTGTTGGTGCTGGCCTGGATCATGGCCTCTGCAAGCAGAACAGATCTCAAGAGACTTCTGCCACCATGACAGACTCTGAGGCCACAACCATGCTTATTGGGGACCTGTCCAAAACCTTGGAGGAATACCAAGAGGTGGAGAAGAAACTGTCTGATCTGGCAAAGGAGGACACCCCTGGGCAAAAAGAGCTGAGAGACCAGCTGGTCAAAATTCGAAGGGAACTCTACCGCATCCACCAGACACTGGAGAAAGCCACCAAACTCCATGAGGGGCCTCTGGACCTCTCAGTGAAGAGATCCTCTGAAGGTCTGGAGAAGGTTCAGCAGGCCAAGAAGGAGCCCTGCAACACGAGCCTGGGAAGTGAGAAGCTCCACAGCAAAGACCAAGGGGCCTTCAACAAATGTACAGCCACTGGGGAGGCTGGAGATGGGGAGGGGCTGCCAAACTGCCTCCTCGAGGCTGAGAACAAAACCATTGACCTGCTGATCAAGATGAGCCGCTCGGAGAGCCTCCGGGCATCCTCTTCCGAGCCCCACTTGGGTGCTGTGATCAAGGCCGAGGTCCTGCCGCTCACCATGCCCCTGGAGCTCCGGCACGTGATGGAGCCCTACTACAGCCGTACCACCAAGTGTGAGGCAGACTCCAGCGTCCTGCTCTGCTCCGATGGCAGATCCAGCACCACCCAGGGCCCTCAGCTCCCGGTCACCACTGAGGACGGGCCCCTGGGCTGCCGGGCCATGCAGCGCTCCCTGTCCTGCAGCCTCCCCAGCGAGACAGACACAGTGTGTGTCCACAGCCCTCTGCATGCCGACCCCTAAGTCCACTGTGCTCAAAAGCTCCTGGATCTCACCACCTCATGCTTCACCCTCCTAGTGTTCCACTGCTCCACTCCCCCTCTTCCCCATGGATGAAAGCTTAACCACTGCTTGGCTGGGGCCATGTCATGTGGGGTCCCAGCAACCATGAGTCCCTCTTTGACTCCACAATGTGTAAGAAACCAGCCTCTGTCCTGCCACGCTGCCAAGGACAGTGCCCCTGGGCTCTGCATGCTTCACAGCCACAGCTCCCTGGTCCTGGAGTTCCCTTCAAAAGGGAAGTGACTAGCAGGCAAGAAAATAAAACTGCTAAAAGCACAAAGCTTTCAGCAGAAGGCTCATCCAGCCCTCTCATCAGAGACACTCAGGGACTTTTGCAACCCAGCTCCTATGACCTCCAGACAAGGGAGTGACCACAGACTGCGTATCTGCAAGGCCAAGCCTTGATACAGCTGTGGTTGTGCTCAGACTGTGGCTGTCACCTTGTACAGAGCAAAGACATGGTGGCTTCAGGGTCACAGCAGAGACTGCTCAGCTGGACTGACCCAGAGGCCAAGTACTTTCCACACTGTGGAGACAAGAACATCCTTCTAGCCACAATGACCAGATGACATGGGAGCCACCTTGCCACAGCTTCACGCTCAGGTCCTGAATTCTCCTGCCAGTGGGACTTGCCATGTGTGGGGACTGTTTGGCTATGGGGACTCATTCCTGCCCACTGCTCCTCCCAGTGTCTGGCTCCTTCTTTTGCCTTTACACAGAAAGGACCTTCCCTCCTTCTGCCCCCATGGCCTCTCCCCATGCAGACATGATGCACGTTCCACATGAAGGTTCCGTCCCTGCAGGGTATCAGTCCCAGGAGCTCCTGCCCACTACTTCTAATCCTCTAAATGACGACACGGGACAGCAAAACAGGTGAGATGATGCTGCCGCAAACTCCACTGCTCAAGGGGCAAAGACTCTAAAAACAACTACGAAGGGACAAACTTGGCCTGTCCCAAGCTGGAACAATGCTGAGCAGTCACCCCTCAGCCAGAGGACTGGAGCCAACCACCCAGGCAGGTACCTGCTGCCTGCCCTCTGTGGGGTGAGCACTGGCCTTCCCGAAGGGCCACCTTCTCCCCATGCTCACTGGGGGCTCTGGCCTCTATTGGGCAGGCTGGTACCCACCACAGAGCAGTCACACCTCCCTGTCCCCTGCCACCCTGCTGAGCAGCATCTGCTCTGGCTGAGGATATCCCCGTATTTGGGACAGGATTTCTTCTACTCCCTCCCACTGTGGCAGGTATATTGTGCTCTCCTCGGCTTGGAAAAGCCAGGCACCCTTTCCTCTCCTGTCCACAATTCCTTTTTAAGGAGATGGTGGAGCCTCCTGTTAGCACCCAGGTTCTTCACCAACTTGACCTGGTGGCTTGTTCTTTGCAGTGTGAAAGCCGGGATGGGACGTGGGAGGGCAGGACAAAGAGGACAGCAAGCAAAGCCACAGATAAGGGACCTACATGGCACAGCAAGCGAGCTTTAGATACTGGCTCTTCTCTAGACACAAAGTGGACAATGCTACTGTGGAAGGATGAAGAAGGCAAGTCCTCACATGGGACATGGGACTCCCAAGTGCTCTGATGGACCCAGACAACAGGAAGAATTGACTCTTGTCACCTGTTTGCTCTCTGAACAAGAGGTGATCAAGGCCGAGGTCCTGCCGCTCACCATGCCCCTGGAGCTCCGGCACGTGATGGAGCCCTACTACAGCCGTACCACCAAGTGTGAGGCAGACTCCAGCGTCCTGCTTTGCTCCGATGGCAGATCCAGCACCACCCAGGGCCCTCAGCTCCCGGTCACCACTGAGGACGGGCCCCTGGGCTGCTGGGCCATGCCTCTGAACAAAGCTCCCACCTCATCAAAGGGTTTAATTTCTCACCAAGGACTTTGCTTAGGGCATGCAGGCCTGTGGAGTTATTGGTCTCTTCCCTCTGGAGAAAAGTGTGGGATGGGGGCGGATTCAGAAGGAGAGTTGCTCAGCTCAGCACCATGGACCTTTTTGAGCCAGCTCCAGATCTTCCTGATGGACCATGTCCTGCTGCTTCCCAGCATGACCCTGGCCCCACAGGGCTAGTGAAAGTCATGGACCCTACCAGAACAGACCCCAGAGCTTGGGTGCAAGATCCTAGAGCCCAGGAGAGGTTGCAGTGGGCCTTTCTTTCTGGGTTTGAATAGTGCTGTCATCTTTGGATGCTGTAACACCATCATTACAACAGACTGCTCCATACCAAGCACCTGGCTCACATTACCCACTCCCAAAAGCCTACCAGTCTCTCTCCAGCCTCTTCCGCCACCCTGTGTCACCCACTCCTTCCCAGCTCCCTCGCTCACACAGCCCTGGCAGCCACTGCCTCCCACACCAGCCCCTCCCTGTTTCCATGTCTCAGGGCTCCCACTCTCCCCCACACCAGCTTCTCTGTGCACCTTTCCAACCGGGACCCTCACCCAGTACACAGCAAGGCACCCACAGGCACAGCCAAGAAGCTGGAGCCCCATCTTCCCCATGACACCCCATGGCACCCATGACGTCGCATGCCCACCCAATCTTTACCTCTTCTGAGGAACAACAGGATGTGTGGGTCCCTCTGCCCACCCGGGAGCCCCATCTCCTCCCAGCCCTAAGCATTTTAGCAGATCTTCACCTGAACTTGGGCACCGTAGAGGTCCAAGACACCAGAGGGGTAGCTGAGCTCTGTGACCAGCAGCCCTGGGCTTCAGCAGATCAGACCACCGGGCAGTGCTGCCTTTCGTCCCTTTCTAGCTGAGATACCACTTGTACACAAGTCACTTCTCCCTCCCCAGCCCTGACTCCATCCTGCACCCCAAGCTGGGTTGCTGCCCTGCTCCGTGGTGCCCACGCTGTGAGCTGGGCACTTCTCCCATGAGCGGAGCTGTCACAGGGAGCCCCTGCCATGTTGCTCACGGTGTCCCTCACCTCCACAGAAAGCCAGGGGAGCAAGTAGGAGGTGCAGGCTGATCACACAGTATTTATAGTTCACAGTTCTACGAATGTACAAAACAAAAAACAAACCATTAAAGGGAAAACCTCTGAGCAGGAGTTGCTGCTGTCTGGTTTGTTCCTCTCTCTGTGCCCCCAAGCTACAGCTCTCCTTCACAGAGCCACGCACTCCCTGGGTTTTGGAGGCTCAGAGTGAGCCACCAGCAGGATGTGGCCAGATGTTGATGCTGGCTGCACGTGGTCCATATTTGCGTGCGTGGGTATTGACCGTGTTCTGTTGGATCAGCACTGGGACCCCACCAGCTTGTCCTGTGCTGGAGAGAGGGACAGCCTGCTATGTCAGAAGGCAGTCGTCAGAAGGAGAAATGCCTTCCCAGGAGCCATGAGGGTCCTGATTCCCCCTGCAGAAGTCCTTGCACGCACACACAGCCTTTTCCCGGCTCTCTTGCTGGGGTTTCTCAGCTGGGCCATGGGGCAGCAGCAGCAGAGCCTGCATCCTGGTGCATGGAAGAGCTGAGAGGAGGATGTGGAGTCAAGTCCCACATCCCCAGTGTCACCCTGCTGCTCAGCCTTTACACCCTGTCTCCAGGGATGTTGGTGGCACCCCATGGAGGTGATGGCTCCCCTCCCTGCCATGTCTGTCCAGGGCAGTCCCCTACCCAGAGATCCTGCCTGTGAGCCACCAGGATGGGACCTTCAGAAGGTGGCAGAGCTGGTGGCACCAATCCAGTTGAAAAGATGAAAGTATTTACCTTCGAATTTAAATAATGGATGGGAGCTGAACTACCAGGGTGGCTTATCCACTCTGCAATCTGCACCCCCAGGGCCCTCAGCCCACTCCAGCACAGGGCCCATTACACGGCTATTTGGTCACCCTAAAGGCATTTGATAGGCAGCCATCACCTGCCCTTTATGGCAGACCCACCCGATAGGCATCTTTCTTGGTCATGGTTGACCAAAGTCCCCCTACTTGCATGTCCCCCGCTTTCCTGCCAAACCAAGCGCATTCCCAATCGCAAGCTGGAGGGCCCAGCCAAATCCCTCCCCTGCCCCACTGAGGCCAGCAGCCCCCCTTCTCCCCAGGGCAGGGGGGACATGGGGTCACAGCAGGTCCCCAGCGCAGCTCGGAGCCCAGCAGCTCCTGGTCAATGGAGCTGCACAACTTTTATGGGTTTCTAACCCCAGGTGGGTACAGCTGCTCTTGCTCAAGTATTCCTTCTCCTCCAGGTTCAAGAGCAAAGGAGAGCTCAGGGATTGGGAGGGGGGGAAGTTTCCTAATAAACAAACCCTCAGGGAAGGCTTATCTAGGGCAAGGCAGTGGAAGGAACAAGATTTCAAGGTTCCTTGTGAAAGAGGAGGTTGTTGCTCTCCCGGTTCTGCCCACACAAGGACACAGTCCCAGGGAAGCTGAGAGTGGACCTGGGGTGTGAAAGGACAGGAGCTGGGACGCTGAGGGTGGCTTTGCTACATCTCCAACCAGTTGTTGACGTGACTGCAAGCCTCTGGCTTGATGTGCTGCCAGGACCAGTGGTGGGGACACCTCAGATACCCTGGGACTTGGGAAAGGGCCCACGGTTTGTGGGGAAGAGTGACAGAGCATCATGTCAGGCTGCTTCTCATGAGCAGGGCAGCTCCAAGCACTAGATGGGAGCATCCCACAGATCCTGTGAAGGTGCTGTGTCTGCCCTGATTTCCCTGGATTGGTGGCAAAGGACCATCAGCAAATTCGGGGGATGGATTCCATGCTGGAATGGTTCAGTCACAGTGTCAGGGCTGCACGGAGGATGGCAGGAGCTGTGGCCAGCATCACCTCCTCCTACTGCACCCCAGCCTGTCAGGGAGAACCACGATCTAAGGAATGGAGCTGCAAATGCCCTTGGGTTTGTCCATGAGAAAAGATGGGGTAGATCCAACCCTATGTTCAGGGGAAGAGGATGCTGCCATGCACTGGCAGGGTGCTTGCTGTGCCATCAAGAAATGGAGACGTGTTTGATGCAAAGGTGAGTTAACCCTTTGCACGCACTGACTGGCAGCTGAGTGAGGGACATCCAAGTGATTTGGGACCCCATGAATCCAGAGGATGTGACTGAAGTGACGGGGGGAAGGCAAGCACCAAGGTGCCCTGCCTGCTGCATCCTGCCCGGCCAGCTGTGTTGGTGCATCCCATGGCAGGGCTGGGGAGCTGGGCGCTCACTCGGAACAGTGGGCTAGCAGGTGGAACCAGCTGGGGACGAGAAGTGGTTCCTGCCCAGCACAACCAGTTTTCTCTTACCCCAACATGGGCAGGCCAGAGCTCAGAGCAGTGGAAAGTTACCAAACGTGGACTAAAGAAGGGCCAAGGTCGGCCAGGAGATTTCTGAGCAGACATGTGAAGCTGCTAAGACAACCTGGAGCAGAATTGCTCCATCTTGGGCAGGAGGGAGGTAATGAACCGGCTTTGCAGCGGCGGCAGGGCTGAGTGCAGTGCATGCTCTTCAACTGTGAACCAAGGGCAGACGGAGATACCAGGTTGGGAGGACTCTGGAGCTGGGAAGACAAATCAGGAATTGTCCCCAAAGGGTCCTCATCATCCCAAGGAGCCTGTCCCAGCCCACCTTGCACTTTCCATCTGGTGAAAGGCATGCAAGTTTTTCTTTCTGCCAAATGACTGCACACTGGGGGGAGTTTCCCCATGACCTTAAGTAAGAAGTGTTGGTGTTTTCAAAAGTTCCAAGAAAAGTGTCCAGAGTATCTAAAGATATCCAAAAGATACCAGCACAGCCAGGAGGAACACAATTCTTTTTGTCTCTTCTTCAGTCCTCAGCCTTGTCCCTCCCTTTGCTTGGAAGTGTCCACACACCAGGAGCGAGCAGGGCAGGATGCCAACTCCCCTTGAGGCAGAAATGTCATCCCCCAGGGCTGGTGGCACACCAGACAAGCAGCACAGATGTGCTGAGACTTGGCAGGGGACTGATTTGCAAGGGCAATGCAGCCGCATGGATGGACAGCCCTGCCTGCGACGGCTCCTGCTCTCACCCAAACTGCAGCTCTTGTGGAAGAACAACAAGTCCTCTTCATCTTCCTGAGATCATCTCTCTGGGAGGAAGAGGAGCAGAGCTCAGGCAGCCCAGAAGGCATCACCCCCACATTGCCCACTGCTCATCTTGGATCTGCTGGTCCCAGCTGTTTGTGGCAGCAGCACTGTGGTGGCATCACTGCCTCCAGCTGTGTGACTGTCCCCTGCCTCTGCTGGGACACTGCTGCAGTGGTTCAAGTCTGCTGCAAACCCTTCAATGGCCAGCAGGCAGCAACGGACACTGAACCGCAAGACAGTCCTGGGGGTCTGCAGCTCTGGAGCTGCTCACATAGCGGTTGTATTCCCTATCCCTCCATGTCGTGCAGTCAGCATGGGCAGGAGCAGAGGAACAGCTATCCCATCTCCTCAGCTTTGAGTGAGGAAGAAGAATACAAAAAGCTACAAATTTTCTCTGCTGCATTTCCCCCCTGCCCATCTGTTATTGCAATTGGAGGTTTCCTTTCCCTGTTCCTGGATGCCTCCGAACAACGGATTGGATCGTTTCCCTGGGTATTTGCCGCGGGCAGAATCATTCTGGCTTTGGAGTTGGATCAAAGGCCCACGGAGGGAAGCACTGAGGGTTTAAGTACTTAAAAGAGCTGGAGCGGTTGAGAACAGTGCTCTGGCTCTCACCCGGGGCTGATGCTCCCCAAAGGCAGACAAGCCAAGCGGGGAGAGGGTTTTCCTTGAGCACTGTGGGCTCTGGCAGAGTGAAGTCCCAACTGACAATGATGTTTGATCAGCTCCTGCCTTGCCCACCCACTCCCCTGCCTGGAGGTGCATCAAGAGGGCCCACACTTGCTGGAACCGAAGTGATGTGGGAGATGCTGAGCAAGGCTGCAACACTAGGCCTGGGTGCTCCCTGATGCCGCACCCTTGGGGTGTGGGGGAAGATGCCGAGAGTTGAAGGGTTGAGATGGAAGGAGGAAATGTTCCTGCAAGGTAGAAGCTGCCCGAAGACCCAGGAGCACCTGCTTGGACCAGGTACAGTGTCTGGTACACTATCTGCGCAGCCCTGGTTCCTCCAGCCCAGGCAGTGACCACTGCAAAGCCAAAACACCCACATAATTTTCCCAGAATTGAGGCTGCAGGGGGTCAAAACCCCACAGGCACTCTTACTTCCTTCCTAATTTTACATGTGGGTTGCTCATGGATGTAGACAGTTTGTGTTTTGAGTGGGAAGGGGGAGCACAAAGTGAAGTTTCTTCTTTGCTGGTCTGTAGCCAGTGCCCACCAGCACTGCGGCACACCAGCCTCCACGCTTCCTCACTGGGAGCCGGGACAACCTTTCCTGGCAGCCCAAATGTCCCAGTAGATGCTTCTGGCATGTAGCTTTCCTTCAGTAATCCCCATGTCCCTGGGGTCCAGCAGTGCCTCTAGACCCCTGGAGCCTACCCCCCCAGGATGAGCACAGGGCTGCATTTGCAGAAAGCTTCTGTCCCTCTCCTGCTTTCCATACAGCCTCGGGACACTGTCCTCTGCCAGGACATGAAGATGTTTCGCTTTCCTCCCACCACCCTGCTGGAGCCAGCCTGGTGAGACCACTGCCCAGCTGCCACAACCCTGGGGACAGGGCAGTGGAGAAGGGGGTGGCAATGGGGGGATTGCCTCCAGGGCCATCCAGGGCTGACCCATGGGGCTGCTCCCCACAGTTTTTGTGCCGGTTCCCCAATGTGCTTCACAGCTTTTGGCTCTCTGGGTCAACAGGAAGCTTGATATCTCAAAGGGGATTAACTTTCTAATCCTCTTGTGAGCCTAGTGAGAGCAAGAGGCAGAGGAGGAGAAACAGAGCAGGGGAGAAGCGGAGGCATCAGCTCAGCTCTTATCAGACCTGGAGAATCTTCTCCATGTGTTAGCTGACCAGCAGCAGGGACTCCAAAGTGCCCATGCCAGCCAGAGGACAGTGCCAGAGCAGTTTTAAGGACGAGAGTAGTCACAGCTTTCTTTCCTGGAGGGGTTTCTGTGATGCCTGAAGAGGAGCTGAATTCCTGCTCTTGCGTCCATGTAACTGGAATTAGGAAACCCCAGCTGCAGCCTGCATGGGGGATTGGGCTCCAACAGCACTGTCCCCCAACATCCCCTAAAGCCCCTGTGTGACCCTAGCTGGGCACTGCAAGCACTTCAGGGGAGCACAGCTGGGACAGGGGCTCCGCTTGGGCTGCATGTCCTGTGTTCTGGGCATGGCTGTGCAGTGGATGTACAGCTTCCCACTGAAAGCTCTCACACAGTCCTGGAACCCATTTTCTGTTGCACACACACACATGCACATGATGAATTGCACCTTTTTGATAATTAGTGCCAATCATCCCCATTTGTTTGGACAGATGGAGCCGCCTGGTGTCTGCACAAAGATACAACAAGGCCACGTCCAGCCCCAGCCAGCCGGACACCGGCTGTGCAGCCTGTTCGCCCCCACAACCGCCAGCTTCTGCTCCCAGCAAACAATCACAGTCCTCGGGCCAAATCTCCCCGTGCTGACAATGGTTGGGAGCAGGCTGGGGACTGCTGGGACCCTCGGGGCTGGAATGCTCCTGCATTCACTGTGGACCTGAGCTACAATGGGGTTTTGTCGCACCACAACAATTAACCCTCTACGGATGCCGTGGCCATCAGTGTCCCCCTGACCCTCTTCCCAGCCATGGAGGTGTGATCTAGACAGGGAAATATTCTCGGTAGATGGGTTTGGGTTTTTTTCCACCAGTCTGTGACTAGGTAGCAATGACATCAGCTCATCCCATGGGATCTCCCTCCGGTTCCCTGTACACATGCACGGTGCCAAGTGGATGCTGTACCCGTCTCCCTGGGCACAGGAACTGGTAGAGACCCAGGGCTTGCATGTTCCTTGTGGACACTGAAGCAAGAGCTGCTGTCCCTGGGCCAGCCCCAGGGGAAGAAGTTCACCACTAATGCCTGCAAGTAACGTGCTCCAGGAAAGCCTGAACTGGACCCAAACTCTCTTCTCATTGGTCCTTCTCCAGTGCCAGCAACCTGACCATGTCCTGGTCCTTGAACCCAGCAGCTCCCGGTATCGGCGTGGGCATGGGCTGTGCCAGGGCCCTGCCATGACACAGGCTTCTCCTGGGGTCCGGGGGTGGCTTTTGAACAGGTTGTGACAGAGCCATGGTACTGGAAAGGTGAACGGGAGCCCCAGGGCCAGGCTGTGTTTGTTTATCCTGGTGATGGAGCACACAATAGGGAAACAAAAGGTCAGACCCTGTTGCCCTGGGAGATGGTTTTTTAAACTGCCTACCGTCCTGCTGGGGCTCCATGGAGCAGCCCTGGTGCTTGTCATGTCAAGTTATTTTTTGTAATTTTGGCTGGTAATAGGTCTCAAGCAGCTTCCCAGATGCTGTGAGCTCCAGGGACACATTGATACAGGACTAGAAGGGCCCTAAACACACAGAGCGAGAAGCACCCAGCCCTGGGGCTTTGGAGGCAGATCCCATCCCAGAGCTCCTGCTGCCAGCCACACTCCAGCCTGCATCCTTCATCCAAAGGACCGGGCACATGTGGCCTCTCCAAGCATCCCAAAAGGAGGGGGGAGTCTGATCTAAACTTCATTTACCCTTGGCCCATCTGAGTAATGAACAAACAGAAAATTCTTCACTCCTTGGCCAGGTTTGAGGCAGATACTTTGAGCTCACTGCTGGCAAGGGTGGGCTGAGCACCATCAGCAAGTGCTGCCAGGGAGGGAGGGCAGGATCTGACCACCCCCTGTGGGCTGGTCCCAGCTGACTCTGCTTTTACTCCTGACCCTTTTCGCTTGAGCTGAACTGATAAGGGCCACCGACAACTCCAAACACAGCCTTGCCCAGCTCAGGGGGGCCAGGGTGGAGCAGCGTGGAACTGTGCACAGGAGTCCCGGCTGATCTGTCTCTTCCTAGAGCTTCTCCATCACTGGATCTCAAAGCTTGACATTTTAAAAATTGACAGTCTCCTTTTTCGGAGTGCAAAGACTGAGGCACACAACAGCACAATGCACAGGTTGGGAGCACACAGGGAGCCGGCGAATAAGTAGTGGGACAAGTCAGGAGCCCTGGTTCAACTGGGCACCTTGGGGCTTCTCCTTCCTCTGGCAGGAGCAGGTAGATGGGACATAACCCAGTTTTGGAGGAAAGGCACCTTCTTTCTGGGCACGAGACCAGCAGGGAATAAAAACCATGCATATCAGCCCTTGTCTTGCCGCTGCTGGTTGTCAGCACAAGGAGCTTTTGTGTTTACTCCAATTCAAGGGCAATTGCCCGTCACTAACAACACAATATCCCTGAGCCTCGCTGCCCTGAGCCCGGCGAGGGAGCAGGACAGAGCCGTTGGGAGGGCAGCGCTGCCAGGGAAGGACTAGCAGCCCCCAGGACGTCAGGACAGAGGTACAAGATCTGTTGAGCGGGGTTTGTGATCGCCTATGTGGTCGTTGGCCAGAGCTGTGCTGGTGACAGTGTCAGTTTCTGGGCTTAGCCCTGTGAATGAGCAGCTCAGGCTTGGCTCAGGGTCTGACAGCAGCTTTCAGTGCCTGGCACCTGGGAAGTGAGGTGGACACTCCTAGTGTTGGGTATGGTGGCTGGCACGTGGGCTACCTGTTTGTGACTCAGTTTCCTCATTTTTAAAATCCACTTTCTTGGGTTTTGAACTCTCTCCAGCTCTGAAAGAGGACCCTGACAAGCAGTCATGGAGGGGTGGCAGAGGGCTTGCAGCAGGGCTCTGCTGCCAGAGACACAAAGCACAATCACTTCGGGGAAGAAACTGGCAAAGCTTTTCCCAAGCCCCAAAACCAGCAGATATTGGATTCCCTCTGTACTCACACTCATCCCCACCATCACATATTTGTGTTTGATAGCTCTGCAAGCATTCAGGGGATGATTTTTAGAGAATTGCAGTATTTGCGTATGAGAAGGACAATTTACACCAGTATGCCTTAGCCCAGCACAGCTTCCTTCAGCTGTGGTTTGGGGAAGTGTTACTTTTGCAGGCAGCACGGAGCACATGATACCAGGCAACCATGGGACGCAGGGCGGTCAAGGTGGAGCAGTGGCTTAAAAACAACTCAGAAGAGCCGAGTGTGCCCATTATAGTAATAGTCACATTTAAAGCAAAGTTAACTTCTGCCTCTCCAGGAGTTTTATTGAGGCCTAATTTCTCTTAACATTTCTCTTATCGGCTCCTGGCTGTGTGCTACAAGCCAGGCCCTAGGGAGCACACAGCAGTCAGACTGTCACCTCTGCTTTTTGGGGGACTCATTCCTTGTGGTTTTAAAACAGAGGGCAAGTGGGCAAAAGAAAAATTGTGGTTCTCATGGTGGCTTTTACATCTGGAAAAACTGTTTGTGTAGGTTGAATGTGGCCTTCAGTGTAGTATCTCCCTTCTTCTTCCCAACTAGTTGTTGGTTATTTCAGGAATAACTTAATTTATTTGGATGGGGCAGGAGCTGCCCTTAGCAAAGACGCGCCCTGGCCAAGTGTGACGTCTGACCCATGTGGGAGTGGAGGAGTAGTTACCCTCAGTGTCCAAAGTGTTAGCATGGATTGAGCATGGTTTGGAGAGATGAGACTTACAGAAAATAGGGTTTAGAAGTGTTAAAGGCCTGAGAGAAGCCTTTAATCTCAGTAACCAGAGGAGATCCCATCCAATGTGCTCACACACAGGGCTCTCCATTATGCAAAAATCCTTGGGCCAGATCTAGTACTAGGCAAGCTGTCATTGAAGCTGATGGACCTTTTTGGCTGGTTCCTCCAGCTGTGGTTCTGGCTTGCTGACTCTTTCATTTTTGTGTTATGGTCCCTGTTTGTCATTATATCCTGAGCATGTAATTAGCTGTCAGGGCTACGATTTGCTCTCTGTCACATCGGAGTGAATCCAGACTGGCACCAACACCTTGACCCTGGGTAGACAGTGAACACCTGAGCTCACAGCATGTCCCCAGAGATGGCAGCAGGCAGGGACGGTAACAGTCCTACTGCTTCCCCTGAACAGGGACAAGAGATTTGTCATGGACTACACTCTGGAGACCAGCCAGCAAAAGGAGAAGCTTCTGAAAACCATCTACACCCTCCAGCTGAAGTCAATCACCACACTCCAGACAGCCAGCCCGCTGCTGAACAGCCAGCGTGGCATGGGCATGGTGACACAACACCAAGTCAGCCAGCTGGCGGATAAGGCCAAAAGCCTCTGCGGAGACCTGGACAACATTAAGAACCTGCTCCACTATTGCCAGGATGACCTGGTCCGGCGAATCCCCAATCCCACTGGCAGCCGCTATGGAGGAGTGTGTGGAATCCATTGCTCCTTGGATGGCTCCATCTACATGACAGCTGAGAGTGCTCCCTGGGTCCATGTCCTCAGCAGCACAGGCCAAACGCTGCAGTCCCTGCCCTGCCAGCAAACGGGGAAGGAAAGTGGCACTTTCTTGCCAGAAGATGTGACTGTGACTCGGACGGGAATGGTGGCTGTAGCCGACATGATGAATGGAGCCGTCTGGGTCTTCAACCCTC
Organism: Streptopelia decaocto; assembly: GCF_964273445.1. Lineage (NCBI taxonomy): Eukaryota > Metazoa > Chordata > Aves > Columbiformes > Columbidae > Streptopelia > Streptopelia decaocto. The sequence continues at coordinate 9,133,383 of NC_138668.1, read as the reverse complement.
ACACCAGCCTCTCCAAGGGGGAATGGCTAAAAATCAGAAAAGTTGGTTCCCCCAGGGGTATTGGAGTGGACTCCATGGGCAAGATCTTGGTCGCAGACTATGCACAAGGCCAAGTCCACAGCTTTGCTCTGGACCATGCCTTCAGGACACTCAATATCCACTCAGTCCCCAACCTGCAGGGACCTCGCTATGTCAGTCCAGCACCTAATGGAGGCTTTGTGGTAAGCGAGGAGTGTGGAGACGTCAGTGTCTTCACAAGCAGCCGTAAGCTCCTCTGCGCCCTTAGCAGCAAATATGGACACCAGTTTGGCAACCCAGCTGGGGTCTGTGTTGATGTGGATGGCAGCATTCTGGTGGCAGACGAGCAGCGCCGCACAGTCCACTTGTTCCCCGAGCATGGGTCTCCCATCTGCCTGGTGTCAGCGGGGCTGCAGAGGCCTGCTGGCCTGGCTTGCTCATCTTTTGGGCACCTCTTTGTGGCAGATGCAGGGGAGAACTGTGTCAAAGTCTTTAAGTACTGTGTAAGGCCCCCGCACAGCCGTGCCAACCCCAGGGCACCATGTGGTGACTCCAGCCTAACACCCAGGAGGGGACTGGGGCTGGTTCCACTGCAACCCTGCTGAGCTTTGGATCTGCTGGTGGGCCATGAGCTCCATTGCTCCCATAGCTGGGCACTTAACCGTACTTAACCACCTTATTGCCCTCCAGCTTCTCCAGTCAGCAGAAGCAAGGACTCAAACAGCTTTGAGTTTCTTGGACCCTCCAGCATAGCTAAAGGGGGACTGAGCTACTCAGAACTGGTCGCTCGGCAAATTAATCACCATACCCTCGAATCCTTCTGTGTCTTTGCAAAGATAATGTAATTATTTCTCTTCCTTGCACACTGGTTTTGTGTGGCCATGGTTCCACTTTCATGATGCCAGAGTATGACTGCAGGGGTAAGGCCAGGCCAGACCTGGCAGCCACGGTCTATCTGGCAGGGCTGGGCTTGCAGCAGACTTCAGGAGAACAGTAAAATGAAGGTAACCCATTCTCTGCTGCATTCCTGACCTCTACAGGGAAGCAACAACTACTGCATGGAGTAAATTGCATATGGGCATGTAGAATTGTTCACATCAACCCACATCCTGGGGCTGAGCCTGCCCTGCAGTCTTGTTCTCCCCTGGAGAGGAAGGTTCCGGGCGCCACAGCCGCTGCTGTTATCGGCCCAGGCCAGGGACAGCGGGCAGGGTGTGGTGGCAGAGGGAAAGGCGTTGTTTCCTCTCCCTTCTCCAGCCCTTGCTGTGGGCACAATTCTGCGTGAACTCCTCTGCTGATGTCCAAGACCCAAGTCCAGCCACTGCTTCTCATCCCAAACAAAACCCAGAGAGGACCCTCTCGCTTTCCTGGCCCTGGAAGGAGCACTACGGACAATGGACACCCTGTGGTGCCCTCCCAGACCCCCTCTCCTTGCAGAGCAAGGCAGGCCCGGTAGCCTGCCCAGCAGCAGGGAGGGAGGCTGCGTGGTATGGCCGACAGGGATAAGCCTGTTCCATCCCCTGCCTTCATGTGAGCTCCCAGAAAACCAGTCTTCCCCACCTCATTTCCAATTCTGTGGCACCCATCAGAAAAAAAACAAACTTTGACTCTCGCCCATCCCTCCACACCCGCTCCTACCCCCTCAAGTTGCCCAGTGTCCTCCCGAGCTCGCTGGCAAGGCAAGTCCCTGACCATTGGGGATGGGGGACAACAGGGTCCCGTGGGGGAAGGCGAATGCCCAGCCCTGCCCCAGGCCCGGGTGACTGCACGTCTGAGGCTCCTTATCGGCCAACCCAGCCGGCAGCCCCACCGCCCAGCGCTCGGCGTTGGGCGAGTCTCCGGCGAGTCTCCGGCGAGCAGCGCTGCCGGGTAAGCCGAGGCTGAGCTCCGCCGCGGCGGCTCCGGGCCCTCTGCAGCCTGCTGGGCGGGCCGGCCTCAAAAACCAGGGGAAGGGGGAACCGGGAAGAGCGCCGGGCACCGGGGCACCCCGCAGCGCGGGCGGAACGCGGGAGCGCGGTTTCCGGCGCCGGCCGGGCCCGCCGCGGTGCACAGCCCGGCACCGGCGGCGTCTCCGAGCAACCGGCCCCCGGAAGCGGCCGGCGTGGCGGAGCGGGCGGTAGGCGGTGCGGGCAGGGCCGGGGCGGCGGGGGGTGGCCTGGCTGGCGGCGTTACCCTCACCGGCCCGGGACAGCCTGCGCTGGGGGCGGCGCGGGGTCCCGTAGGTGGTGTAGGGGCAGCCGTAGGGCCAGAGGCTGGTGATTAAATCCGCCTTAGAGTGAACGAGAGGTGCGGAGGAGGAGGCGTTTCATTGCTGCGGTGTGTCAGCCCGCCCGTGCCCTGAGATCTCATTTTAAAACTGGAATAAAAAGTGGATGAGCAAGAAGTCGGTGGGTTTTGCAGGGACAGAGCCCCGCTCCTGCTCAGCGGGGCGGCCGTGGGCAGCTTGTCGGTGCTTTCTGTATCTCCTGGAACAGGAGATGTAATAAACCCCATGGAAAGACCTGGGCATGCTCAGCCGTGGGTTTGCCAAGGGGCCAGGGCCTCTGGCATGACTGGTGATGGGGCAGTTTGTGTTGTGAGACCAGGGCCACATCCCGCTGTTCAATGTTGCTTTTGTGTCTAAAATTCTGAAATGAACCAGGCCTGGAGTCCTTTCTTCATTTGTTGGTTGCGTTGATACGTTTTAGATGGTGTCTGTTGTTGGTTTTCCTGCACCCAAGATTGTTGCGTTGATGATCTGTGGGATCTCGGGGAAAAGCTGGGGGTTTCCAGCAGAAATGAGCAGATCTGGAAGACTTTAGGCACTTCCTGAGCAGGGACTAAGCATATATACATATACAAATATCTTTCTGTTAAAATTAGCAGCAGTGAAACAATTGACTGTGCTGACATTTAAAATGTCAACTTTAGATTTCAGACAGCCTATTGCAATGGATGAGGTGGGTTGCATTACCAGTCGTGGATTTGGGAATACAAGCCCTGCTGCCCGAGCTCCCTGGTTACTACAATTAACATGTGAATAGTTGTTTGACTGCTTTTCAGCTATTGAGATACTTCCTACAGCCTGAAAACTGTATCTGGGTCTTCTCTGCCATATCTACAGATGGTGTACTTGGGCATTATTTGACCTGAGCTACAGCCAATGTAGTTAGCTGAATAAAACTAATTTAAAAGTTGGAGAAGGTATTAGGGAAAACTCACAAAACAGAGAAGGATGAAAAGTGTTTCTCCTCCATGAGAAGTTTTCCTAGGTGACTATAGCTATTTAAAAAAAAAAAAAAACTCATTGAAAAACAAGTGTTTGAATTAAGAGTAAGTTGATAATTCTCTGAGATGTCCACTGTATGGACAAACCTGTAAGAAAGAGAGCTGGGCAGGGACACCAAAATCTCTTGTAACAATGCACTCAAGCAACTGTGACATCTCTGGAGGAAAAAGAAGCATGCAAATTCAACTTTAAAAAGTTATCTGTCCAATATTACTGGTGGTAGTTTTGGTAATTAAAACAGAAATACTGAAAAACCCATTAAGGTATTATTTTCTTCTTTTGGGGGAGGTTCTTTAAAATATTGAGCTCAGTTTCAGTTTTTATAGTATTCAGTTATTGGTAAACTTCACTTATAAGGTTTTGGTACTGTGATACGGCTAGAATGTTAACACACTAGCTAAATTTATATTATTTTAAATAATTCCTGAGCATATGCGTGTATGTACATTTTTGACATGTTCAATCTGTTATTTTTCCTTTCAGACCCCCTGTATTGATATAATTTATTTATTTTTTCCTGGGAATATGTCTGTGGATCTTATGAGGGGAAAAAAAACATCCTTTTTTCAAACCTAAAGCTCAATCCTGAAGTAAATCTCATCTTACCACCTGGTAATGTGTCATTAACAGTCTGAGTTAGGCTGGGAGATAGGAGACGTGGTGCAGGGAAGACCGTTTTGGCCCAGCGTCCTTGGACAAACTACACTGTCTTTGTAAAACAAAAGCAAAATGTAAGGGATGCAGTTTATTTCAAACTCTTTTAAGGGCCAGTCTAATGATTTGTGTCTGTTAGCTGATTTTCAATGAGGTTTCCTATGTGTGTCAGGAACAACTCTTTCAGATAGGATATGTGTTCTTTGTTGCTTTCATGGTCTTCAGAAAAAAAAAAATCTCAAGTCTTAGCTATTTCAATAGAAGTGAAAAGTAAGCTTGGATGCCTTTTTTTTTCAGTCCATTTGGGCCTAATAGTAATTAAATTTTGTCTGGTGAAAGGTGAAGTTTTTCAACTGTACTGCAAGCCTTTGGTCTTTCCCACACCTGGTGTCCTGCCCTGTTACTTTCTCAGGGTGTCTCATCTGCCATTTTTCTGCCCTTCGTTTGGTGCATCTTTCCACTTCCCTTTCTGCTGGACCCTTGCAGCCCTTTGGAAAAACCCGTGTTATTTGAGAGCCTTCTGAGAACCTGCTGTCTCACAGACTCTGTGTCTCGCAGGTTATCCCTCTGGTCCAGGTGGGAGAGCTGCAAGTCCCTCAGTGGCTTCCAAATCCTGCAGTGGGCTGGAGGGTCTGTGGGGCAGAGAGCACCCTTACGTCTGTTCGAGGGGAAGTCTTGGGGCGTGCTTTGCAGTTTTGCAGTAAAGGGAGAATTCAGTCCCAGGAAAAATACATTACTCCTTGCAAACGCAGCAGCCGCGGAGCTTTTCCCGTTGGAGGAGCAAGCTGTGCACCAAGGAAACTTCACCTTGCTGCCTGGAGGGGCTGACAGCTCACCTGTGAGCAGACATCTCCCACTGCTGGACTTGACAGGGCTGTGGGGCTGGGAAGAGGTCAATCACTCGCCTTTGCTGCTTCCCCATCACCTCCTCCATGCCGTAGCAAACTGCCACCTGCTGAGATTTACTAGATAATTGTCCTCTATTAAAAAGAGAGAAAACCAAAACCACCAGGGACCTCCACATTGCGCATCCTCTTTACATGTCATAAATACACTCTGTGTTCCTCTTTCCGACTGACTGGGTCCCTCGCAGGAGCCAGCCTCGGGGGCCTGTGGAGTTCTCACATCTCTAACAAAGCGCTGAAGGACGGGAAAGGACAACGGGTGCTGGATGCCGACTGTTCTGCGCCAGCGCCCTCCTTACTGCAATTATATTTCTGTTAGAAACCTCCGCCTTATTTAAAGAGACATTGTCAACTGCCTCAGAGCTCCTTTTTGTACAAGTCTTACAAAGCCATTGAAATGTTTACTTAATGACACGGAGAAAAATATTGTAGATGAAGAACACTGATAAAGCAGAGATGCTTCTCCTATTTTAGGATCTTGTATCTAATGAATTAACACTGCTACTTAAACTTCAGTCATTTAGTCACTATATTCCCCTTTGACAAAATTATCGTCTTTGCTCCCGGATGAGGGGAGTGTGACGAGAGGAGATGAGTGATGTGACCAAGGTTTTTCAGTGAGTTTGTTGCAGACCACAGCTCTGGGTTCTGAGATGATAAATGGGGCTCTGTAACTATCTTGCTTTATAGCATAAAGCAATATTTGATTGTCGGTAACAGGAGGAAATATTCCTCAGAGGCATCATGGTGAGCCATGGTATAGTCCGTTTTCTAGGAAGTGCCACCGTCAGATCCAGGGTCTGAGGATTCCTGATCTTGGCTGCTCAGACAGGCTGTGCTGCTCAGACTGTTGTCATGAAATGCAGCCCCAGGACTGGGAGAAGGGCTTTGCTGAGAAAGTCCAGGCTCAATACCCTTCACTTCAAAGACTGCAGTTTGTCAAGAACCTCCTAAATATTTCTCTGGTTTGAAATCCCTGTTGGTCACTAAGGTTGTTATGTAGTTTCAGTGCAAAGGCAAATGGTTGGACTTAGTGTTCTAAAACTTGACTGAGCCTCCTCACCAGTTACTTTGGTCAGCTCTAATTTTCCTTGCATGTAATCGCCATTCTCAAGTTTTATTTCTGTGTTTATTTGGCAGGTATACCGTTCTGTCAGGATTGCTGCCATGGTACTTAAAGTCTTCTTTCCATCGTGCTGCTCCTCAGCAGAAAGTGGCATTTTGATCGGCCGCTGGATCTCAGAACAGAATTCTGCTGTTATCCTCGCTGTGGTCCATTTCCCTTTTATTCCTGTCCAGGTGAAGCAGTATCTCAGCGAAGTCGAACGGGTGACTAAAGTCAGTGTTTCTGTGCTTGGCTCGTGGAGCAACAGCAAGCAGGAGAAAGAAAAGAGTCTGAGTGAGTTCTTGGAGGACCTTGGAACAATATTCTCCCATGAGCCCTGGATTCAGATAAGCAAAGAAGGAGACAGCAAATTCTGGAGCTGTTCTACCCTTCAGAAACACTCTAACAACCCTAAGGAAGAAGAAATCATCTTAGTGTACTATGACCAGCGCAAAGTCATGCTTTCCCATCTACATCCCCCTTTGGCCACTGACCCCAAGGCAGATGATGCTTCAAAGCTCTCTGCCATCTTTGACACAGTTGCAAAGAGCAAGATACTGTTCATGACAGACAGATACGATGATGGGCCCATCAAGCTGACCCACTGGCAGTCGGATGGCGTTGAAGCGAGTATCATTGTGGAGCTGATGAAGCAAGCTTCTGTGCCTGCCTGCATGCTGCTGACATTCCTGCTTTCACTTATCTCTGGGATCTGCAGGAGCAGGTAAGTGATGTGACATCAGCCAGCCTACATTTGGCATGGAAAAGTAATTAATATTTAGACATTTGCAGGGTTTCTGCTCAACCCCAGTAAGAAGTACAATTGATACAGAATCATTTCTTTCATGAGTAGCAGTCACATCATATCTGCTGGTACTGCTTGTAGTTTCATGGACTTTATATGTCTCTTTGGTATCTTTTCTGAATTCTGCGATCACCAGTGTGTGAAAGGGCCTTTATATGGTACAGCAAGTGACATAATAGGTATGGACTGCAGAGCAGGGCACTAACTGACAGGTGAATATGCCTCTTGTGGAGTTTTTCTGAGAAGTCCTTCTCGGGAGGTTCCGGGAGCTGTCTAGCCCCTCTTGTGCACCTCAGCCCCAGCAGACACAATCCAGCAGGTTATGATCAGAATGACGGACCTGATGTGACTGACAGACACAGGACACAGAGGTGTGCTGCAGAAGTGCAGACCTGCTGCAAGGAGGGAGCTCAAGCTCAGTCTGGCAAGTTGGGCACAGAGACCTGCTACCCAGCTTATCAGCAGCTATTTTGATTTTGGCTTTTCCCAGACCCAGTCAGGGCATTTGGAGCCAGGCTGGCAGGCAGCTGTACGTACCAGCGGGCAGAATGCGAGGCTTCCTGTGTGGAAAACCCAGGCTTAACTTGTTCTTAACCTTGGGAGGTAGATACAGGTTACTTTCTGCTTTGTTTTCCTCACCTGTAGTATCAGCCTGATACTTACTTATCTTACAGGTGTTTTAAAACAGCAGTCTTGGAGAAGAGATATTAGTACTTGGCTTTATGACAAACCTCCTGCTTGACCTTCTGAGTAATTTAATGTGATTTAGTTCAATTTGCCACATGGTGGGTGGTACAGCCTCCTTTGTACCAACACACACAAGGCAGGGAGGGTTCAAGAATATTACATGCGGGTGTCCTTCCAGTCCCCTCCTCCCTGTGCTGGGACACGATGTCCCATGAAATAAGATCTACCAGGTTTTTGCTCCTTCTGGTCACAGGACTTCTCCTTCCCAGGTTTTTGTGACATTAAGGGATAGTCAGCTTTGAAAAGCTAAAGAAAGAGATCAGCAATGTCTTCTCAGGCTGGGGAGGCTTGGGGCTTTTTTGAATATGCCACTATTGTGTATTTGCCCCGGTGAAGCAGAGTAGCAACTATAGAAATCTCAGGAAGTGAGCACTAACATCAGTCTGAGCTCACCGAGTGCTCTCAAGTCCTGTGCATCTCAAATTAAGACATTTCTTCAGCACCACCTTGTGCTAAGGGGTGTCCATTGCAATTCTCTCTTCAGAGTGACTTGTGTGCAGAATTTCCATCGCCGCTGAAGGTCTCTAGTGTGCTGTTGAGGACAACAGGATGATTTAGTATTGAGGCAATAAACTGTGTTCTCCTTTTAAAAAAAGCCTGTTTGTAAACACCATGACCTCTGATTCCTTATCCAGAAGGGAGGGAGGGACTGTTCCTGCAGTTTCTACAGGGAGCAAAATGACAGCTGGGGGTTCTCGTTAATGGAGCTTTAACATTTGTGTGTGATCCTGATTTGGAAAGATTGCTTTTGATCTGATATCTGGAAAATCCACTCTTGCTTTTGGAAAAAGTTGGATTGGAAAATCAAGATTTATTCATGCAGGCTATGTTAATTTATTGTTAAAACTCCTTGTATTTGGAAATACCCCAAAGATCTGCTGCTTAAATAATGTGGTGACACAGCATCAGTTTTTGGTTGCTGTTTTTTCATTTGTGTGGTTTTCCACAGCACTTCTGAAAATTATTCCATATAATGTGTGGTAAACAAGTGGGAGCATTTATGGCAATGCATAGTCAGTATGCATAGGGGTAGGAGACCACGCAATAAATATTTTTGGCTTTCTTCCTCGGTACTCTTAGGGATGAGAGTGTCCGTAGCACATCTTGTAACTATTACATTGAGCTTTTTTCAGTGTGTTTGTATTTTTCTTTAAGTAATTGCGTGCATGTATTTACTTTCCGAAGAAACTATATTAGTGGAATAGAGGTTGTCCTCTTGATGGTAAGTGGAAAGAAAAGAGAGTCAGTTGTAGTATGGACAAGCACAGAGCCCTGACGTGTCTTTTGGGTCCATCCTGTTCAATCAAGGAGATGCATTTACCCCCTGGGTGTGCATGTTGGGGGATGCTCCTGGGGATGAAGCTGCTTTGGAAATCATTCTAATTTGTGCAAGAGATCCCTGAGGCAGAAGAGAGCAGCAGCCTGTCCTTTCCTTTGGTGCAGGAGACCAGGGGTGCCTGGTTGGTGGCTGACCCTCAAGCTTGGCTGCCTCTGGCTCGGGGAGTTGTGGGGCAGCAATGAATGGTAAGAGACACACGTCACTGGGAGAGAACGGGGAGACTGTCAGCCCAGTGAGTGTTTCACACGGGGCCCCAGAGCCGTTGTCTTCTACCTGAACTGAGATGGTCTGACAGCTGTTGGTTTGACCAGTAATTTTTCACCTTCATTGGTCTGTACATAACCACGCAGGTAGAGCATTTCTCCTTCCCCCTTCTTTGCATTTCAAGTGCAATTCTCTGCTCTAGCAGAGGTTTGCCACACCAGAATTTGTAACCACTGAGCTAGGATATAATTGGAAGAGAAAACTCATCTGTGCTTGTGCCTCAGTGAATCTGCGACCCCAGGTCTTTGAGATCAGTGGCCGGTGCAGCCGCCCCCCACATCTCCCTCCCCTGCACTGTGCTCTTTCCTCCGCCACTTTAGATATCACCTCCTGACAAGTCAGCTGAAGAACAGCACATTCATTTGTCTCTAAGGTGGGAGGCTGTAACGAAGAGCTGAGTAACTCAGAGCCCTTAAATTAAGAATGATTCACAGCACACTGCATGTATTTCAAAACCAATGTATCTGGAATTTGAATGGGGAGGGGGAAGGGGGGACTTCAGCACTCTGTTTTTTTAAACTGACAAGTGTTGTGCAAAGTATGGTTGAAAGGGCTCAGGAGGATGGGGAGAGGAAGGGGATACCAACCACAGTGAGCCTAACAGGATTTTGAATGAGCCATACCCTTGTGATCTGTGTAAAGTGTCTAAATAGCAGCCAGAGCCCCAGTCTGCCCATCTTGTGTTTTGTGCTGGTCCTGGAAGTGCTCTGCTGCTGGCCAACAGGCTGAAGTCCTCCGGATGAAACCCGGGGAATGCATACCCACGTTGCAGGGACATCTCCAGGCTGCACTCACTAGTGATCTGAACATCTGTACAATTTCAAAAGCGGAGCAGGATACCAGGAATAATTTTAGCATTTGAAATGAATGTAAACTGGAGGAAGATGCCAAAGAAGTAAGAGAGAGTAGGTGAAGGAGGTGACTAAAAGTGGACATAGATTCCTGGACCTTTAGTAAGAAACAGTGAAACACTATGAAAACAGTGAAACAACCACTGTGTACAGGAAAGAAGTGAACAAAATTATGTCCACATTAGAATTTATTTCTCACAACAAATGTGCTTTGTGTTGCTATACCACTGCTGTGTATTCTTTGACTGGCCTGCATCCACTGGTGTCATTTTAGACTATGTAAATCACCATCCTTCCTTTCTTTATAGATTGTGTGATAATAAAAGTAACTCCCCAAAATAATTGAGCATCATTTAGTACTTTTTTTCTGAGTCATAGAACCGCGTGAATGTTTCCACTCCTACAAGCCTAATGTGGATGTCAACTTTGAAACCTAATTAAATGCTAAATGTCACGTTATCTATATAATGATGGTCAACCTTGGCAAGGTGGTGGAGAGAAGATAGAAATTAAGACCTTGAGAAAGGAATTTGGAAGTAATAAAGAAAAAAAGAAGAAAGGGATCAAGTGAAGAAAAATAAAAGAGAGAAAAGGGACAGAAACTGCAGGGAGAGCACAACTGTTTGTTATAGCAAGCTCACACTAGACAGAGACTTGTGACTTGTAACGTTGGGATTTGTGAAGCAGTTGCACCATGTTGTGTTGTTGCACTGTACACACAACTGCCTTGACTCATCTCCTGGAGACTTACAGCAACGTGCAATCCCAGGGATGTATCCCAAAGCACAGGGTGGAATCAGGATTGTGCTCTGGCTTCCTTGGAAGAATGAGACACTTGGTTTTAGAGAATGGAAATGAGAGGTTGGGTTGTCTCCTTTAGATGTCTTGATCTGGAAAGGCTGCCTAAATTCTGTTAACCTTTAAGAGAGCAGTTAACATCTAATATTCTTTAATGTTGATATGTTGACACTGTACCTGGTTACACAACCTTAACTTTACCCTGCATGTTTTGCATGGGGTTTGTACGCTGTACAGCCTGCTGTATGGCAAAAGCAAAAGGGGACATTCCCATGGTGTTTCTGCAGGGTGCTGAAGTTTTGGCCTTTGTCTTTCTTATGGAGCAAACTCTCAATTTGTGAGCAGCTGGGACATCGCCTGCAGCACCTCCAGGTTGTCAGCAGCAACAAGAAGGCTCAAAACCAGACTCAACTAATGAGGTATGGAGTACACTTCAAGTTGTGTGTGTCTTTGCTCTAGCCCTGTCTCCTTTGGGGAACCCAAACCATGGATCCTGTGCCCACACAACACTATGGGGTCCTCCCTGCACCATATTATGTTGCCTCACTTGTTCTACTCCCTGCTAGTTTGCAGATCTTTACTCTGCGCTTTGTTTATATTAATTATGCCTTTTGCCAGATATATGCCTTTATCCCCAGCCTGGAAAAGGCAACCACGCTATTGCCCACAGAAAGCTTATACTGCATCCACGTGTGCAGTGCTTTGCTATCACTACTCCCACAAGCTCGTTGCTTTCACATATGCTGCTGTTAACCAAAAACTGCAGTCAGTATTCAGTGACACTTTCCATAAGAGCAGAAAGGTCTAAATGCTTCCCTCTTTCACCTAGTCTTTTGGGGAATCTTTCTTGCAGTAACTGGAGACCAGAGACTCCAACAACAGTAACAAAAGTCAGTGTAACAGAAAAAGCAAACATGCAGCAGAGTGAGTGGAACAGGGAGAGACAGAGATCTGAGACAGATACTGAATGCCCTATGGCCATTACACAGTGAGCCTTGTTCCATGTGGTTGTCTGATCCTGCAGTAATAGACTCCCAGGGAACATTTAAAATAGATTAGCAGATTTGAAGGCCAGAAGTAACTGTGATTGTTCAATATGATTTCCTGAATAACTCACATAATGGAATTTCATTCAGAAACTCTAGCAGCGAAGGGGTAGTTCAGCAGCCCATCTGGGTATGTCTATGAACCCAGAAGCACTGTATATTACATTCACTAGTGGTTCAGCTAAAGTGTACCTCTTGGAAAGCCATTGGATCTCTATGTGGATACTGCAGGTGCTGGTGCCCTTAGTATTGGTAAATCCCCTCCTGAGTGTGTATATATATATATATATATACACACACACACACACACACACACTTTGTCTAACATTCCTCTTTGTAGCTTCAATCCCGCTCTTCTCTCCCCTTACTAAAAAGGTTCTGTGGTGTGGCCGGCTCTGAGTGGCTCCATGTTTGGCCACAGAAGTAACAGCACACCACTGAAAGCCAAAACATCTCTACACTGTGCTTCTTCAATAAATTGTCCTGGTGTCCCTGGGACATTAAAGATGCAATGGAAGTGAAGCCAACAATTGTCATTGAAACATGAAACACTGTCTGTCCTTTTTCTCTAACACTGTTTCTCCTCATTCTGCATGCAGGAAAGCCAACATCTTTGTCTCTCTGCTGATTGATGTGGCTCTGGGGATACTGCTGATGTCCTGGCTGTACAGAAAGAACCGAATTGGTCACCTCGCTGACACTCTCATCCCCGTGGCTGATGTAAGTCTGGCCAAAGCCATTTCTCATTCACCTGCTGTGGGTACTGACCAGTTCTTGTTGCCTGAGCTAGTTGTAAGGAAGCAATGCCTTACACAGAAGGATTTCAGAAAGTGTCCTGTCTGAAATCATGCAAATTAGGTCTCCTCAAGAGTAGTGAAATCTTCAAATCAAGCCTGCTGGGGCTGCTCGAAAGGAACACAGCTCTGCTTTGCGTGTGCAGTGAATAGTAATTAGATGTTTACCGGAGGGCTGCTCCAGCTCCTGAAGTAACAATTATGGCTCGGACGGAGCTCTGCAGCTGCAGATTGAGTGGTTATTGAGCCAGAACACTTTTATTCTGGAGTCGACAGGAAGTGTCCTCAAGTTGTTGCTATGTGGGGTGTTCAGGGGAAAAAAAAAAAAAAGCTGTAACCTGGGTTGAATCTGATAAACTGCTGAAAAGTCAGAATTGATAAGCAGTGTAGCTGTGCTTGTGAAAAGGAATTTTGTGGGGAAATCGAAAGGCATTAGCCAGTCAGGATACAAACACCTGAAATACTGTCTAAGAGCTCTGGTGTACAGATGGTAAACCAGGACAACTTGCTGTGTCCTGTGATTTTTCTCAGATGTAACTCCTCTTTCCCAGTAAGATCCCTGGACATCAGCATAAATTCATGAAGAACAAGTATGACTCATACTATCCTGCTTTTCTGCTGGTTCATCTTAGGTGCAGTGCTCCAATATCTCTCTTTAGTGGCAGTAAGGAACATATATTAATATAATGTACTTCAGAGGCTGGAGACCAGACCACTAATCTGAAGTTAGCTCCATTTTAAGAGCTTCTGTGTCTCGGGAATACATATGCAGCCGATGTTGAGCACTGTCCTGCAGCTGCACAGCGTAATCCTGTCTCTGCCCACTTTCGTTTCTGGGAGAGAAGGTGTGTCTTTTCATTGGTTTCTTTCTAGCAGCAGGAAAATATCCACTCTTCGCTGTTTCTCCAATTTCTTGGTTGAGAGGAATTTTATTCTGATTTGAGAATTCCAGCAGTAATTTATTTTTCCTACTTATGCTGTCTCTCTTGGGAAGAGCTCACATTTCCTTTGACGATCTGCTTGGTCCATGTCTAACCTATTAATTGTTACAAGTCATAGGTCTCTGATCATTCTTGGACGTGCTGTGCTTTCAGAAAGTGTGTATGGAGTGTCCAGACTAGATGTGGATCATGATTATTGCTGGTTTGTTATTTTTCATAGTCAAACTGTTAAGGATTGTGTGTTTTAAGGATTGCTGCAGACACTATTCAGCAGCAGTGGTGGGATAGAAAGGACCACAATTCTTGCAATACACTTGCTCTTGTATTTGAGCTATACTCTAAAAATATCTAAGTCTTAAGTCTTTTCCCTTACAGATGTTTCAGCTGGGTACGTTTACGTTCTCTAGAGCTCTCACTATGGGATCACTGTAAGTGTCCAGCTCTCAGAAAACTGATTTCTTAACAAGTCTGCAAGGAAGTGGCTTTTGGCTGGGTTCCTGTTTGCACAGGTGGCTCCAGAAGGGGTTCCATCTGCCCAGTGTCTTTGGCAGATGGATACTCTCCGTGCTCAAGGTGTATCTGATCCCAGCACCTGTCCTGGATAGACTTGCTTGTGAGAGTTGCTCGTTCATTCCTCTTTCAGTGGCATAGCTCATCTGTCACTCAACTTATGCACCATAATGTCAGTTATTTTCACCATGTCTCCTACATGTGCAGACTTCATTATTTTGGTATCATGAAGAGCTGTTTACTTACTTTCCTGGAAGCGTTAACTCCTCCTTGTGTGGGTGGCCTCGTAGTCAGTCAGTGCCTTTCTTCTCTGCGTGATCTCCAAGCTTATCAGTTCAGGTCACTTACAACTTTTTTTACTTTCCAGCCTTACTTTCTTCTTTCAAGCATATTGGATTGTGTACATAAAATAATTTGGAGTCCTTTTACTTCCTTCAGTGGGCATTGATTTATATGCATTATGTGCAGGCCTTAAAAAATGCAGATCTGAGTGATCCCAAAATATACCAATGACTTCAGCATTTGGTGTGCAAGCCAGCACCACTTCTTTTCCAGTATGACAGCAAAATCTCCCCTTAGCCATTCAGCAGTAGGTTTCCTCTTCGCTGCTGGGTGTCCATCTGGTATGCATTATTCCCATCACTTGGGCTTTGCCAAGTTCAGTAACGCAAACTTTCCCATGTGCAAAATGAGTTACTTTTCCTTCCCTAATGCTCCTTGCTATTCTGCTTTTGATATGTCCCCCAGATCTGATGGTGACATTGACCTTACGTTTCTGTGTTAGTAAACAGAACAGTATATATATTATAATAAGATTATGATACATTGTAAGGGTACATGCATAACCTTATTTTAACCTTATTGATTTAGTTGATTTTAATATTGACAAGCTAACCTTATATAATGTTTAACCTTATTGGTTTGATTGATTTTTAATATTGACAAAATCATAGCTGTGTGGGGGCTGGATACAGT
This sequence comes from Streptopelia decaocto, assembly GCF_964273445.1. Classification (NCBI taxonomy): domain Eukaryota; kingdom Metazoa; phylum Chordata; class Aves; order Columbiformes; family Columbidae; genus Streptopelia; species Streptopelia decaocto. The sequence goes on along the minus strand of NC_138668.1, from coordinate 9,118,363 downwards.
GCTCATTTTATTTCCTAGCAAACATCTCTCTGGAAGGAAGCAGATGCAGGTGGGTTATTTTGCCTCTCAACAACTGCCATGGTCACAAGCTCAGCCTGCTGACGTGAGGATCAAGCCATGTTCCCGAGCCATCGTTCGTCATCCACTGGTATAATGGTTCTCAAATCAGCACTTAGCCAGCAATTGTTGGTGATGCACAGACATCATTGACTGCAGCTCCCACTTTCACAGCTTGATGAGCTGCGCTGTGCTGACTGTAATAACAAGTTGCTTTTGTAAGTAAATGAGGCAGATGTGATTCAGAGACACCTAGGGAGTAACTGGCAAGTAGCTGTATGCAGTATGAAGGACTAATTTTTCAAGCAGGCTTTCAAATCCAAGAATAGAAAATGTGAATAATCTTCTCTCCGTAGGTGCCCTCACAACTCCTACCTTCCTGCTTCCTCTCCATCCCACCAGGCTTCCCAATGGTTGTCCTTGTTTTTGCCTTCCACAAGACAGCCTTCTTTCAAAAATACCCGATTCAAAGTGCTACATTTGTCTGTTTTACAAAGAAGACCTGCTTGTAAATCATCATCCTTTTTTTAATTTCTTCATCTCTTTCATCCTTGCTGATGTCCCTTTTTCTTAAACTGTAATCTCTTTGAAACAGTTAAGAATTCATCATATATCATGCCTCCAAACATGTTCCTGCAGCTTAGAGATAATTGGATTTAAGTTCCTATTCAGTCGTGTTCTGCTAATCCAGAAACAAAGCAAGCAGAGAGGACACTTCTTGGAAAATATTATTAGGTGATAATTTGTAAAATAGTATAATTTAGAGCCCCAAACACCTGCAACAGACAGGGGGCAAATGTGTTTGGTAGGGAGTGCTTGGCTCTGCTTGCTCAGACCTGCAGGAACTTTGCACTGCGCTTCCTTGAGCCCACCCGCCGTGCGCTTTGTGTCCTTCCCCATCGCTGGAAAGAAGTGCATGGCAGTAAAGAAAATATTTCTACAGTGATCTCACCTAAGCCATGTTAGCTTTGGTAATATCCCTGCAGCCCTTTATGAAACAGCTCCAATTCACTGTATCTTATTAATACTGGCCACATTCCGTATTCATGACTGCAACAAGAGAATTGGACTCTCAGTCACCTTTTCTGATTCTGCTTGCTATTGATCAGTCCTAAAATATCTGGCTGGAAAACAACCTGCAAGGTTAGGACTGTGTTTTGAAATGCTTTGCCCAGCTAAATCACAGCAAGTGAGGGCACCTTCCCAGAGCTGTGTGTCCCTGTCAGAATTTCGTAGCACCTCTGGGACTGTCAGCCTCCAGAAGTATTCAGTGCTGAAGAAAAGCCTTGCTGAAGGACTGCTTTCAAGCTTTAAATATTTCATTAAAATCCCCAAATGTTTTTTCTAAGTTACCAATCCGACAGTTTAAATATTAAAAACGGTCTATTTATAAAGTAGCTAACACTGCTCAGCCACAGAGGTAAGATCTGTGGGTTCAAATCAGTTCTGCCTTGCAGTGAGACAGGGAAAATAAACGAAATAGAAAGACAATCCTTTTGGATAAACTGAAGATGGAACCATTAATTTTGCCACTACACTAAAAGTAAATGTTTGCAAACTCGTTTTACAGGATCCTGTTGATTAATTAAAAAAATGGAATCATTCCTTGGAAATAATTTCCTCTGAGGGAAATTATCCATACGAATGATGGGGAAAGTAGGCTACAGTGCATCAGCTGTAGGTAGCATGTCTTGATTCTTCTACATGTGCACGATTTGCAGGGCAATTCACTTGCTTGGTCTTGACTATAAGTGGGTTTTTCAGAGGTAGAAAACTTTTGCTCACAATCTCTGTTCGTGTGGGACAGCATGAGAGGTCGCTGCTTCCAGGTGTGTTCCCTGCCCGTTTGCTGGAGGTTACTGCTCTCAGCCACCCCAGTTCACAGCCCGGTAAACGCACTTTGCTGCTGATTTCAGCTCAGGTTTGCAGGTCAGGTGCAAACGGCTGGGGAGCAGAGCCACCCCATCTGTGCTGTGACTGCAAGGGGCACCTCCAGCACAGTAGTGAGGTGGAGAGAGAAAATCACTAAATAACATCAGCCTGGGATTAAAGCACTGGAAATTGTGAGTCAAAGCCCTCAGTGATATGGGGATGAGCTCCATTAGGCATTTTTCTCACTGATTCAGAGGGCTTCTATTTTTATTGGGTTGATAGATGGGTATCTCCCCATGAAGCCTGGAGAGAGACATGATAGCGGTAGGCAAGATCAGTGCTGTACGGCATGGTTAATCTTGCCTAGTACACCACAGAGTATCAAGAAAGTTTGTTTATGTATGAAATACATTTATATAATTGTGTTTTCTCCCCTGCTGAAAACACATGCAGGTTATTTGTAAAAATTTCCCCTTTTTTTTTTTTTTGCTCATGAGTGCACTGCCATCTTCCCCTTTTAAAATCCTGACAGTCTTCCCCATAGTTACATGACTTGTTCAGTTCTAACTTTTCAGTTGACTGTCCACAGAAGTCAATTTGTGCACCAGCGTTTGCCGTCTATTTCAAGAACAATCCTTACACTGAGAGATCACACTGTGCAAGTCTACCAGAGGTGGCAATCACTAGGTTCATGTTCCCAGCACTGAGACTATTCAAGCAGTTCTGCTGTTATGTTTGGATTCAGTAAAGAGTCAATAAAGGTGCATTTCTGATTTAACTAGTTCTCTGTAAAGTAGTTGCTTGGATATTTTTTTTTCATTGTTTTGAAGGGTGTGCTAAGAATACTTTGGGGGGTGCAGCACGTATAGTGCACCGGACCCGTTCAATGTGGTAGCAGTTTTTTGTCTCAGATGCCTTGTTTCCATGTGTAGCATGTGGCTGAAGAGCTCCAGGACCTGCTGCAGTGGCTAATGGGAGCGCCAGCTGGACTGAAAATGAACAGAGCTTTGGATCAGGTTTTGGGCCGCTTCTTCCTTTACCACATCCATCTTTGGATTAGTAAGTGCAGTTGTTTTAACTTTTCAGCCTCTCTTTTCATCTCTTCCCTCCTGAGTGTTTAATGTTTGCCTAGAGGTGAATAATGAATCAAAATGCACTACTGCAAGTACAAACTTGTCTGTGAGTCTTCCTGCTGTGGGAACTCAAGCCAAAGTTGGATTCCCACACAAGGAAGTCATGCATATTAAATAAAGTACTTGTATTGATGCTTTGCAAGAAGTGCAATTATGATGGAGCTTACTTGGTGCCATTAGTGGTGAGTGTCCAAGGGAAGGCTTGAGCTCTTATGTAGGCTTTTGCAGTCTTTGCCACATAAGAGGCAGCAGATGGATAGGATAGGATAGGATAGGATAGGATAGGATAGGATAGGATAGGATAGGATAGGATATGGATGAGGAATGTGCTCTCAGGATGCAAATACCAACCCTATCACTGACTTCAGCTTAGTGCAATTTTATTATTTCAAGTCTCTTCTTGAAATAACACACCCCTGCTACCTTGATAAGTGTCTTGATGAAGGAGTACAGTCATGATGGACATTAACTCCTTAGTTATTATACTGATTTACTTGACTCCTCAATCAAGTATGGTCTTGTTTCTATGACTTTGCTCCACTTTACTGATGAAAGAGACTGTGTGCCTCCACACCATTTGATTTTACAAAAGCCATATGGTGGCATTTGTGGGAACAGCAAAAAAAGGGGAATGGCTGCAGTAAAGGTTGATGTGTGCAGTTAAAAGTGTAATTAGGAACCTAGACAAAAATCTAGAAAAACAAATCACATGTGGAGCAAGGTGACTGCTCTGTTCAAGCTAAGCATGTCCTCTGCCTCCTCACAGAGCTGCCACACCAGAACAGAAACATGGGGGGAAAGAGAGTTTCTGTTGGCCCTCCTGAACACAAGGTGGCATCTAAAGAAGTTTTCAGATTCATTTCCATGTTTTCATGGCTGTGATTTCTGGAGCAATGTTCTAGGGTGAGGAGAATCAGTCTTTGAAAAATGTCAATAGGAGGATGTCTCAGTCAAATACTGACACTCTGCAATGTCCACTAGGCTACATTCACCTGATGTCCCCATTCATCGAGATGATCCTCTGGTATGTTGGTCTGTCGGCTTGTCTGGGTCTGACCGTGGCTCTCTGCATCCTCTCCGACATCATTGCACTTCTGACCTTCCACATCTACTGCTTCTATGTCTATGGAGCCAGGTGAGTTGGTCTGTATTGGTTGTGTCTTGGCTACATTTGGAGAGAAGGGCCACTGAACAGGCAGGGCATGCCTTTAATTTGTGGAGGATTCAATCCTGGTGTAGTTCTCTTGAATTCACAGTTTAGCCAGCAGATAATGTATTGTGTTCTTTTTTTGCGTGTAGAAGTGATGGCTACAGAGCAATACAAGCAACCTATCTTTCAGTTTTCCTGCATTTAAATATTTATTTATTTTGATAACAACCTGGAAAAATAAAACTGTGTGACAAGCAGAGGACACAAAAGCAGTGGCCCTGCTGGAGGGCCCATGACCTGAGAGGCAGAGATTCTGAGAGAGTGTGTGGGAGTGCAGGGGGCTTTGACACACATCCAGGGTACGTCAGGGTTACCATGCAAACGGTGCCCACCAATATGCTCTGTTCCTGCCCTCCATTAACACGTGCTGCAGCAAGATACCACACAGACCACTGGGGAATAGATGCTCTTGCCAAGGAGATGAGAGACAAGGTAATAAATACAGGAAATTTTGGCTTATTAAGTACAGAATGCTCATCATTCGTCCCCAGACTGTGAGCACAGAGCTTTACATTGCAAACAACAGAAGAAATATAGTAGAATTTTAGTTATGGGTAGTTTAGGGAATGGTTAGAAATATTGAGATACGATCTGTGAATCGGATCTGTTGTGAGCACAGGGTTTACACCTGAAATCAGTAATGTCAGTAATGGAGAGTCCCTTCCCAACACCTCTAATTACTGGAATTTCGGTTTTGGGCTGTGGGGCGTGGCCTTGTTCCTTCTAATTGTGCAGAGAGTGGAAATAGGAAAAGCATTTTCTCAGCCATTCTCCCCTCCTCAGCTGTTTGTTAGCAGTATAGAGCAGCTATATGTTATCTTGCCACTGGCACCGAACTGCCCCTGCTGTGTCAGGTGCCCCCCGTGGAGAGTCAGGAAGGGACAGCAGTCACCCACAGCAACACAGCCACCACAACACCTTGCGTTCCTGCAGCTGGCACAAGAATTTGTTGGTTCAGGTTCTGCTGAAGCCTGAAATCCCCTTCTAAAACAAACTACATGGTGAAACAAGAGCAGGCAAGTGTGTACAGGCAGCCAGGGAAGGTGTGGCAGGTACTACAGCAGGAACACCTGCTTGGTGCCACATCAGGGTGCGCGTGGGAGTGTGTGGCCTTAGACCAATGGGGTAGGTGTGTACCAGCAACCTGGAGTTGTCCTGGGCACCCACCTGCCTAGGGATTAGTGCAGTGAGCTGTGCCTGCCAGTCTGGGGGCACCCTGCCAATTCCTTGAAGCAGCTGATGTTCTTCAAAGCAGATTCTTCTCCTGGATAAGACTCCTTGCCTCTGCTTTCACAACCCTGCCTTGAAATGTGAGCAGTCTCCGCACCTTAACTAGGCTGATTGACCAGTCTGGCTTTTGTAGCTCAGGCTTTCTTAGGCTCTGTTCTGCCCTACAGATTGGCTTTGTTCCCCTTCCCTATATCTCTTTAGGTTTGACACTGCTGCCCATGGCTCTCTGTGCTTCTTGTGCATCCCAGGCGCTCATTCTTCCTCTCTGTTATTCCATAGAGGTGTCCATTTCCCACCCCTTATCACCCCAAGCTTGTCTCACCATTGCCATTTTTCTGGGAGGGAAGTAGCTCTGAGTGTTGTAGCACCAAGTTACAAAAGCCTAAGGAAAGGATGCAGAAAGGGTGCTGCCAGCCGTTTAGTTGATCTTTTCCCACTTTTATGGACATTTGAAGCTGCGGTTTACTAAAGGTGCAGGGGCTCTAGGGCTGTCCCTTGCCTCTTTGTGCTGCGGAGGCAAAACTGAATTGTACTGACTCAAGTGTGAGGGGTAAGGCCATAGCTCCCCTGCTGTGGGAGAGGTGTGGAGCAAGGGGAACAGAGCAGATCTAAACTGGAGAGACAAAGGTGAGCTAAGGGGAATAAGCTTATTTTGCTGCAGTGAAGGTGGCGTCATGGTGCTGGTGACTGCTGCTGCTCATAGGGGCCACCCTCCAGCAGCACTTGCCACTTCCCATATGGTAGCCTCCTCATCAGCAGGAGCAGAAATCAAGAGCCTTGCTGCAGCTCCGGGCCATGCTGTGGCCATTGTCCTCCCCTGGTCCAGAGCTGTCTGCAGTAGCCTGCTTGGCCCATGCCAAGGGCCAGCCTGAATATGATTGACTGAGCAATTAGTATTTTATCTGCATCATTCTTGGGCTGATTTCTTTTGCCACCGTGAGTTCTGCAGCGTTGGTAAGCGAGTGGGCACGGGGGTGTAATGATGATGGCTGTTTTGTGTTGAAGCTCAGAAACTCACAGCTCTGATGCACAGCATCTTCTCTTTGCTCAGGCTCTACTGCCTGAAGATCTATGGCCTGTCATCTCTCTGGCGCTTGTTCCGCGGGAAGAAGTGGAATGTCCTCCGTCAGCGGGTGGATTCCTGCTCCTACGACTTGGACCAGGTAGTGTTGCAGTGCCCAGGGCTTGCTGCAGGATGCTGCCTGTGGGCAATACGACCCTATCCTGCTTCAGCTAATATTGAGACAGAAGCCACAGAAGGCTTTGTGGTGCCCGGAAGAAGTGTGTGCCATGGCACTCTGTATCCATGGCTTTTCATCCAAATGCTTGGACTCTGCTGCTCTGCAGCACCCCTAAATACTGTGTGTGTTCAGAGGGGCTAATTCTGGCAAGTGCTGAGCACCTGCAAGGCATCCTGCTGAACTTCAGTGGGTGCTGCAGATGCTCGCAGCTCCTGGAGCATGGGAGTGGGTATGGGGGAGGGAGGCAATTTAAAAAGTGGTGCCCAGCAGTGTTGCCACAGTAACAGACATGCCAGCGTTTCTATTAAAAGGCCCTGTTTCATTCACGTTGTGCTGGAGCCTGGCCCACACATTCTCACTCAAGCAGCAGAGGCTGTTTTTTTGTCAAACGCTGTATCCTCTTTTTATTTTCTGAAATGCCACGCAAAAGTTCAGCAGAGTCATGCTGGCAGTTGCAAACATCACTAAAATAATACAATAATATATGGTAATCTCCAGGGCCAGTCTCTCTCCAATGCAGCAAATAACCTTGAGCTTCTTACACCACAGAAGAGGAGCCATTTTTCTGTTTCTTTGGTGATGGAAAAGTAAGAGCCTCCGTGCAGGAAGGCGATTTGTGTCAGGGCTTGGTCCCTGTGCACTTTGAGGAGAATTGGTTTGGCACTTCAGGCTTCATCCTGCTGCTCCGGGGGCCATTGGGTATTATGTTGTTGGCCTGGGTGGGAAGAGATGTTCAAAGCAGACCTTAAAAGACTTTTGGAGACATTAAGCAATGGCAGTGGAGTGACAGAAGAGGGAGGAAACAACTGCTGTGAGGAGGATGGGTGGGTTATGATCTATTTCTGGTGATGTACATAAATCTGGGATGTTGGTCCACCTCTGTGACAGGACTGTCTGGGTCGTTTTCTTTCATAATGTACTGCAGCCACGATCTCTTTTTGCAGAAATGCCAGTGCCCTGTGTTCCTGTCACCTCTGCTCTGGAAGTGGTGACTGAAAATTGAAGAGTCAGATCCCTATTTGTCAGAAATCTGCATTTCTCCCAGCTGGAATTGATTAGACTTACACCAGCTGGGCTGAACCAGAATAAAAATAACTATTTCTGTGGGCAGTGGAGCTAATGACACCTGCTTTCCTATGGATTTTTCTCCTTCACCCTCTGAATATCACTCCCCCTACCCCAGTGCCTCCAGCTTCTTTCTTTCTCCCAGTTTCCCACTGAGCAAGAGGCAGAAGTTCTGTGGCTGGACTGACCATCCGGCCGCTGATGCTGGGAATGTTTATCAACCAGATTTTGTCAGCTCTTACCCAGCTGCTTATTCTTCTAAAACAAGGAAGAACAAAAATACTTCTCAGTTCTCTTCAAAAGTCCCTACCTGTTGTGGTTTAACCTGGCAGGCAGCTGAACACAACACACAGCTGTTTGCTCACTCCCCCACTTCAGTGGGATGGGGGAGAGAAAAATAAATAAACCTCATGGGTTAAGGTAAAGACAGTTTAATAGGACAGAAGGAAACAATAATAGCAATAAAAGAATATATAAAACAAGTGATGCACAATGCAACCACTCAGCCCATTCCCAAGCGTCGGTGCCCCTGGCCATCTTTCCCCAACATATGATGTCAAATGGTATGGAATATCCCTTTGGCCAGCTGGCGTCAGCCGACCCGGCTGTGCCTCCTCCCAGCTCCTTGTGCACCTGGCAGGGCCTGAGAAGCTGAAAAGTCCTTGATTACTTAGCAACAACTAAAACATCGGTGCATTATCAATATTATTCTCATTTTAACTCCAACACACAGCACTGTACCAGCTACTAGGAAGAAAATTAACTCTACCACAGCTGAAACCAGGACACTACCAAATTTCTGCTTCTTTGTACCCTTCCACATTTTTCTGGTAAAATCTGACCGATGTCTTTAAAACCTGTGGGGACTGGGAGTGGACAAACAGCATGATCATGTGAGTCTTGTTTCCTAAAGAAGCTGGTCTGAAATAGGAAATCGTGAATATTGTCTATAAAGGAAAAAAAAAATGCTATCAGGATCCAGCTCATTTATCTTTCCAAACGTACTCCTATAATAAGGAGCCTTCTAAAAAGGCCCAGTGAGAGAAGTAGTACTGAAAGTGTTCAAAGTAACAGCATTCTTCACATGGGCAGTAAAAAAAACACATTAAGGAGTCTTGCAAATTTTCCTGTCTTACAGATTCCTTTTCTTTTTTTTTTTTTTGCTATTGCACTGCTAATGATTGATTATGTTTCTTTTTTCCCCTAGTTATTTATTGGCACTTTGCTATTTACAATCCTGCTGTTCCTCCTGCCTACGACTGCACTGTATTATTTGGTGTTCACCCTGGTAAGATGTAACCCTTGCAGCTAGTCATATACTGTCCTCAGAGATGTTCAAAGAAAGTTTCCTAATCATTTGCTGTCATCCACGAAGAAAATATAATACTTATCTGAGTGTCCCAGGAAGGGTTCTCACACAGCCCATATAGGCCAAGCAAGTAGAATTCAGGTTATGTGTTTGTGCTTCTCCAAAGGGAATTCCCAGCAAATCCCAGTCAGCAGGACACACTGTTCCCCTCTCCTTCACTCAGAAATAATTTCTAATCTTTCCATCCCACATCTGGGTTGATGGCCCCTCTAGTTTGATCCAGAACTTTTTTTCAGGAAATTAACTTGCTGTGTTAAGTGCTTTCAGCCAGGCTTTGCTCTGAGGGTTGGACTTCTTTATTTTTCTTTTCTGCCCCCAGTCTGACCAGTCTTCTCTGAGGCCGGTCTGGAGCAAAATTTTCCACAGACGGTGGCCATCACATGGTTTCAACATCTTTTTTGAGCCTCTCTTTTCAGATGAGCTTGGCAACGAAAATAAATGCGGTGTGACAAAAGGAGGTGCTTTAATCAGGGGACAGAAAACACAGAGCAGGAAGCTCATTTCTGCCTGCTTTGCTCTTGCTTAGATGTTCTACACGTGGTTTCTTCAGGCAGAAATAAGCTACTTCAGTTCACTGTTGGAGGGAGAAAAATTTACAGTCACTGATGCACAGTGATGGAGTTCACGAGAAATGGAAGCTTGAGTTCTCCCTTCCAGGCCGTGCTGTTGAAAGTGGAACAGCTCTCGTGTCCTTGCAGGTCACGGCCTCTGCAGCTCTAGGGGCTTCATTTCAGTTACACCCTTGAGCTAAGATTGTCAAGGAACCTCACACAGGGTCTGGATCCCCAGCACTTGTAGACATCAGGGCTCACTTTGAGAGGCTTTGGCTTAGCACAAAACAATGTCAGATTGCACATCAGCTCATGAATTTGCAAGTGTTGCCTTTTCTGTTTCTCCAAGATCATCTTATTAAACTGTTTCTTTGTAGCTCCGTTTGCTGGTGGTGATTGTGCAAGGCCTGATACATTTGCTGGTTGACCTGATTGACTCGCTGCCCCTTTATTCAATCATCCTTCGGCTCTGCAGATCCTACAGACTCGCAGGTAAGTCCTTCAGCACCACACCTGCGGAAGGTCAAGAATTTTGCATTATGCATTTAATTTTGATGTGATGGGTAGCTTCTGAATAGAAAGATAAGGACGGGGCAGGAAAGAACCTAGGGCTCAAGTTGGGCGGTTGTCCATATTGTTAACCAATTGCTGCAGGATGAGGATGTCAGTCAAAAGTATTTTGATGCTGAAGCAGGATCAGGAGCATCATTACAAAGCCTGTGGCAACTAAAAGTGATATCCAAACAAGCACCGTACAAATGAGTTCACTTTTTGGTCCAGTTATTGTGTACCAGGTCAGGTAAAGGTTCTGAGAGTTAAACAAGCTGTCAGCTTTGGGGGTCTGGGCTCTGAAACAAGCCAAATTACAAAAATACTTAGAACATCTGCTGTTTCAAAGGGCTGGATATACAGTGGCTGTGAATCAATGAAGCCGCTTCAGTTCTGTGCTGACGTAACTGAAGTCCTGAGCTGAGGTGTTTGGATTAATTTCAGAGTTCTGGGCAGGTTTCAGATAATCTCTCTGGTTTTGAGATTGATCTGACACCATTTTGAAACTAATCACAGTTTTTCCACTTTTGCTAATCATCAGCTATGTCTGGCATTAGAGTAAAGGGTCATTCTGAAATGGGTTTAACGGTCAGCAGCTATGGTTAATCTGGTTAAAATCAAGCAGATCTAAATTATCATCTCACATCCATTTAAAGAGCATGCAGCAAGAATTTTAAATATAAGAAGGAGCTTGATCATCACTAAACCAAGCCTAGTCATCAAACGTAGAGGAAGCTTGAGGCAACCGATAACAACTTTGACTGTTGGACCTATGCCAGGTACAATTTTGGGAAGGTAGAGCCATGTTATGAACTCTGCTCATTTTCTATGTGTGCTTTCAGTATTCATTTTCATGAATTTCCTGGCAGAAACTTCTTAACCCTTCAGGGCTGTCTTTGGAGAATGGGAGATGCTGCTGAAGAAAATTGACCCAGCAAACAGCAGGTCATAGTGTAAAAGGAAATCTTGTTGCCACTGAGACATGAGGCCATATATTCCCATCAGTCTTAGGTTACTTCTCCTCAGATTTGTCCAGCCAGCTCCTTCTGCAGGCAGAGGATTGTCTTCTCAGTTGAGTTTGTTACCTGACTTACTTTCTTTGTTGGATATTTGCTTGCTTCTCTTAAACATTTTAATAAAGAGAACACTGCAATGCCGTGCTGCCTGCAAGATGAAGAGGCATCTCTGAGAATTTCTGCAGCCTGTGTTCCTGCCCCAGCAGAAAGACATGTCATTGGAGTGGTAACAGATGGAGTAGTTGAATCAAATTCAAAGGACTGTAGAGAGTACGCATCACTTGGTGTCCTCACTGCTTAGGTTTTGCCTCCCTTTTCAGACTCAAAATTTGGATAAGACATCCTCTGGCATATGTTATGGCAGGTGATTTTACAGGCACCATGAAGACGGCTCTGCCAACATGAATGGATAGCGTTTGCTATCAGCAGTGGTTAAGTTCAGTTCAGTTCAGTTGTGGCATCTGGCCTCCAAGTTCTTTGACTCAGTTTTTGAATTGACAAAGTATTATATCAGTGAAGCCGAGGTCAGAGTATAGGAAAAACCCATCCGCACACCAGAAACTAAATCCATATTTTCTTTCCACACATCAGAAGTGAAATGCTTTGGACTTTAAAAAGCCTTTTGTAAATACATCGAAGCTGAGTCCCCTCCACGAGAGCTCTGTCTGCCCAGCGTGAGCTCAAGGGATGTCACCTTGTTTGGGATGGGTACGCTGTGATGTTGATTTAGAGTGTGAAGTAAAGCAGGGCAGTGGGGTTCAGGGGTCTCAGACTGTGTCCACACCCAAGTCACCAATGTACTGTTTGATCGTGCACAGATCAGTTCATTTCCCTACTTCTCTTATCCTCTTGGCCAATACGTAGATATTCACATCACAAACTTGGGGGCAAGTTTTGTCACAGTTCTGTAGAATCTGTCATGGTGGTGTCTCGATTACTGGAATACAAACAAGCAGTGAGCTTGCTTTAGTGCACTGTCATGTGAAAGAAGGCAAATGGGTTCATGTTCCAAGCTCTCTCGTGCTGTCAGTGATGCTGGTGTACAGAAAAAGCAGAACCCTGAGCTCTGGAGTTGGCTGGCAATCATGGATTAGTTTAGGATTCTCTGCCAGAGAGAATAAACTAGGCCTTCCTGCTTTTTCTGTGAAGTGAATTGCTCAGACTCCTGAGCATTGTAGTAATCTATAGGCCATTCGAAAATAAATTTGTAGCAGATCACTTCATTACTCCTGCCTCATCTTCTTACCTCTAGAAAGGAATAATAGGGGCACACTTGGCTAGTACAGGTTTGCAGAAGATGGATTGGTTTTATTTTTGTGAAGTGATTTGACATCTTTCAAATGTCTCTCTAGTCCTAGTTGTTACCTTTGTTTGAAACATTGCATTAAATGTTCATGTGCTGTATGTCACCACTGGAATCCAAAAACTTTCCTATTCGTCTTTCAAGTAAAGTATTCGGAATGTAGTAAGACCAAGAGGAAATATAAAAGTGACAGGTTTGATGGGGTTAGTAGTGTGTTAAAAACTTACAAATGCTGGGATTAATAGGCAGCGATTGCTTTGAAATGTCTTTAATGCCTCTGGGCCATCCACTTTCCTCCCTTAGTCTGTAACAGGGAAAGATTTGCACAGGTGCTGTATCCACATGAGCACAAATTAAAGGTGAGTTCTCTGCCTGCTGTTAACATGGAGTTCCCATTCTGATGGAAGTTTGGGAAAAGAGATTTTTCCAGTCCCTTCATCATCATCAGGTCTGAAATCTCTGATTTCTAGATTTTGGACTTTGTTTAGAACTGCATTTTGAAGCGGGAAGTCAAAGGGTGCTTTTAAGGGAGCTAAGAGAAATACATCATTTGTAATTACCTTTTAAAACACTATAGAGAGAATCTGTGCTTCCTGTTGAAAATGTGTAAGGGTTCACAAATCAAGAAATGTTGAAGACTTCATTTATAGGAAATTGATGCTCAGCCACCAGAGCTGAACAGCAAATGGCATGGGCTTTTCTCCAGCATGGATTTGGTTTCCTTTTTTTGTTTCTTTTCAGCTGGTGTGAAGTTCAGAGTCCTTGAGCAGCAGGATGGAAAACCCCTTCGTCTCCTCATGCAGGTAAGACACTTGTGCCCTCTGTGATGTTTTCTGCTGTAGACTTTGCCTCAGACTGACCCCAAAGGTCCTTCTCTCTTCTGTAGCAGTTCTGAGACTGATCCCACTGAAAGGCACCACTTAAAAAATTTCAGCTGTGAAATGCTGAAACAAGGGAAATGCGTTGCAATGACTGGCTGCTGCTTTATTTTCAATACCCTGCTTGAGTCCTCTGTGTAAAGAAAATGCAGTGTCTTGTATGGTGTGGAATGAAATGTGAAAGATGAGAGAAACAAGGAGCTCTGTTACTGCTGGAGCTGACTTCATGTCATTACCACCTTGCTTCCTGGCTCCATGCAGCTTTGCCTTAATCATTGCTGAACACTGAGAGAAGCAAAAGAAGACAGGTAAACAGTCCAGAATGAAAAACAGTTAAGAGCTTGTAAAAGGTGTTCCCCTCCAGATGTGCTGAAAAGCCTGAGCTGCTCCATGGTGCCAGCTGGATGAGTGTGTCCGTGAGATGAAAGAGAGAAGTGCCTTCTGTTATTCTCCTGAGTTGCTCTTGCAAGGTGCATAGAAATAGTTTACCTGGGCTTTTGTAATCTTGCATTTCACAGAATCATAGAATTGTAGAATTGTGGAATCATAGAATGGTTTGGGTTGGAAGGGACCTTAAAGATCATCTCGTTCCAACCCCCTGCCAAGGGGGTTCCAGTGCCCCACCACCCTCTTGGCGAAGAATTTCTTCCTTCTATTATTCTAAATCTACCCTCTGTCAGTTTAAAGTTATTACCCCTTGTCCTGTCACTACATGCCCATGTAAAAAGCCCCTCTCCAGCTTTCAACTTCCATGCTCTGTCATCAGAAGGAATTTTTTTTCCCGAAAAGATACAGTATGATGGTATCTGCAAAGTTCTCACTATTCTTTCAGGAGTGATTGTGAAATTTCCATTTCCTGGCTTTGCTAGAGAACCTCCATATCGTACGGGTGCTTTTCTTGCTCTTTGCATTCTAGGAGGAGAGTCTGACAGGAGTGTATAGAATTTATAAAAGACTTTTGGACGCTGGGGGTGTGCATGGGGAGGAATTAACTGCGGCTTCCCAGTTCTTTTGCTTTTTCCATCACCGGTCCATCCCCAGCCCTTTTTCAGCAAAGATCAGATTGGCGAGGAACCAGCACACCAGCTAGCAGCGATTTAAAAGGGAATCCCTTCAACAGATGTCTTCTAGGGCAAAATTAGCATTTCCTGAGCATGCTGCCTTCCCAGTTACTGTGTTTCAGTAGCGTAGTGGTGTAAGAACCAAAATCTGTCATTCTCTGTGGCCAGAAGACTCCATTAAAAGGAAACCGAACACCAAAGATGAGGCACAGGAGCTGCTGGGCAGAGAATTTGGCATCAGTGTGTTTGTGAGATAGCTTTTCCAGAGGAAAAAGATCATTACTTAAAGAGCAGAGGCAGTGAGTCATATGAATATGATGAATTTTCCTTGGACCACTGCAGAAAGGTCCTTCTGCTATCTAGAATATAGCATGTCATCATATCCAGAGGTGGAAGGACTTTAGTGGATGTCTCTCTTGGTCTTCTGTTCAAATAATAATGAGCAGAGAGTCAGTAAATGCACTTTTTTGCTCTGTTTGTGCTGGTGGAAATGAAAAATGGGCTTGTGTCAGAAATCCTGCTGAATATACCACTTTCTGATAGGTCTTCTGAGAGGACAATCTAAAAAGCCTATTCTTGAGCGACATACTAAGATTCTTATTTATGGTACATGATGATGTTCCTTTCTAGAAACTTCCCAGTGGCTTTGTCCCGTCCCTGTATGGCAGCCCTCTGGAGCCACGCTTGGCGGAAGAAAGGCTGTGTGCACATAACTATGCCTGAAACAATTTCAGCTGTAGGTGACCGATACATTCACAGCTGTCCTTCGGGGCGCTGGTAATGGATTAGATATCAATAATGCTGGTTTTGAACATTCACATTTGACTTGTGGTACATCCAAGTGATTATTGTTTTATTTTTGAGATAGTGTCACTGGAATGCAAAGTCCAGGCACAGGCAGGCAGAGGGCAGGGGATGATATTTCCATTCCAAATGCTACTTCATTTTCTCCAGGAAGTCTTACATAGCTCAGTATTTTCATTAGTGTTTAAAATCCTTTATTTTGGTATACAAGGAAAAATACTTCTGGCAGTGTGGCTCAGCTGAACCAATAGCCCGGTGAGAAGAAGACATGGTGGGTTTGATTCATCTGTGTACCTTCTGCTGGAAGTGTCATCATTTGCAGCAAGTGCTTTGAAAAGGGTTAAGCAAAAGAGGGAAAAGTGAACAGCTCCATTATGAAACAAAATATGTATATCAGGGTATATTATAGCTTTGGACTACAGAAATTGCATAAAAGGAACTCATATTGCCACTTCCCTAATAAATGGTTGTTTTTGTTTTGCGTGTTTGTTTCCATTTATAATAGGAGAAGCAGATGCAGATATTGCACTGGGCGTAAAACCATCTCTTATTTCTCAGTAGGCAAGTGTTGCCGCTCCGTATCACCACTCCGCCTAGGGATGATTTTCAGCCAGAAATGTTGTGTCCAAACCTTTCAGCCCACGTAACTAATAGTGAAAGGAACATACACTGTGTATCTGCCTTGTGTAGCAGCAGTGCCTATCCTCCCCCAGCATGTTTTCACTTCAAACATACTGGTTTGCCTACAGCTGAGGAAATGGGCAGAAATAGTTACTCAAGTTTTACTGTTTGTTTTGGGAACAGGTTGCTTTGGGATTTTTTTCCCCTTTGTTTTTTTTTTTTTAGCTAACCATCTATGACAGCAATGCAATAAGGTTGGTTACAGTCATGCAGAATGTCCCATAAATGCTGTGGTCAATCCTTGGCCTTTAGGCTGTAGAACGTGTTTGAAATATGAGCTGCATGAATTTGCGTTAGACATACCTCAGGTGGTATGAGCTCTTCCATAGCCGGACCCTTTTTCATGCATCAGATCTTGGCCAGAGTGGATCAATCCTTCGGACTTCACCTGTCTCTCTACCCTGAAATGCTTCACTGGAATGAGATTTTCCAAGGTCTAATCTGTTTCTGTCACCCCTTACCCAGCTAACATGCCCGTGTGCCTCCCCTGTCTTCCAAAAGGCCAAAACAGCAACTTTTTCATCATAATCAGAGGCCACAAACTTTTGTAGGCAGAGACTCCAGACATGGTCATTCTTGGGGTGGTGTTTGATATCAAATTTTAAAATAATGAACTCAGCCAAGCAGACTTAATTTAAAGCAATGATGAGCAGCCCTGTGTGGCATCGTGTGGTATGTGTCCTGTTGTGCTGGGACTCGATTCCACTGGGTGGATATCAGGTGATATCAGGTTTAGCTTAAAGCATGGCTGAGGGCTTAGCACATTAAAGCAGTAGGCCCATAAAAAGTCTGGCTTAACAAGCACATTATAGGGGAGCTTAGAGAGTCACAGTGCAGCCCCAACAGAGTATCGCTGTCTGCGGTGGGAGACACACATCCCTCCAGCCACTGCAGCCTCCTAATGCAACAAGCGGCAGTTCCACACCCTGTGTAATGAGCATCACTCTCAAATCCTGCTGGTGCTTGCGTCGATTTCTCTGATGGAAAATTATTCTAATAATACTCCTTGCCAAGCTCAATTTGTGTATGTTTTGGGATGTTTTAGAAGGCTAAACAGCTTTAGCCACCCAGAGGGGGATTCTGATGCTTTGTGGGTAGCAGTATTGATGTTTTAACAAAGGCTGGTGTTATGCAAAAGTTGCACTTGCCTTCCACAGCTGCCTGTGTTTCTTGCTACAGCACATTTTCATTGCTGCTGTTCCTCTTTCTTCTCTTCATAGATCAACCCTCTGTCCTACGGCAGTGTGGTACAGACATATAGGCTGCCAACCTACAGCTGTTACCCTAGGGATTCCTGGACATCTCTCTGCAAAAAGCTGTTCCTTGGAGAGCTAATCTACCCCTGGAAACACAAAGGAGAGAAGCAGGACTAAAGACAGCAAAAAAGCTTGAAAGACTTGGTTTGAAAACCATATTGAAACTTAAAGCTTTTGGACCAAAGGAATCTCAGAGCCAGCAGCTGCTGGACCCCTTGAATTAGATTTTGGTAACATGGAAGGGACTGAAATTTTAAAGGCAAGTATTTTCAAACATTCTTTTTTGACCTTCCCCTACACTGTGTTTGCATAATGTGCTAATAATTATTTTTGAAGCAAAAGGTTAAACCCATCAGTGCCTCATGGAACCAGCATTTAGTCAAATGGAGGCTGTACCTCCCGAGTGGTTTGATGATGTATATATCCTTCCGTGCAAGCTCACAGGGCTGTATTAGAACAGCCTTTCAGGTGCTTCAAAGCCACAATGCTGAGGTGCATTCTGCCAAAGGGTATTTTGGACCATTTATGCTTCAGCCTTCAAGCCAGCTGATCAAAACCAAGACGAAGGATCAGCTGGTAGAGTCATACACTGAAAACTGTACAGCAGGATTATCTGGGCTCATAGGATATTTATTCTTTTCTTTGTGGGTGGGCGTGCATTCACCCCCACTGCAGCACCCGAGGAGGTGTTAAGCGTAGAAGCAGCGGGGCTGAAGGCCAAGAAACACAGACCGCTGGACATTCGTGCCTATATGGTCTCATCTACAATTTTTAAATGCCAATAGTGTTTGGGGAGAGCTGAGCCCTGAGCTGACACCAGAACCGAAGTGCAGAGCACACAGCCTCAGACCCCAGACTGCTCAGGTTTACATGAGCAGTAAACCAGGCTCTGCCAAAGCTCAGGACTTCTTCGGTTAGTTGCAGTGTAAGGCGAACACAGCTTTGCTGATTCCAGCTCTGTCTGGTGTGTCTGCCAGAGCACTGCAGCAGCCCGGCTTGTTACCCAGCTTGGCCAGCTCAGGGAAGCGTGTGCTGCGCTCCCTTCCAGGGTCGGTACATCCCCCCCGTTTCTCAGGACCCAGGTGAGAGCCTCGTCATGTGGTGCCTCATCTTTTGCACTTTCTGATAATCAAGAAGCTCTTAAAGTTATCTCAGATGTGAGGCATTTAAAGCCACTACTTTCCCTGAAACTGTAGACATGTTTCTCTTAGGAGAGTTCTCCTGCTTTGGATACTACCTCCACAGTGCAGCAGTGCTCGGCTTTTTGGTGGCCTGGTCTGATTGTGTGATTTTGATGTGAGTCTATTCCGTGTCTTGGTGAAAGTGCCTCTGTGCACAAGAGTGTGATGTCCCACTGGGTACTTTGTTGTTGTGTAGACACTTACATGCAATTGTTACCCAGAAGTAGGCTGCTTTCAGGTCTGCTAGCTCCTCTTGCTCCAGCTGAAACAGGGATGTAGGATCACTGTACCCTGCTGCTGTTTTACACGCCCGAAGTGACTGCATTAACTAGCAGGTGAGAGGGGTGCTGCATCCTGCTCCCTTTTCCTCTGTTCAAACGACCAAGAACACAGGAGGAAGAGGGGGATAAGTTGTGGCTGTGTTGCTCAGCCCTTCTCTGCAGGGCTGCCTGCACATCCCAGCGGGAGCAGGAGGAGACAAGGCAAGGAGCCTCGGCACGGTGCCCTGGACTTCAGTAGCCTTCACTCAGCACTTCCACTGGCAGGATAAGTGTTTCCTATTCCAGCCCTGTGTCTCAGCCAGGTACTTGGAGCTGTGTCTGAGGAGATGGCTCCCCTGCTTTACGATGTCCCTGATATATTTGGGTTGTCTGTAGCTGCTAAAAGCCTCTTGTGGTATAGCCTCTGCCTCTTCAGTCATAGCTTGATCAGGAGAAAATGAAGCTCTGTAGGCAGGTGCTTGGTCCAGCCATTCCTTAGCAGGCAAACACAGGAGCCACCAAGGTCTTACAGTTTTCTTAAGGTCATTGTGAAGGGAGGCAGCATCATGTGAGCACTGCTACCCAGAGAGCATGTCCTGCTACCTTGTCCAGGGAAGAAGGACACATCGGTGAAGAAAGACAGTGTGGCAAAAGCCCCTCAGCCCTCTCTGCCACCGCAGGCCCTGGATGGGACATCACTGGCTGCAGAACCTGGAGAGATCTTCACTCTTCTTTAATGATCAGTGCTTAAAACTCATGTACAAATACAGTGTCGTCTTCTCTTGGAATATCAATGCCCAAGTATTTCTCTCCCCTCTAGATGTGAATAACACCAGGTTGTGATCCATTTAATAGATGAATTGTCTGGATAATGTTTCTCACTTCAGCTTAAGTCAGTCATGGAGAGCCATCCTTACCTGCCACTCAGCAGAGCAAATTTACACTTTACTTCCCTCTCATGTTTCCACTAGAGCTACTAAATGACATTCCCCCTGCTTCTTCCCACGCCTGCTTAGTTTGGTTTACTGATTGCTGTGAGAAACTTCATTATTTTTGGTCTTGTGAAAATTATGTTTCTAATATCCTGGGTTTAAAAGTCTTTTTGTGAGATCAGACAGCTCATGATGGTCCTTAATCATGGCTGTCCTTTGGAACAGTGACCTGAAAGCCCCAGAGACAGCACAGAGCCATGAAAACCAGTAAATGTGACCTTCCTCTTGGGAACCTGCCAAAAATGTTAGACGTTCCAGTGTTGGGTCTGTTTATTAGAGGCTGATACTGACTCTGGAGATGGTGAAATATCAAACTGAGAAAAAGCTTCTCCTCAAACCCTGAGTCTCCTGTGACACGGAGGACCTTGAGTAGCCCAGCTGGGAACTGACAGCCCCTTGTGGGTGCAGTTCTCCTGTGTCATGCACAACTGGTGCCTGAGCTGTCTCAGTGTTTCTCATGATCAGTGTTCTCCTTGCCCGTGATGGTATCTGAGCCTATGAGTTTCTTCTGCTGGATACTTGCCATGTTTCTCCTTTTCCTTTCCAACCACTGCTGTGGAATAGTCTTCCCCCACCCTTTTCCGATTCTGCGCAGAGACATTACAACAACTTAGCAGACATCCTGCTCAGGAACATTTGACCTTATGTCATCTCTGTAATTAGAAGTTGGGGTCAGCATCATCTTCCACAGCAGCTCAGACTGGCCCAGCACTGGCATTTCCTCAGGGAAGAGACAAGTGGTAAGGTTTATCCTCAGGTTCGTATTATCCACATCAGTCCTTGGATGAGAAGCAGTTAAAGATCTCCGATCTTCTCTGATTCCTACCACACACCCCTTACAGCAGGCAACAAGCAGTCGTTGCCAGCCGTCATGCAAAGACTGTAATCTTGCAGACTTCTTTTAGTACTGCATTTCCCTATTATTATTTCTTCCACCTTATGTTTCCTAGTGCTGGCACAGCACTCGATATGCCTCTTTACATAGGCATGTTTTTTGTGAAGGAAAATTTGATTCACTGCATGCAAAACTCCATCCTAGATAGAAGTTCTGCCTTTGAGAAGTACTTTCCTTTCCTAACCAGAATAGCATGTGACAGTGTTGAAAGGAAATCTCAGTAATTACACTGTGCTGAAGGCTCTGGTTATGGTTTTGGGAGTTTTTCCTCATCCTGCAGCTGGACTGTGCTTTGTTCTGCTGACACATGTGAATATACCATCAGGCCCACAGAAAGAGTGTTGCATGTATGTCTCATCCATATGTTGACTTACTCTCTCAGGAGTGTGAGGCAGGAAAATTTCCTGCTTTGTTGTCACACAGGTAGTGAGTTTCTTTCCTTCTGCCCTGTGCTGCTTGATCCTGCTGCCATAACGCTATCTTCTTGCTTGACTCAAGCTCTTATTGATTTACTCTTTGTGCTTAGACCTGCACCATCACAGAATCAGAAACTGGTTGAAGTTGGAAGAGGCCTCTCAAGATCACCTGGTTCAACACCCCTGCTCAAGCAGGGCCACCAAAAGCCTGTTGCCCAGGACCATGTCCAGGTGGCTTTTGAATATCTCCAAGGACGGAGACTCCACCACCTCACCCTGACAACCTATGCCAGTGCTTAGTCACCCTCAATGTAAAAAAGTGTTTCCCGATCTTCAGGCAGAACTTGATGTATTTTAGTTCATGCGCATTGCCTCTTGACCTGTTGTTGTGTTACACTGAGCTAGGAGACACCATAACTCAAATCTCTTCAGGTAATTTAAAGATTCACAGTCCTGTGTTGCCTCTGTTCCTGAGCAGTCATATTCAGGGACTATTCAGCAGTCCCTTTGCCTTTTGGGAGGGTATCTAAGCCCTCTGCGGTTAGAGAGGGTTGCCTGCACATTGAGTCAGTTCCCTGACCTGCTCTTTGCCAGTTTTTCTGGACCTGGTAGCAGAGAGAGCGGAACGTGGAGCAGAAACCCCTGAGCTGGTAGCCTGCAAGTCTGCCTGGATGGGGGAACCGCCTTTGTGTGGTGCTCTGAGGCTCTGCACGGGAAACCGCTGTGAATACCCATGGGACATGCCTGGATCTCAGCTGATCCATCCACATGATGTGAGGCCAGAGGGTTTACCAGCCAGTTCAGGAGCTTTCAGGTTGTATTCCACGGTGCAGGATAAACATGTTCAGAGCAATCCAGACCTGATGTCGGCAGCTGATCTGCCTTCCTGGGTGAGAACCTCTGCATCTGGCCCAGCATTCTACACCAGGAGCAGAACAGTTGCTTGCTGGAGTCTGTCCCCTTTGGCTCCCAGCTGTCAGCCTCACCTCCAGTCCTTATCCTCAAACCAAGGATGCTCAAACTCCCCATTTATTGTCTCAGCAAGCTGAAAATGAGGAGAGTCTGTGTGATTATGAATGCTGCAGGTGACGGAATGTAAACCCTTCATTTCCAAATGGGTGACGAGGCTCAGGAGCAGGTGGAAGTGGTGGGTGTGCTCCTTGTCCGGGAAACACCGGAGCCAGGGCCCTCACTGAGGGTGCAGGGGGGGCTGCACACACAGCTTATGCCCCTTGTGTCATTTAAACATCTGGCATTGGGGAAATTCACGAGAACTGTACAACTGTTGTAGTCAATCCTCCTACTTAAAATGTTTTCAGTTTTTAAATAACATATTAAAAAAAGAGTGCTGAAGCAATTGCAGTTTGATTAAAACTCTGTGTGTATGTTTCCATGTGAAGTTTGATGTGCTGAATAAAAAGCACCAGTTCATTTTCTCCATGCGTTCACATAAACTATGAAGTGCTAAGCAGGAGCATAGTGCTCATGTAGTAGCAACACTGTTTTAAAATGTCACCACTGACACCATTCAAAGGTGACTTCCTTCCCACTGCAGCCCTGATGCAAAATGCAGCAGTCCAGCTCACCAGGCCAGGAACAGCCCCTGGCTTAGTGACCAGACGTGTTTCCTGCTCATCGCGGCCCCGTTGCTGGGGTCAGAAACTCGTGGCAGAGCCACGGCCACGCTCGCAGGGGCGGTGTCAGCGGGTCCGTGCACAGCTGGGACCAGGGGCTCTGCGTGTACCGGCTGCGGATGCTCGTGTTTGGGAGTTTAGGGATGGAGATCTTTGTTCTGCTGTCAGGTGTGGAGTTTTTGGTTAATTAAACCAAAACCCGGGGTGGCTGCCCAGTCTGCCCTCCCCAGGCCTGCCCCACAGACCCTGGGGTGCATGCACATCCCACCCCCGCTATAATCTGCACCTGTTTGCTCCCCACACCTGGGTGCTCCCCACCCGGATACGCCGACACCGGCCGCTCCCACGCCCGCCGGCCCCCCCCGACTCGCTATCCCATCATGCTCTGCTCCGGCAATCCCCGCGCGGCCGCGGCCGTTCCCCCGCAAGGCACGCCGGGACATGTAGTCTGCAGCTGCCCCGCCCGTCCCCCCGCCGGCCCCGCCCCGCAGTCCCACCCCTCGAGAGCCCGGAGGGGCGCGTCGGGGCGGGGTCGACTTTGATGGACGTGTCTTTGAGCCTATGGGAGCGGCGCTACCCGGCGCGGGGTGGATTCTGCTCCCGCCTCTCCGTCGGCCCGGACGGGCGCTGCGCGGCGGCGCCAGGCGGTGGCTGCGCCCGTGGTGGCGGCTGCGCGGCCCGGCCCCGGGTGCCCCGGCCCTGAGGTAGGTGAGTCCGGTGCGGCCCGAAGCGGGGGCCCCGTGGGGCGGGTTTGGACCACGGGGCCTGGCGGGGCGGCGGCGCATTGTGCGGGCGGGCGCGGGGCCTTTGTCAGCGGCGGGGGGCGCTGAGGAGCCGGCGGGGCCGGGCTATTTTCTTCCTCCTCCTCCCGCCGCAGGTCCCCACGCGTCCCTCGGCGGAAGATGCGAGGCGAGGCGGAGGGCCGGCTGTGAGCAGCGGCGGGGGGACAGGCCCGGCGCTGTCCCCGGAGCGGGGCCGGAGCCCCCCCTCAGGCCGGCGGGCGGCGGAGGATGCGGATCGGGCCTCCTCGCCGATGAGAGGGAGGATGGGAACCCAGGGCAGCCCGGTGAAGAGCTACGATTACCTCCTCAAGTTCCTGCTGGTGGGGGACAGCGACGTGGGGAAGGGAGAGATCCTGGAGAGCCTGCAGGACGGGGCCTCGGAGTCCCCCTACGCCTACAGCAACGGTAAGGGGGCGGGGGCCGGACCGTCCCGCAGCCTCGCGGGGGGAGCCCGGGCCGGGCTGGGCCGCAGCTCCGGCATCTCTGCGAGAGGGACCGTGCGAGGGGTCACTGCCCGTGGGGAGGGACGGCTTGTTTTGCTTTCTTCTTTTTTTTTTTTTTTTTTTTAATTAGCATTATTATTAACTGGAAGCATAGTGTGGTTTATCAGGGGTCGTGCTGCTGGCAGCAGAAAGGCCACGACAGTTGCTTAAAATCGTAAGGATCTGCAGGAGGATTTGGCTGGAGAGGCAGCGGAGGGGTCGGTGCCTGATGTAATTCCTGCGAGTCCCGCAGTGCAGCTGGACCCTTCCCAGAGAGAGCTCTGCCTCGGCACTCTGCTCAAAACCCAGCTGATTGCCCATGCCCAGGACTGGGCTGTACCCAGAGGAAGCAGAGTCTGTAACAAAAGAACAGGAGCCTTATTTCCAGGCCAGATCTGCTTGCTCTTGGTAGCTGGCTACCGTGAGCGCAGCTTGGTTGGTCCGCCTCCCGCAAACATCGAGGTTTCTAATGGAGCCCATGACAGACCATTAACTACAGTGTCACAAGACCATAATTAAGAGCCAAGGAGTGGCGCTGTGTTATTTCCTGCATCCCCTCGCCGCAGTTAAAGTGTAACACAGCCTGGCAGGGTGCAGGTCCTGGGGTGGTTTTCAATCTGTCATCCTTCCCTGCAGCCTCCGTGCAAAATAACGTCCCCAAGGGCTCGACAGAAGCGATCCCATTCAGACCCTGTGTCATCACCGCAGCCAGCCCCAAGGCTGGGGCAGGTGGTGCTTAGTTCTGCCTGTAAGCAGGATTCTGAGGGAATCGGGTGCTTCTCCATGCTCTGCATTGAAGCTGGCTGAATTTAGAGCGTAAAGGAGCGGCGTGTCTCGGCTCCTGACTGTGTGCTCCATTCTCAGAGCTACTACCAGCTTTGTAGGAGCTGATGCAAGCGCTCACCTGCTCCACAGAGATTTGCAGGGAGGCGGTGACTCAGAAGTTGGGCTGCTTGTGAAATGAGAGCAGCAAATTCTGGAACTAGAAGGTTGTGGTATCATTTATCTTCTTGAGTGTCTGGCTAAGCTGGTGCGGTTTGCCTTCAAGGAGATGCTTCGCACTTTTAAGCTTCCCTGAAGAGAGTTTGTGTCTCTGAAGAACCTGCCTCATCTGGGAGCTGCTTCTTGTGCTTAGTGTTTACTAAGCAGAAAGGGATGAAGAGTGTAACAGGGTTGTTGTTTTAAGTGAAGTGTTAAAGTTGGAATTGTCTTCTGATATAGATGGTTTGAACTGTTGTTTTGATGCAGGAGTAATAAGTACAATTGCTAAGTGAGTGTGTGGTGGGTTCTTCGGTATATACATAAAACACCAAGAACGTTGACTTTGGCTATCACTATAAAAGCTTTGTCTCTGTACCCACAATTTCATTACAGCCAAATATCACCATCCTTTTTGCTAGGAAAAGATCTCAGGGAACTAGTATTTTCAGAACCTTCCGTCATCTCCTGTAGGCAGTCAAACCCACTCCTAATTAGAGAATTAGGTCACATACTGTTTTTTCACAGTAATACATGCTCTGATAGTCTCTGCTTCTGTGAAGTTACGCACCTTTTAGATAATCAGATGGAGTAGCTTTGAAATACGAGTGTATTTGATACTGCTGGTATTCCTGATAGCCTCAGCAATCAAATTCCCTCTGTCTCTGGCACAGTTGGGATGTGCATAGTGACAGGGCACGCTTCTCCATCAGCATGCTTTCACTCTGCCCTGACAACCATCCCTTGACACAAAAGCACTTGGGTTTTGTGAACAGCTAGAGACTCCTTTTTGACACGTACCTAATGCTATCCCAAAACTGCAACAGTGGAATGTTATGTAGTGGTTCTGTTTGTAAATCTTTTACATGTGTGTCATCCTCCTCCTCATCCCTTCCCAGACCACACATCCCCATGTTTGAAACAAGTTTTGTGTCTTTCACAGCTAGTTTGATCTGTCCAGAAAACAGAACTTGTGTTACCGGTGTGAAATGGAATATGCTTTAGGTTGATCTTGTGTTTGGGTTGTCTTGTGTCAAGCTCAGATTTCCAGCCTCCTGTGTGGAGGGGTAAAGCCATGGTGCCCATGCCCTCTGTCTCATTGAAGTCTGCTGCTCTTAGTGTGTTGGCCAATTGTAGCTATTTTGACACAGGTTTTTGAAATGTTTTGAATGTTTTTAACTTAATTGGACTTTTGCTTTTTCTTCACCAGCCACAGAAGACCCTTAATTAAGCCATCTTACTAGTATTTTGGCAAAAACGTGGGCTTTTGAGAGGACATTATGGTTCTTTCTTCTGGGTTTCTAGTGTTGTCCTCCTTCCCAGCTTTCACGTAATCCACTCCCTGATCCTGCAGTGGTGGAGTGAGGGTGTCAATCTCAAAGCCCCACCACCACCCTTAAAAGCCAGAGGACCTCACCCAGGAACCAAAAATCCTTCCTTTCAGTCAAATGCACTCTCCTCCCAGCACTTGCTCCTTCTCCCAGGGTACAGGAGAGAGCTGCTCTCGCCCTGTGCTATGAGCCACAGTGTTACAGCTGACTCGAAGCAAAACTGTGTGCTGTATTCACGGATACGAGTCAACTAGACACATCATTTGTCACTTTGGTACTTAAATTGCCTGCTTGGGATCTGTCCTTATCCTTCCCCAAGTACTGAAGCAGGACAGAAATGTCTCTGGTTACAGCATGGTTTTGGACAATGAGATGTGGTGGAGCTGCTTGTGAAAGAAGGGGCGGTGTGTGTGTCTTGCCAAAGGAGGACAGAGCTCTTCCTCACTTGAAGTACCTGTGGCTTTGTCGCTACTGTGTCATACGTCCACTCTCAAATGTCTAATTATTCATGTGCTTGTGCTGAAATGATCTTATCCAGCTGGTTTGTTGGCTTGCTTGAGAAGCCAGTGCCAGGTGAGTCAGGGGAGGACTCCTTGCACGGGAGCACTCGGCAGGCGCGGGTGCCATTGCTGCTGTATGATACGGTCCCCATGTGCACCAGAAATAGGGCTGGGGCTGATCTCACCACGCAGACGTGGATGCGATGTGCTCCATCCTCACGTGATGGAGGGCTTTTTCTGCGGCAGCCTTCCCCCTCACCTGCTGCTGTTCCCATAGGAAAGGAGAAATGTGTGTTAGGGAGAAAGCAGAATGTGTTTCTGAGCAGATGGCTTTGATTGGAAGGGGGATGGATTTTTATTTTTTTCCCTGTCCTCAGCTTGTATTAAGAAAGCGATGAGAAGGAAGCCTTATGTCTGCACTCTGATCTCCTTTCAAGGAGCATGTGAAAGCTGAAGGCAAAGTGTTGCCCTGCCACATGGTTGGTGCAGTGACCGGTCCAATGCAGTGAGCCCTGATGACTTGTTTCCACCCCATCCCTTAGCTGGGACATAGCGCCTTAATTCAGACATCATCCTTTGGTGCTCTGTTACCCTACTGCTATCCAAAAACCCAAGGAAATGTTAGGCAAAAGGCAACTTAAGTGCTCAATTGAAATAGCTACCAGCAAGTTTTATGGTTCATATAAAAACTGAATCTTTCCCAAGAGTTCTTCCCCTGTAGCAGGAGTGGAAGGAGTTCAGCCTTTGGGCAGGGGGGTTGAGCCCACCACGGCTTGGTGTTGGTGCAAGAAGCAAGGTCTGGGGCAGTAGCTTTGTGCCCTTTCCCTGGCCTGGAGGGCAGGGAGAGGCCACGTTAAAGGAGAGTGCTGAAGGAGGTGCTCAGGACCCTCCCAGCCAGTGCCTGGGGACCTCACTGCTGTGAGATTACCAGGTTCATTATGTGAGTGACTCACATCTTTGGATGTCTTTTCCCAATGGTTGTTTCTGTGCAACTGTCTAAATTTGAAGGTCCCTAAGCTGTCCCTTTCAAGTCTTTCTCTACAACAATTACTTTCTTTGCATGTCTTATTGTAACTCCTTCTCAAAAGGGCACTCTGACTCCTCAGTCACCAGCGTGCATCCAGAAACGTCACCTGGAAAACTGCTCTGTTTTGCTTCATAGCAGTGTTCAAGTTAGTTACTTGCCAACCAGGAGATAATCTGTAGCACAACCAGTGGCTCAGGGGTGGAGGAACAGCGGTGTGCTGTCTTGACACCCTCGCTGCCACGAAGCGTGTGCGAGGGGATGTTTCTCTGTCCTTCTGCTCCTTGCCTGTTGAGATGCCAAGACTATTCGGGGAGGTGGTTTCATCCACAGCCTCTGTGTTTGCTGCCGTGTTTGGCTGGAGGTCCTGCCGAGCTGCTGCAGAGTTTGCCATCGCTGGTTCATTTTTTCCCAAGCCTTAACAAAGCACGTGACCAAGCAGTTTTGTGTTAAACTTCTGCAGCTGCAGTAAGGACAGAACCTCTTTAAATACCTGATGGCATCTAACCTTCATTTCTTGAGCTTACAAGAAACAGTTTCCGTGTGTACCTGTGTGTGATAAAACCTCGGGAAGAGCTGCACTGATGCACTGGCACCTTCAGGGCATAGACACTGGAGCTACAGATGGCAAGCACAGCCTTGAGATTGCAGCTGAGCGCTCACCCTGGCGTTGCTGCAGCGTGTCAGGGCTCTCTTTGTCACCAGTGGGAGGGAAACATTGATCCTGGTGCTGCTTCTCTGCTGCCTCCTCCTCCTCCTCGCTGCGCCACGTGCCACCGGGTGTGTTCCCACTGTCTGCGGAGCAGCGTTGTCCCTGTCAGTGGGAGACAGGAGCCATCCAGCTGGGCTGGTCTGCAGTTTCAGATGCTCCACACCAGTGGAAACTGCTGTTTATTTTTCTGGCATGACTGTATTAATTGGCATAGTGTCTTATTTTGAAGTTTTAGCGCTCTGATGTGAGGAGGATTGAGGGCAGCAGTTCTAAGTGCAGCCTTACCATCGTATCCGTGTAGTGACTGCAGAATTGATCTGCAGGGAGTGCTTCAGCTGGACCGCACTGGTCATGCTGCTGGAAATCTCTTTCGATGGTTTCCAGAGCAGAGAGTGGTTGGTGCAGCAATTCCCTATGTCTGCCAGCACTTGCATCAATGTCTTTCAGGGATGTTCACTTCCCTGTCATCGGGGACACAAAACTGATCTCATCAGAGCAGGCTTTGGCTGAGAAACAACTCCAGCAGCCCTTATTTCTCCATTGTTAACTACTCCTTTGTGTGAATAATATTTCCAAACGTACAGTGTCGAACATCTGTCTTTGCGTGAGGTGGGACTAACTAGTTGTGGCTTAAACTTCAAGCAAAACAAAGCAAACAAATAAAAAAAAACCCCATCAAAACAAAAACCAAACCCCAGACTGAGTGCCTAGCAGGTTTTTATGTCTTCTGAAGTCAGGATTAAGGATGCACAGCACCATAGGAGGGTTATTTCAGGAGGGTTGTGGTTTTGTTGTGCTTCTTATAAAGTGGGGGAGTTATTCTGCAAAATTCACAATGGCACTGGGAAGTTCTCACCACCTCTAAGCCCCTGTTTTAAGGCTTTGCCTTTATGTGGCTGTTAATGTGTTTCTGAGGCCTAGGTTCACAAAGGTGATACGAACTAAACAGCATAAATCTGAAATGGGTGGAATGTTCTTGTAATAACTGGGATTAAAAGTTTCTCTGTATTTTTTTATTTTTAAAAAGCGAGTAGTTTTGCTCTATTGGGATCCTGCGATGGCATTGTCCACTTCTCTTGGTGTGCGGGGTTTTTTTGTTCAGTTGTTTCAGTATATAAGCCGCATAGGAAAGCCCATGGAAAATGTCTCCTCCTCCTCCACCCTGTCTCCATCAGCTTTTGTTTCCAGCTGTTCCCTGGCATGTTTTCCTCCAGCCTCCCTCTTTCAGAACAGCAGAGCATCTTTCCCTTGCACTTGCAAATAGCTACACTACAAGCTTAGGTTTTGGAGCTGAGGTTTTAAAACCTCACTCTTTTTCTTTCCCTTTGCCCCTCACCTTCCTCTAGCAGCCCAGGCTCCGCACAGATCGAGCAGTGATACAGAAGAATTATGTCATACTGGTTTCTATTTGATTGCAGGCAGAGAAGGAAGGAAGCAAGCTCTGATGTGAAAATCTTCAACCCTGTTTTGCTAAACGCTTTGTTGTGAGTTGGGACTCACCTGAAATAAAATTTTCCTGGGACGTAGGGGATTGTGGCTTAGGGCTAGGGCCCCCGTCAAAGAGGTCTGTTTGTTTCTGCAAAAGTTTTAGTAGTAGTAGAGTTGCAACATCAGCTCAGAGATTGTTCCTTTAGGGCTTCTGTTTGCTAAGAGCATTTTTACATAGCTGTAGCTTTTCAGATTTTCTTCCTCTTTTCTACCTCCTCTTTGTTTCATTACCATCACCCCATTGGGAAACTAGACAATATTTTATCATTTTAAAACTTTGACACCTGTTCTCCTATAAATATCACCCCTGAAGTGATTAACGTCTTGTATGTGCTGTGCAGCGTTAACAGCTGTTTCAGTATCAGGCATTGAATTTGGACAAAAATCCTCATTCTATTAAAACAAAATACTTGCTGTTTAAACCATTGATGGTTAAAGAAGAAAAAGGCAGAAGGGGACACTGGAAGGCTGTATTTAACCAGCAGTTTTGTAGAAGATACTGCAACAGCTGTAAAGTCAGGAGGAGGAGAGGACCTGGGATATGCCAGTATGGGTTGAGAGGTGGGGGCTTCAAAAACATGATTTCGGGCTGTTGAGAGCTGCTCTGGAGCCGCTGTGATGTGGCACAACTCATACAGGTGCATAAAGGGGTGCTTGCTCTGCTAGCAGGGCCAGCTGATCCTTTCAGGCAAGTAGAGACTATTGAGTGCACACAGAAAGGTACTGTAGGTCAGATCCCCAGGGATTTTTTGTTATTGCTGGAAACAGAACACATGAAGCCAATGTTTGCAGCTGTCATGATGCTCCCAGTGTGGAGTGGTCCCTTCGCGGTGCAGGGCTCGTGGTCGGTGCAGCAAGACCAAATTCAAGAGCTGGTGAAATTCATAGTGAGTGGTCTCTCCATAGCTGCTCCAGGAGCTCTGCAAGTGCATGTGCTTGGTTGTGCTTCACTATCTACACCCAGCTGAAACACCAGAGTCCCCTTTCAGGGTGTTTGGGTGTACAGCCTCAGACTGGAGATGGCTGCATTGCTGCTGGCCACCTCTGTTGCAACGTGACCCTTTAAATGGCAAAACCTGGAGATGCCAACAGGCGTAGAACAGCAGGGTGTGGATGGCAGGAAGGACTGTGGGTGAGTGTCCCACTGATGACAAACTGCTGCCATGTGTGTCTGGATCCATGTGCAGGATCCCCAGGCAGATGTGGAGCCATCTGTGTGAGCCCAGCACCTTGTGCCTGGTGCTGGGAAGACATCACCTTGTAGTGATGCCACGAAGGGCTGGTGCTGTAGAGCAGCATTTCTCACATACTAACATCAGTGTTGAGAGCTGTGAGTGCGGAGAGTGAACCTCTTCAGTGTCCTGATATTTAAGGTGTTTTGGACAAATACTTAATTTTTTTTTTCGTGTTGCCGGGTGGGTTTCTTTTTTTTTGTCTCCAAGCATATCTTGGTGTTCCAGCAACAACAATCCAGCAACAATGAAGATTGTTATGGTGCCCTCTGATTTTCCTCATAGGCTGTCTTTGTTTCTGCGTGCAGCTGTATAGTTTTTATGGAGATCGGAACTGCAAAGCATGAAGAAACTCTTTTGTTTGTTGTCGCTTCTGTGCATAAAATCAATCTTGATTTTCTTCTAAAGCACAAATCCACTTAACATCCCTGATTCTGGACTGACTTTTGACTGTTTCTGTGACTTCCCGGGTGTCTGCTGAAATTGTTTGAGCTTTAGCAACAGATTTGCTTCTGGCTCCAAGTGCCATTTTCAGATGCAGTTGTCATCCTTAAACAAGTCCAGAACAGAATTCCTCTGTGTGAGGACCACGCAGCTCCTGAAATGCTGCTGGGCTGTGGAGCAGGCAGTGGACAAGTGAAGTTTTCTGCAAATCTGGGCTTCCTAAAGGTCTCCAAATAAGTGTTTTGCTTTTGGCTGGTTACAAAACCAAACAAGCTATTATTTGTTTGAAAGCTGCAGCAGCTCCCTTGAGTTGGCAGGAGCTCACATGATGTGCTGGGCTTCATTCGGGCTCCTGGCCACGTGAGTGGGGCCGAGCTCCTTGGCTCAGAGTGGCTCAAACTCATCGGCTGCACAGTTAAATAATGGAAGGCTCCTCGTTACCTCCCATTGAGTTGTTCAGCAGGAGTGAATTTTATATTTTGTGAGCAGGAGATGACGAAGGCGTGAGCAGATGGCTGACATTACCCTGTCCTCCAGCCAGCACCGTACGGGAGCAGCGCTGGCCTCCTGCGTGCCTGGTGTGAACCGAGACCTTTTGTTCTCGTTCCCAAGGTGGCCGCTTAGCTACAACACAGGATGAGAGTGCAGTGGCAAAAGCAAATGTTTTGTGACGCTCAGCTCCAGCTCTGCAGGCAGGAGCTGGGGGTGTTTTGTCGTGATGCTGTTCGGGAACTTTATCACCCTGCTTAAAACAAAAAGTAATACTGCCGAGGTAAACGCTGCCACCAAAAGGCACAGACCTGAGGTGAATCCACCTTTGTTTTAAAGCATATGTTTTGTTGGCCCCTGTTGTTGATGGAGATAACTTGTTGTTTGTCTATCTAAAGAGTAGGTGATTGGATGCATGACTCAAACTGATGAGCTCATGTGTTGTTTGGAAGGGATTTTTTCTGTGGCTGACAGCTCTGAGCTGACTAGCTAAATTGCAGCTGTTAATGTGCTGCTGTACACACTTTTTAAGGTCAGATGACTTCATCAGTTGTTATTTGAATAGCTTGAATTCACTTTTTTCATCAACTAGTGTTTATGTGCTCATACTACATTTTTTCTAAATGATTTAGTATCACAGGTGATGGAGAAAATAACTCCTCTGGGAGGTGCAGTGGAACATAATGCACTGGTGGTGTCTCTGTGCACAGATGCTACTGCCAATTTTTCGAAGTTACTCAAATCAGAGGATTTTCAATGCCTGTGTCTTTGGTGCACATGTGACTTGGGCACTGGCCTCAGCAGCCGCCTGCTGCCTGGGAGCGGATTTTGGTGTTGGACCAATACATTCAGTTGCAGTGTAAACCTGTTCGCTTTGAATGTACGTTCAACAGCTGGCTTCTCCTGGCCTGCTGTCATTTCTACACCCATCCACCTCATTTGACTAGAAATGAAATGACAAGTCACTATGTACTGACTTTTGCACACAAGCAAACAATTCTGATATGAGTCTTCAGCCCTGGCTGCTGTTTTACTCATAGGCTGGTGAGGGCCCACCACCCCCCCAAAAAAACAAACACCCAGAAGCCAGAACTCCCCAAAATAAGGCATTTTTAACTGTACTCATAACGTATCCTAGCTTTGCATTCTACTTCTTGGAGCAGCTTGGCTGCTGGACCCAGTAGCTGTAGGTTGACAATTGTTTGAACATCTCACTATAAACCCTTCTGAAATGAAAGGGTGCAGGATGTGGGATGCAATGAGAGGGAATGTGTGAACATGGTGACGGGGGCTCTGTGTGTGTGAGGCAGGGGGTGGGTAATGACTGCTGTCTTCTTGTGGAATACAGTTGTTCTGCAGGAAAATGAGTCCCAGGAGGCCAGTGCCCACTTTGGTTTGTACAAAGAGCCTGTGGAGAAGTTGATGAGTTTGTACGGTGCCGGCTGTGTGGCAGGAACATGCTGTGAAGCTGTCCTGGAATAGCTCTGTTCCTCCTGGCCTGACCTTGTGTACAGCTCCCAGTACACCCCAAAGACGGGTGCTGGAGAGGGCTGGGAATGCCGCTTGTGACTAACACCCTGTGGGTGGGGGGTTGTTCCACCGTCACATACCTTGACAGGGAGAGTCTTGGTTCAGTCAGTGCTGCTGAGCTGCTGTTCCAGTGTCCTTTGTGTCCAAATTCCTGCTGTCACCCCAACAGCAGGTGCAGTTTGGCTGTGGAGGTGGTGCTGGTCTGTGGGGTTTTGCCTTGGTTTTAGGTTGGGCTTTTCTGGAGCTGGTCTGCTGTTGTGTCCCAACACAGACCTGGAGCTACTCCGCCCACCTTTTGGCCTCAATTTTGTGACCTCGCAGTCCTTCTCTTCTCTTGCTTATTCTCTTTCTCTTGTTGGTGAGGATGGAACTGGTTGGATGTTGCTGTTTCTACCCTTTCTCTGCACTCGGCAGGGTTGGGGTGCATCCCCACCCACTTGTTTTTGGGGGAACTGTGGCACACCAGCCCCTTGGGTTTGTAGCTGGCAGGAGCGGGGTGCTGCTGCTGCAATTATTGCTTTTCACCATTAACTTGCCGCTATGAAATCGTTGGCTGGGGTAGTTTGCCGGCTGGTGCTGTTGCTGGCCACTCTCCCCACACCTGTGGCTGCGGTCGCTCTGGCTTTCCAAAGGAGCCGTGCAGCTTCACGCAGTGCCTGCGCACACGGTGGCTTTCCGTTTCAAAGCTGAGCTGTGAGAGTCATGGCTGAGAAAGGTCTAGTTAACATCTGTGACACCCAGGGACTTGGTAAAATAAACAATCATCTTTGGACACTGCTCAGTGATTGCTGGCATTTGGGATAAATTAATTTCTGCGCTAATGGCTTTAGGCTGAACTTACTCCAGCACAGAAAGGCTCCCGTTACCAAGTCAGAGGTGCAGTCACTGTGCTGGTTTTTGCACAGATTAATTAGTTGGTTTTTCCTCTTTGAATCCAACTGGAAGGTTTGTATAAGCCCTTTGGAGGGAGAGGGAGGGACCTTTCAGCAGCTTGTGTTGTGCATGCAAATAAAAGGACTGCTGCCTTATGTGATAGAAAAACCTGCCTGCATGTCCCCAAAGGTGCACCAAGGGACCGTGGTGGGTTGGGGAGCCCAAGTGATACCCAGCCAGGCTCTGCCAGCCCTGCAAGAGGGTCTTGGTGGAGGGGACTCCCTGCCCAGACCCCTCCCAGGGAATCTGGCTGGTAAGGGACTGATAGGGAGGGGACAGGGCTCTCATTTCCCAGAAATTCACAGTTGGTTATGGTGTTCTTGCTGGCATCCACAGCATTGTCTGAACTGGTGGTAGAGGTTTTAAACTAAATTTACCTGTCTCTGCTTAGCTGCAGCTCTTAGAGTCCTTGCTGTTAAGCAGCTTTTTGGAGACTCATTCTTTCCCATTTTGCAGAATGGAAGGAAAAACTATATATTTATAGCTTATTGACCCACTCTAAAGTATTTATTGGCATTTATCTAATTTTAAATGAGTGTTTTCACTGCCTTAAGACCAGCTACATACTGGATGATTATGGCTTCTCATTGTTGCTTTTGTATTAAGTAAAGATTTCCATGATACTTGAGTTACAAATGCATTGCAATGTGTCTGTGAAGTCCACTGTACTAACTGGGAGGTATTCTCCATGCTGCTTCAGGAGAAACAGGGTTTGCTCGATACTATTGATGCTGCTTGCCTGTTTTATAATCACTACATACCTTCCAGTTTTCAGTTATTGATTTCCCAGCTACTTACAGAGTCCTACATCACTTTCTCCCAAGGATCTTGAATGCAGTGCAACACAACCAGCCTTTCATAGCTGCTTAGTTGAGTTCATCATGAAATCTCACCAAGTTAAATATTTCCTGTGTGTTCTCCTATTTTTCTTTATTCCAGCCCATTGCTCTCCCCTCCTCCCAGCAGTCACTGGTCAGTGTGGCATTAGACCTGCACATTTTTAAGACCTTTTAAGAAGTCCTAGACCTTTCTCTGGACTCAGCAGAGCTGATGACCTGTAGGAAAACAGAAGCATTTGGGGGTGCTTTGTGGGAAAATCCTGCATTTTCAGTTAGACAGTTGTGGCGTGGTGGCTTTGGCTGTATTAATGACAGTCACAAATGAAGATCTGTCACCAGGCTCCCTGGGTGAGGTGCTGTGGTGACACAGTGAGTGTTTCTGGTGGCTTGTGAGCCAGTGTTAAAATTTTCCAGTCAAGCAGAGCATTTCTCTAGAGGTGCCAATGGATCAGTCACATCTGGCTCATCAGTCCTCCTCTGAGGACTCAAATGTCATCGTTATTAGGAGAGTTGCAGAATGGAGCCACTCTGGCTTTATTATGTCTGTAGGTAAAATAACAATTGCCAAAAAGAGCATTAGTCAGATAGGTAATGAAAGTCTACTCAATTTATCTTATTTTCTTATTTATATAATGCATTGAGTGAAAGATTGGCCTTTGTTCGTCATCATTGTACACCTCAACTTTTGCCTATTGACCTTATATATTGCTTTGCAAATAGGTTGGTTGATGACTTTTGAATGATAAATAAACTGAACCCAGTTTAATATTAAAAAAAAAAAGCAAAGCTGAGTTGGCATTGTACAGCACGTCTGTAAGCTGGGGGAACTGATTATAATGAAGTTCAAATAACATTTATTGGTTTCTGTTGTGGGTGGACTAACAGAAAGCGAGGTGGTGGATTCCCAGCTCCCACAAGCAGAGAACAATCCATTTAAGAAATGAGGTGGCAAAAGCATCTTTGGCCAATCTGTTTCACACAAACTCTAAATGACTTCTAAGTGATAAGCAGAATGTCTCTCAGAAAGAAAACAAGCTTGTCTTAAAGCTATATCAATGTTTCATGTGAGTGTTGTTTTATTTATTTCCCTTTGGGAAGAGATTTTTGAGCGTCACCTGGAATGTCTTCTGCCCCACATTTGTGGGAGAAAAAAAAATGTTCTTCTTAAAGACACTGCAGATGCCAAGTGGAGATGTTGCTGCCAACCTGCTGCTGACTTGCTTTAATGTGGGGCAAGTCCCTTTGTCCCTCTGTCATGGGGCTCCTCCTGGTTGTACCTCTTTCAAATTTGTGTATGTGCAGTGGAGCTGTTAATTGGGGGTTGGACCATTACAACATCTATGGAGGGGGACAGCTGATTTGGACCAGTAACCTAGAATGCAGTATTGGCTCTAGATCACACCGGGAGCTGGAATGCTCACACGCCAGCACAAAGTGAGGATCACCTTGGGAAGCTGAAGGGGGAAAAAGGCACGTGCTGCTCTTACTGCTGGGAGGTTTTGCTCAAATCTACATTTTTAAGAGGAGGCAACCCTCCATTCCCCTGCCCGGGTGTTAGGGCAGAGTCATCTTGAGAGTCTGCAATTAAAAAATTGTCCCTTTTCTCTAAAACAAAAACTTACACAGAGCCAAGAAGCTGCCGTGCTTACAGCAGTAAATATTTACAGAACCTTGTTCACTTGAGCTATTTAAAGCGATTTTCCTGAGATATTAATCTGTTTAAAGGGAGAGCCTGAGAGCAGCATGAAATACTCATTTCCCTTGTCTTTCTACCTTGTCCAATGTGACTTCCAGTTCCGCCTGTCTGCTTGCCTGCTGCCTCCTCCATCGTGTTTTGGATGTGCTGCTCCTTGCGCAGATGCAGTTCGGAGGCTTGGTGGAGCAGAGGGACGTCTGTCTGTGAGCCATCAATTCCCAGGAGGAACAGGGACTGACAGCCTGATACAAAGTAGTATCAAGTGCTGGAAGAAAATTGTCATTTCTCTTAGAGGGTTTTTGCTTTTCCTGGTCACATCAGGTGTAGTCTTTCGGGTCAAGCGAAGACTGGGTGTGGGTTTTTTTACAGGTCATATTGATGTGAAGTGTGCTGCACTCCGCATGAGTAATTTGGAAGAGATCAGAGTTTCCTATAACACATCCTGCCTATTCCCATGGGAAAATGGCTTGTGCTTTTAGGTTTTCCTTGTATCAATTGGCAAAAGAAAGAAAGGTTTAGAATTCCCTGGAGTCTTGCCCGGGAGCGTGAAACCCAGCTCTGCGCAGGGGAATTGGGTGTCTGACATCACTTGGTGACAGCAGATCGCTTTGCAGAGCGCCTTGTGCCAGGTCGGCTCACGGCTCCAGAAGTGGGGTTGAGATGGCGTCAGCGTAAGTAGGAGTCTAAAGCAGGACTGGAAAAATAGCAGAGGAGTCAGATTGCGTCCTAAATTAGAACAGCCCGGACTTGTTTTCCAAGCCTCATTCATTTTGTTGCATCATGCTAGATATTGGTCAAGAAAGAGATTGGTTGATATAAAATAAGCTTTAAAGAAGACTGTTTGCTTTTTCTCTTTTGCCCCAGTGCTGTGTGCCCCAGGGCTGGGCAGGGTTGCGGAGGCAGCTGCTGGCGGCGAGTTGGCTGGTTTGCTGGTGCTGCCTGCGCCGCAGGAGCATCGCGTGGGGTTTGTAGCAGCGCATCCCATCCGGGGGATCAAAGCACGTTCTGGCTGAGAATAAATGTCAGTCTCAAGATGAGCTGTACTTGGCTGCAAGCAGAGGTGATGCTCAGGTGGGGGAAACCCTGTCGACTACAGAAATTAAATTTTAAAAACTTCCCTTATTGGCATCTGAGCTGCCTGAAAGGAAGAGGCAGAGGAGCAGCCCTAGCCTGGCACAGTGCAGAATTGCTGTCATGCTGCCAGCACCCACTGTGAAATGGTGGCATCTAGTGGCTGCTGTGGCCCTCTGTCCCCAGGACCCAGGGACAAGGGGGGAGCCCAGGCTGAGTTTGAGCTGTAGGCTGGGCCTAGGAAAGCTAGCGGAGCTGCCTGGCTTCCTTATCAGCTCTAAATGGGAAGAGTACGTACTAGGCTACAGCCTGGGAGACTGCTGTGCATTACCAGCACTAAAATAGAAGGTACCAGCTGTGCGGTGGCCAGCATCGGCATTAGCCACTGTGGCGAGTCCTGGGATTTTAAGGGCATCTGTGGTTGATGCAAGTTTTGTAGCACTGCTGAGCTGTGGGTTTGCCTGTGGCAGCTGGCTGTGTGCAGTGACAGGAGAGCTGCGCTTGTGAGCTGCGTTCTGCTCCAAGTGCTCACCAGCTGAAAAATACAGTCTAAAAAAGAAGAATGTTGCATGCAAGCTTTACAGGGAGTTCTGACACACTGAGGGTGTTTACAAGAGGGAAGCTGAAATCTTCTCCAAGTGTTGCAGTTGTGCAGTTTTTGTCATTATCAGTGAGCTTGTAGCTTGTAGTTATCTTGAGTTTTTGCTAAAAAACCTTTTGTAAATTTAGCCCCTCGTCCAGATTTGGGTGTACACAAGTCAAAACGTACATCACTTTCCTCCAACCTGTGTTACCAGATACTGCTTAAATGCTGACAATAGCCTAGAATAACAAGTCAAAACAGCTTTGCTTTTAACTTGAGTGTATGTGAAATCCTCAGGCCAGTTTCATGGGTGTACTGCAGGGGTACAATCCTCTGAAAAGGCCTTTACCACCTCCAGCTCTGGTGACCGAGTCACATATATTTGTCACAGGGAACACATGTTCCCTGTGTTGGGGTGTAGGCTGGACAGTTCATGGACATGGAGCCTAATGAGGGCATTTCTGAGTTTGTGAGTTTTGGCATTTCCAATAATGAGTTTTCTTCTCTTTCCGGTCCATCTGAGCCTCTCTCACTTTCAAGAGCTGATAGTTGAGTGATTCGTTTCACCTTGGCAGTGGTGTTTTTTGGAAGCACGTAGCCTTTGTGCCCTGAAAATGGTGTTATTCCCCCTCCTCGGTGCTTGCACACAGCTGCTCCCCCATGCGCGCGGGCTGCTGGCACAGGGGATGCTGAGGACTTGCTGCTTGCAGGGAGCTGTGTGTCTGAGGAGGAGTGGGGCAGCTCTGCATGGAACAAAGTCTCTGGGGATTTTGCATTAATTAGCCCCTTCCCTAACGACCTGTCAGCCTGTGCTGGGGGGTGATCGTGGTTCAGGAACTGGGAGATGTCTGGATGCTCCCACTACTGCTCACCATCCCTGGGGACAGAGGAGATTTATATCCCCTTGAAAATAAATATGGATCATTCATTTGTCTCTGGAGGAAGATAAAATGTAAACTGTCTATTTTCTGTGATAAAGCACTGGAAATAGTTGGAATTTAAGATAATTATCTTTATTGCTTTTTATAACACCCTGTGAAGGCTGAAATCTAATTTGTTTTTCACTAACAGAGAGCTCCTCCTGATGACTCAGAAAAATCCATTTGCTTTATTGACAAACTTGTCTGTCTGTTTATCGGGGCAGAATGCTCCTTGCAGGAAAAGAGAAACACAGGTCATAACACAACGGTGGGTTTTTAATATAGATTGGAAATTTGATATCTATTGGTGAGAGGAAAAAATAAAGTTGATCTAATTGGAGTGAAGTAACTCTGCTTTATTAAAGACATGTACATTATTTTATGCTTTAGTGGTGTGCAGTAATGGTGCACAGAGCTTTGTTTAAGCAACTTCAATACACTTGGACCGTATTAAGTGGAGTTTGTGGAGAAGCTGCTTTTCTGGGGCATCTGGTGCCCCTTGGCCGTTCCTGAGCTTTTGGGGAAGAAGGTGGGAGTTGGTTGTGCCTCTTCCCTCCTGTGCCTGGGGCCACAGCGAGTGGCATGTTCGGCTCCGTTTGGACGTGTTTCTTGCAGGTGGATTTGCGCCTTTTATAAACTTTTTCTCTGCCTGAACGTGAGACAGTCTCCTGGTTTTTAACAAACTCTGTCTGAAGATGTTGGGCGCCGCTTGTGTGAGCGGGTGGCTCATCAGCACAGCCTGGTGTTGTGGTTTGGAGGGGCTGCTGCTGCTCTGGCGCTGTGGCTCTGTGAAACGCAGGTGGTCATGCTGCCTTCTCAGCTCTCCGTAAAGACAGAGTGCTTTCTGCTTTATCTGACCTGTGATACACACCTGAGAGCTGCTCACAGGAAGAAACAGCATTTTCTGTCCATTTTCTGGACAGACTTTCAGTATCACCTGCCTCCCAAAACATCCTTTGACTGTTTCAGACAGTGATGTTTGTAGAGAGATGGTGGGTCTTAGCAGGAGTGCTTCTAAATTGTTCACCTCTGGCTCACTCCCCAAAAGTCTGTAACTTAATACTGTCACTTGAAATAATGCTGCAAACCACTGAATCTCCTACAGCTTGAGTCCTAACAGGTTTTATCCAAAAATGGAGAAGAAGCGATCTAGGGGTTAATTGTTTTTAGGTAGAAGGGATAGAGCTCCACAGGAGTACTGTTGTCTTGAAGCAGAGGTCTATTTCTATTAAGCCTGTGTAGCCCTGCACAAACATGCAATAGAGCCAGGGGGAGAAAATATCAGTTTCTGTAAACATGAAATGATAGATCTGGGTGGGCAGAGTACATTTCTTGTCTGTCTCTGAAGACCTGCTCAGTGTTTGCTCAGCTTTTTATTGGTTTCCTTTCAGGAATTGACTACAAAACCACTACTATCTTGTTGGATGGCAGAAGGGTCAAGCTGGAGCTCTGGTGAGTGTTTCTGAGCCGCTTTGGCTGCAAGCGCAGGACCGGTGAGCAGGGGCTGCTGGTGGGATGCTGTACCAAGCTGCGGAGAGGCTTGTGGGCTGTTCTTACCAGGGAGTTACTCTAGCAAACCAGACCTCTTTACGTTGATTGAGTAGTGCAAACAGCATGCTGTTCTTTGCTGGAATAATCTGGTTTCAGTCTTTGTCCGTCACAGCCAACCATGTTCCCATGCAGGTCTCAGCCACTGAGGGAACAGTACTATTTTGGAAGCAATAATGAATTTTCCTGAAATTCTAGGATGAGAAATACAGACAAGAGATTAGGAAATGAGGAGGAAAAAAAATGGGTGAAACCCTTAGCTCCTACAGAAGCTGGATATCTCTTAATTGTTTGAATAGAAAATTAACTGTGAGGTCTGTTCATTGCTCTTGGTTTATTGTCAGAGTGTGGTAAACCCCTGGAGAACAGGACTTAGAGTGACCTGACAGTGGGATGGGGATGGGGGAATGCTGCATGGGAGAGGTGGCCCCTGCCTTATCTGTCAGCACCAGAGGGAGATCTAGAGTCCTCCTGGCTCAGTTTTGTCCAAGGTTTAGCCTGCTGAGATGCTGACACAGCAATCCTGCAGCTGCAAGAGGAAGGATAGGTAGCCTGCCCCTATTCTGGGTTTCACCCGGATCTACCAGAGAATGACACAGGCCTTAGAACTTGAAGCTAAATAGCCCCTTTACCAATGCTGTGTCAAGTAACAGGAATATTGGTAATCTGTGTGAATTGTTCAGTAGGAATGAACGCCGTGTTCTCAACCTCAGTGGCTGACTCTAGCAGTGTGTAGTTTCGTGATTTAATTACATCCCTGCTCTCTGAAGCTGAATGTCCTCATTTTTCTTACAAAAGAACAGAAGCAGCTAATTTATCTCTCCTAGCTTGTGTGTTTATATGTGCCACTTATATTCTTTTGTCTCTCTCGTAAGATGTCTGTTTTAAAATTTCAGCCCCAAGTGTGTAGTTAGTTACTGCTTCCCTCTTGAAGCAGTCATTTTTTTAATACTGTAATTCTTGAGCTGGAAAAACAGCACAGGACCTGAAAAGCTGGTAACATTGGTTTATGATGCCTTAGTGAAATCTTTTACCATTACTTCCCTCATTCAACCCATTATTTGATTGTTAGGGGAAAAGGAGATTTAAGCACAGACTGTTAGATTGATGTCCAGGACCAAGAATGTGATTTGTGAACGCTTTAGATCTGAAAGAATGACTGTCCTAAACTTGAGGTCATTGCCTTTTTCATATAGTTGGTTCAAACCTGAGACTGAGGGATTCATCAGGCTTTTCAGTGGTCATTAGTGCGTCTTGTTTTCTGGCCTGGTGAATAGCTATGAGAAAGATCATAACTTGTCTCTAATTACCCTGATGCATTTCAGTATATGCTGGTGAAATCAGTGTGCTGGGCTGTGGCCTGCTGTCCCAGATGTTGCCACAGGCCCTGAGAGGTGCCAGTAATGTAGGCAAACTTATTTATACCATGTCATGAGTTGCAGTCAGGATGAATAATAGTGACTGAATAGGCCTTTATTGTCTCAGTGGGTAAGAAACACTGTTCCCTAGTCCTGTTCCTGAGCTCTCTGTAGGGTATGATTAGCCAGGTCTGTCGGAGATCTGGGTATAAAGATACTTGTTTCATTTTGGTTAAAATGTGTTGGAAGAAGTAAGTGAAACTAGACAGCGCAAGACAATTTCTCCTGTCTCAAGTGGTTATGTTCATTTTAGGGTAGGTCAGCTGTTCTCCAGGAGTAGCAGAGGTTTGTAGGCTCACTCTGACTTTCAGTTCCCATGGACTGGAGGGAGCTAGAGAGAAGATCCTTTGCCCAAGGGAGTAAAATGACTTGCATATTCGTACGTCATAAGGTAGTGCTGAAGCTGAGTGGATTTGGTTTGTACCTTCTCTGTGGGTAGCACAGTGACAGCGAGAACTCTGAAGTGTCTGACTGTAACTAAAGGTGGTGATGCACCCACCGAATCTTCCCCAAAACACTGTGAAGAGCAGTTTGGATACCATGTATGTTCTAAAGACCTGACAAGATCAACACTGTTTTGTTGGGTTTTTTTAATTCAATAGTAGGTGTGCAGTATGGGGTTCCATTCTCCAAATTTCATAGCGGTAACTTTACTTTTCTTTGTTGCAGGGACACATCAGGGCAAGGAAGATTTTGCACCATTTTTAGATCCTACTCCAGGGGAGCCCAGGTAGGTGCTGCTCTTGGTGCTTTGATGGGGCATGCTTGCTTTTCCTTTAGGCTGTAAAAACCTTTCATGCCGTAGTAAAGAGCTCTGAAGAGGAACACATCAAGCATCAAAAGATGGGTTCTATGTAAATGCCAGGAGGCACTGCATGTCATCTTGCTGCCTGGTATTCTGCTTTTGTGAAATGGTAGGAGAGAAGGGGT
This sequence comes from Streptopelia decaocto, assembly GCF_964273445.1. NCBI lineage: Eukaryota > Metazoa > Chordata > Aves > Columbiformes > Columbidae > Streptopelia > Streptopelia decaocto. The sequence goes on along the minus strand of NC_138668.1, from coordinate 9,074,779 downwards.
GAATGACAGACTTTCCTAGACTCCTACATAAAATGTCTGTTACAGACTTTATACAGTGTTAGTTTCTAGAGGAGGGCTGAGAAGATGGGGATTATAGAGGACAAGGCAATTCTAGCTCTAGATCTGCCTTAGCTTTAATGTGGAAGCGCGTAGTTTCTGAGGTTTGTCAAATTTGTTTAATATAACAGTGGCTTTCCCAATGGAGTTCTTTCAGTCTGTGTTGCCTTCAAGTCAGTTCCAAAAATAGTGTGGCTTCTACTTGCATGTTTGATGCAGGCTTAAAACTAGAGCAGCTCAACTGGATCGCAAAGTACGTTCCGTAAAACATGAGACAGAGCGTTACATTTTGAGTGTCTCCTTTGGGCCCTGCTCCAGAACAGCACCTAGATTCTGAACAGCAGAAGAATCTTGTGATCCTCTGAAAAACTCCTGTTAGCTAATAGTGCTTTCAGTAATGTGACAGGGTTCCTCCAGGATAATCTTCCTAAATTGAATGAAATACTGTATTTTTCCTTTTGTTTCCAAACTGGAAGACTTTGGAGAAAATTCCTTCTCGCTTAGACGCTAGGAATCGGAAGCTATATATCAGCCTCCCGACTGTGCCAATGTCCTGGCAGCTTCCTAGCCTTTGGGAAACTTCGCCACTTTTATTCAAGCTCTTGCCACTATTGCTCTTGGCTTTTTGCTCCTTGTAGCTGCAGACTTTGGCTTTGCTAACTGGTAAAATCTGTCACTCTCTCTAAAACTTCCTGCAAACTCGCTTGTGCTGGAGATGTGAGAGCACTTTGCCTGGGATGTGCTGTTGATATCTGCTCCAGTGTCTTGTTTATTCTTGTTTGTGCACGTCTCTGGCGGTGGGGATGCTTTGAGGCAGCTCCTTTGAAGCAGAGGCCAATTTCCTGGTGCTTGCAGAAGTGCAAGGCAAGGGGCGTTGGAGCACACCTTGCACGGTGGGAGAGCACAGGATCTCCCGTTCGCATGCACTGTCCCATGTGTGAGTTTATCTTTAAGCTTCCCCCTGCCCATACCAAGTTTCATAAAAATATAGAGCTCCAATCCTAATATAACCTGTGGACTTGAGACCATGTAATTTGCCTTACCAGTTAGAAATGAATAAAATCAGTCAGTGTGGTTTTCTAATGACCACATAACTTAGTTTTGGTCAGTCTTTCTGAGACCTTGCTGTGTCAGATGCCCAAATCAAACTAGGAATAGAAAGCAGCAGGCTTCCCAACTAACATGTCTAGCAGTATCATCTTGAGAACTTTTACCCCATCTGCAGCATGACCTGCTTTTCCAAAGTGTTGTACAAGGGAGTTTCTCCCCTTCACACAGTCTGTGAGCTCCTTGGAGCTCCACGGAGCTGCACCCACGTGCCAGAGCTTGTACAGCGAACTGGGGCAGACAGGAACGGTGAAATAAGTAGTAAAGAGAATGCTTGAATTGGAGCGAGCAGAGGAGTGAGACTGAACTGAGCTTCCCATGAGGAGCACAAGGGGAATTTGAAGAATGAACTTCCAAAGAGGACTTGGACAGGTTGGCTGTGAGAGCAGGAGACCTGGCAGCCCTTACAGGGGTGGCTGGGAACAGAGTGACTCTATCTGAATAGCCAGTGCTTAAGAGAATACTTGGTATGAAAAGTGCCTTCAAGTAAGGGAAGCACACCGACTTTCCCACACACCTTACTGTCTCTCAAGTCTAGTTGTAAGAATTGAATCTTTGTTGTGGAGAGGTTTCAAAGTGGAAAAACAGTCTCTGAATAGGGAGCAGACCTTCTTGGGAGTTTTCCTTTCCCACCCAGCCCAGCCTCATGCTCTGCTCAGCCTGGACTGCAGGCTCATCTCAACTGCTGGGTGCAGCTGTGGCTCTTCTGGCTGCTCTGAGCAAATACAAGGTACTCAAAGAGTCATCATGGAGGGGAGAAAGCATCATGGTGGTTCTTTCTGATCTAGCAAGGAAGAAGTAGTGCCAGTATCATTCCTGATGTCCTCATGTGCCAGTCATTTAAACTGTTTCTGGAAACATGACTTGCCAACTCTTCCCAGACTGTGGTACAGAAGGTCCTTCATTAATTGTTTCAGACCACCTACAGGAAGACACAATAAACATTCAGAAATGCTCCCACCTTACAGCAAAGCTGCAACCCTAACACAATAATGAATATTGTTGAGTTCTGCTTAGGCAGGTGATTTGAGTAGTTGCTGTTTATCCTGTTCAGGGCTTCTTAGTATGCAGGAAAGTGGTGGCTTTTTTGACAGCTCAGCAGACTCTAGCATGTGGACTCTGCTCTACCTTATGGCTTTCTTGGTTGCTGCAAACACTCTACCTGCCTCAGGTCATTTTCATGGGGGTTGTCCAGCTGCTGGAGGAGTCCGCCTGCCTGCCAAAATGCTTATCAAAAGCTCAGTAACAAATAAACAATGTATTATGCTGTTGGGAAAGGGTTTGGCAGCATGATGTTGCTGCCCATGAGCCAGGGTCCACGGTGCCAGCTGGAAATCCGTGACCAAACATAGATCTGAAAGAGCAAGCAGGAGAGACAAAGTGTTCTGGTTGCTTTCATGCTGGATCTTTTGTTTATGGTTTACTTCATCCTATGGGCCAGTAAAATCCAGGCTAGGGGTATCTCCCAGCCTTCTTCAGCAACAGCTTTTTTCCATCAGTGGAGAACACCAGTGAGTGATGCTTTCCTGGCCACGCTGCACTGAGGTCTTTGGCAGTCGTGCGAGCGCTTGCTTCCCCCAGCCGCGTTCTTGCACACTTGTGTGAGTAGCTGGAGATCCAGCTCCTGAAGCATCTGAGAAGCCTTTTTGGAGAAGTCTGCTTTGCACTGCTGGGTAAGCACGGTGCTTCTCTGTCACTTTTAAAAGTTTGTCACTGATAAGCCTGGTCTGGCACCTGCAGCAAGCAGACAAGGCTGATACTTTTTCTCCCCACCCCACAGAGTGGAAATGAACTTTGAAAATCGATTGTGAAAAGACCCAAGACAGATCTTGTCTTCCACCTTGCACAGAAGCCTGTAGGCTGGTGAGGATAAAAAGAAGAAAGGCTGTTGGAGGGTTGGTGTGGGGTCCAGAAGACCCTTGGTCTGAGAACCCTGAGTATGCAGCTTTTCACTTCTGTGCAGCAGGAACTTGGGGTACACGACACAAAGGTGCTTTGTGAAACTAAAAATTGAGGGGTATAGAGATGTGGTACTGACAGCCAATCTAGGCACTTAGAGAACAATTTAGGCTGTACATGGGAAACTGTTCATTTGTCTAGCTGAGTAAATTAAAATTCTGTGCACATTATTCCAAAGGAGACTTAAAAAAAAGAAAAGGAAAAAAACGACAGCTCTTAACTTGGAACTGTCTGCAGAGCCACAGCCAGCTCCCTGTCTGCGTGCATGTCTGTGTTCTGTTCTCTCTAGGGCAGAAAATGGTGATGACAAAGAGTATTTGGGATGTGTGCTCCAGAAACGTGGTGTCTGAAGCATGCCAGTGCTACTTGGAAGAAGTACGAGGTTATCTGGCAGCACCACAAGCTGGCCAGAGGCTTTTAAGGCCGTTTCCTCCATCTTCTACTGAGTTACAGTAATGCTGGTCTTAATACCAGTGCTGGGAAGGATGTGGGGACAGGAGCAAAGCATTAGGCAGCTTGGCCTTGGTGTCTTCTGACCCTTGGGAAGCTTTTCTTGACAATATTAACTCTAAACATGCGTGTGTGGAGCGGTGTCACGACTTGGGAGGGTAAGCTGGCAGACAGTGCATCTCTTCTCGCATTTAGCAATCATGGCCTCGACCTTCCACCCTGCTCCTGAGAACCCGGGGCTGCCTTTCTACTGTTGTTTTATCCTTAGTCCTGTTTAAGAAGATCCAGGCTGCTGCTGCCAGCAGGCTTAAGAACTCTCTCTTCCTAGTGCATATTTCTGGCAGAAGCAGTCTTCACAAACTGGGCTTGGGTCTGTTTCTCTTGGCTAAAGGAACTTGTCAATCCAGAAATAAAATAAGTAGATTTTATTTAACTTGCTGGCAGTTTGTCTTGGACGGGGGTCATCAAACTTTTTGTTTTGTTATTTCCTGACTCTCCTTCATTCACATGTACAGCTTTGGAAGCCAGAAGTCGAAAAAATATAACAAAAATGAAAAGAAAGCTCAGAGTATCTTTTTTTTTATTTTTTTTTTTCAAAATTCCTACTACCAGGATACATATTTTAAGCGTATCTCTTGATTTGGTTCTTGAAAAGCAGTATCTTTGGGATGGTGGGATTTTTTAATTATGAAAAATCATTACTACTTTCGTACTTTTTTTCCTATTGAAACCTAGAACAAACTGCTTCTCTTCTCCTCCAAAACAAAAACAACCTCCAATTCTTTTTGAATATGAAGTTTTTTGACTGTTCTGGAAATGACACTGCAAATAACTATGGACTCTATAGACAGGAGCTCTAAACGTTCCCTGGAAGAAACTGAAGACGTATCTGCTCCCCACACCCCACGAATACTTCTGCAATTGTGAAAACTCATCGACAGGTCCCTCAGAAAAACCTTAAACCCAAACTTTGCAGGGCTTGCTCTTCATGTTGGGCTATTGAACCTGAAAAACAACCCACTGTGTATGACATACCTTTTGTACCTTCTCCTCTTCTTTTTGCGTATTTGAGCCTTTCTGCAGATGGTACGAACGCAGAGGTGCAGATGTTGGAGGGCCAACAAGAACAGAAAAAGCAAGTTTTGCCTGGAGAGTGACTGCCTGGGGTGGAAGAGCTGTGCAATCAGGTTGGGGATAAAGCCCAAGAATCAGAATTGTTCTGATCAAGACTTTTCAAAAGGACAAAATTGGGCAGGCTTCGTGGGAGCGGCTTATTATGAAAGACCTGCGAGAGAAAGGCAAACAATGTTGAGGCACACCCAGCGTACTCCAAGGCTGCTTTTCCAAGTGGGGCGAACGTTTAAGTGCCAGCTCGAGACATTATTATGAGGTTTCAAGTGCCTTTGTGGCTCAGACACCCTGGTGTTTATCATTCCTGTGTCTTCTGGATCTCATACAGTTGATTTTTTTTTTTTTATAAACTTGAGGTACATCATGTCTTAGTACACAGCTTTGGTACAGGCTTTCCCCAGTTGATCAGGGGCTTTGGCAGCAGCAAACACAGTAAAGCTGTGTTTCAGGAGGACTGCGTAGTTTGTGTTTCCCATCTGTGTAGTGGGTTTTCCACTTCAATGAATAAAGTAGCAACTTCACTGGTACGTGAGGTACTTGATGGTCTCTGACTTGTACCAGGACAGACGCTGGGCAGCTCATCAGCTCCCTCCTTCACTGCACGGTATGTAGGCATCTCCTTGGGAGGACCATGCTGCCAGCTGAGCCTTTCCTTTGCCAACTGAAGATCTCTTTTGCTTGTGCTGGGGACTTGCCATAGGGGCGTCTGTTCCTAGAGGATACCCCTGATTCAGAGAAGACTTGTTCTGCCAAGTGATCTGTTATCCTGGAGTCAGCTCGGGCTGGTTTGGTTTGCCCTTAGCTCAGTCTCACGGCTGCTGTGTTACCTTTCATCCAGCACTGTGTTCCCAGCTGGGCTGCCTCCTCTCACAGCACCAGATAATCTGTTCTTCCACAGTCCCCATTTCAGAGCATCTTCAACTGCGATTCTGTGAAGTAACCTTGAAGTGCCCGTTGTCACTTGAGATGTCCTTGATTGCAAAGAAAAGAGTGACAAGAAGTCAGAAAAATAACGGGAGAGGAGCAGAAAGGCTGCTGCTTAAGACAATTGTTTAAATGCTGTATGTGCCCAGCCGGTACTGAGAGGCAGCTCTTGATGCGTTGACTTGTGTGCCTGCAGGGCTACGCATAGCCTACTTTCCTTGTGTCTGTCCTCAGAAATACTTTGAGTCAAGGAAGGCTCACTCAGTAGCAGCTGCTGCACACCCAGCTGGTGGCTGGCCGGTCCAGTCGTGGTCCTGAGCCCTGCTGACCGGGCTCAGGGTGAGTGTGGAGACCCTCCGAGGTGCTGCTCCGTGTTGTCACGGCTCATGCACAGGCCTGCCTTGGGTTGTGCCTGTCCTGGCAGCCAGCACTGTTGTGCTGCACCTTGAGAGGTGACTGGGAAGTGAGTCATGGATGTTGGTGGCGTTAGGGAAGACGGATGTGGGTCTGAGGATGCTGCAGGCACCTCTCCTTTCAAAAGAAAGGGTGGTGGGGATGGTCCTACAGTGAGACCTTCGATCTGACCCTCCGGGCTTTGCCAGCATTGCTGTGCTGTGTTTCTTCCCTGACAGTGTGGCACTGACGATTAGCAACACCAGCTGCCTTTGGCAAAGCCTGGTGTGGATCCCAGCCATGAGATCTCAGTCTTGCAGAGATGCTGTGTTGCTTATCAGCATCTTTCCTTGCCAACAAAGGGACAACAGCATGAGACAGGCTCTGGAGAGGGGAAACACGCTGAAGATGGGTGTGCTTTATTAACTTTGCCATGTTCTGCTACCATCCTGCTGAATGCAGCTGTTCTGCATAAGGGGAAAAGAAAAAGACTGTTCCTGTGTCAGTGAGACAGGAGGACGGTGTGTTTTGCTCCTCCAGGTACACAGTCACTGAGACAGTTCCTCCTCCTTTGTAGAGACTGCTACTTTGGAAATGATTTGAGGGATATTCAAGCCAAAACAGGTGTAAAACTTTCCCTAATTGTCTGGGACTGAGTTAGTCCAGACCTGTTGTCTCAATTTTTGCCCTCGCAAGCACAAAATAATGCAGCTGGAACAATGTTCTGTCCCTTAGCCTTTTGGTTTTTTCATATGGAGGTCGTCTTTCAGGTGTGTTTCCCTTTCATTTTGCCTGCTATGAAATTTCCTGATTGCTCCTGATTTTCTTCCACCAGGGAATTCTCTTGGTGTACGACATCACTAATCGCTGGTCCTTCGATGGGATAGACCGATGGATAAAGGAAATAGATGAGGTAGGTTGAACAGAAGAACACATGCAGTGGTCTATAGCAAAACTTTGGGGAGGTATCACCTGAGGTGCCACTTCTGCTATGGGGACAAGAATGGCTCTGCAACGGAGAGGAAACGATGGGAGTCTGCTAATAAGCAAAGCAAAGGGATAAGTGTCTGCCCTTCCCTCTGTATAAATCTGCAGTAATAGGAAAGAGCTTGGGAATGGTCAGGGAAGATAGGAACGTTCCCTCTAAAACCCATTGTGGAAGGGTTAAATTAGTCTTCCTCGTTATTTAGTAATACTGCTTGGCAGTCCCGCCCGGTCACAAAGCAGTTTATTTCTTTCCCCTTCACTGCTATTGCAGCTAAGCAGAACACTGGGTGTCAGTTGCCCTTACTAAGGACAAACCACGATTTCTCAATTTTTTTCCTTTTTCAAGCATGCTCCAGGTGTCCCCCGAATCCTGGTGGGAAACAGGCTTCACCTCGCCTTCAAGCGGCAGGTGCCAACAGAGCAGGCCCGGGCTTATGCAGAGAAGAACTGCATGACGTTTTTTGAGGTCAGCCCCTTGTGCAACTTCAATGTCATAGAGTCCTTCACAGAGTTGTCCCGTATCGTCCTCATGCGGCACGGCATGGAGAAGATCTGGAGACCCAACAGAGGTCAGTGGTGAGGAGGATGCTCAGTGCGGGGAGGGCATGAGAGCTGGCTGGGCGGAAACGGAGGGGCAGGACTGACTGACTGCCTGGGTGGGAGGTTTGTTTATTAGGAGCTGTGGGATCTGAAAGCACCTGACATGGAGAAATGCCTCTGGTGAGACAAGCTGAAACTGAGCCACAACGCGCAGGAACCCAGCGGTGAGGGATGGGCAGCTCCAGAGGCAGTTCAGCATGTCTAGGATTTGAATTGCTCTGGGGCATCCTGCACCTCTCCACTTATTCTGAATGAGGCTGAGAGCAATTAAGCTCACAACTTGAAAGTACTTCCAATCAAACGGCTGTGTGGGATGAATCGAAGTGTTAAGCAGTTCTGTCCTTACCCTTGCCTGAGCCTGTGTCTCCTGTTTGGGAGAAACCTGGAGGCAGAAAGAGCCCAAGGAGCTGAAAGGAACTAGATTGCATCCCTGCTGTCAACGTGCAGCAGTGGGCTGGGGTATCCCATATATCCAGGCACATGTGCTACAGTGTGGCAGACTGAGCAGAATCCACATTATGTCTCACCCTGTTGTGTTCAAAGCAAAATAGTCCGATTTCTCACATTCCTGACTGGAGGTAGCAGCATACCCCACTGGCAGCCTGAGCAGCAGGAGATCTGTGCTCTGGGGGTGATGTGACTTTACATGGATCCTCAGCTCCTGCTCACGAGGGAGGGAAAAATCCTGTTTGTCAGCCCCAGTCACCAAATTATCTGCCAGGGCTCCTGACCTGGCTGCCATCCCGCTGTCTCCAGTTCACAGGGAGATGGAGAGCAGGAACAGGGCTGCATTCACAAACCTCTTCTGAACCTCTTCCTGGGGCAGGACTTGTACCTGCTGGCTGCCTGCTCGTGAGCAGCAGCGAGGCTTTGGCGGCGGGCTGGAGGGGAAAGCTTGCCCTCGTGTGGCCGCTTGCTGGGAAATCACCCTCAAGCCGACTTCCCAGAGCAGGCCCACATGATGGACACTGAGCTAGGAGGGCGCTGGGAAGCCTCAAAGGGCAGAGCCTTCTTCTGCCTTGGTGGGACATTGGCTGCTGCAGGCACTTTGCAGAGAGCTGGCCCGTGGCTTCTGCTCCCTGAGCAGGTCCCAGGTGCAACTGTCCTGCTCCAGGCCTTGCTGGCCCTGTTCCTCCTTCCCTGGGCATGTCCTTTGGTTGCTAGATGATGGCCTGAGAGCCCAAGTGTCTGGCAGGAACGTGAGCAGGGCGCTGCTGGTCCCGGGCACTGCACAGAGAGGAGGGGTGGCAGTGCCGAAGCTGCTGTTGCCATCAAAGCTGGTGTCTTGCAAAGCATTAATCCCTGAAGGCAGAGCTTACTTGGGGTTTCCCAAACTTCTGTCTTACTTAATCTACTCCCTATTCAAGGCTCCTTTGCAGTTGTTGTTAGCTTATCTCCCCAAAGGAGCATGAACTGTGCAGCATAAGGAATAGTTGCGGGGAGAAGGCAGCCTTTGAAATCTCCTGGCCCTTGACTGTCTGGTCTTTTCTCCCACCAGTGTTCAGCTTACAGGACCTGTGCTGCCGAGCCATCGTGTCCTGCACCCCAGTCCACCTCATCGACAAGCTGCCGTTGCCCGTCACCATCAAGAGTCACCTGAAATCCTTCTCGATGGCGAATGGGATGAACGCGGTGATGATGCACGGCCGCTCGTATTCGTTGGCCAGCAGTGGGGGTGGGAGCAGCAGCAAAGGTAACAGCTTGAAGAGATCCAAATCAATTCGTCCTCCCCAGAGCCCCCCACAGAACTGCTCGCGCAACAACTGCAAGATCTCTTAGCAGGATGGACACGCCGTGAGCTTCTAACAAATCCACACCCACCCACCGATGTACAGCTGTTTGCACACTTAACCCTTTTGGACTGGATCCTTTCGGATGGGCTGCGGTTGCTTTTTTCCGATGGCGAGCACAAGCGCTGGGAGTGTTCTCACGTTTTGGCTTCGCATCCGAAGCGCGGTGCCGGCTGGGTCTCGCAGCGCTGGCGGGGAGAGGACTCTGCCAAGTGACCCTCCAAGAATGCTTTGGGCTTTGCCTCTCGGCCTGGGGTGGAAAATTCAGCAGCTGCTGGGCTGGGGAGGGGGGAAGGGGAAAAAAAGCTCATCCAGTCTCAATGGAGAAATGGATTTAATGGAAGATTGAGAGGCTTAAGGGAGTAGGCAAGGAGAGTCTGTGCTGCAACTTTAACTCTTGGACTCCTGAACAGATTGCTGGTGCAATAGTGATTATTGGATGTAGGGAAAAAAAGAGAAGAAATGGGGACAGGGGCTAATGACAGTTTAATGACAGTTTTCACCAGGATGTTAACCTGCTGTTGCCAAAAAAAAAACAAAATCAAGGCAAGAGCTGGCCAGTTAGCAAGGGGAAAAAAGCAGCCTGCTTGCCTTCGTTTATTTATGTAAATATTATACATATATATATATCTCACTTGTTTTTTAAGGGTTTTTTTAAGAAGCAGTCAGGGAAAATTTTATGCAGCCATGTAAATACAAGCACTGGATTAACTTCCCCAGTGTCAGCAAAAGGAGAAGAGTGGAAGATTTTCTGATGAAAATATCCAAATGCTTTAAGAGACTTTCAATCACCACCTGGGCTTGCGCTGGGTTTTTTTAAAGTACTACATATGCAGAAGGAAAGAACAATTCATGTGTAACATACCCCAAGCTGCTTTATTCCAGTTATTCCCTAAAACTTGTGAGTGCCGAAGGGAGGGTAGGATGTCAGTGGATCGGGGGGCAGAGTGGAGAGGCTGGGGTCTCGGGGTTTGTTTTCAGTAGGCAGGATGAAGAGACAGCTCTGAGGTCAGATTGATGCCTTGCTTGCTTTGCACCTTCTGATCCTCAGCTGACTGGGGACCGAGGAGCAGAGGATGGAAGCATTGCGCCTAAAGCAGCAGAAAAACACTGAATTTTGTCCCTTATCACTGCAAGACCTCGGCCGTTGCTTCCAGAGCCCTCCATCCATGGCACAGCCCTCTGAACCCTGATGTGACACCACCCTGTGCGACAGCACCTGAATCTTGGCCGCTTCTTGCTTTGCTTTTCCAAAGACTTTCTGCCTGAGCTGGTGCTGCTGCGGCTCCTGCTGGATGAAAGTGGGGAAAGGACAGAAGCAGTTTTTCCCACTGGAGCGGGAAGGAGCAGGGACTGGGAAGGTGAAGGAGGTTTGTGTAGGAAAACAGTGATCCCCAGGTCCTGTCGTGGCGAATGCGCTTGGCTCTCATGGCAGTGCCAGGAAGTGGGGAAAGCAAACGGCTTTGCTCTGTAGGACTGCTCCTGGGTTTTAGAGGGGCAAGAGCTTGAGATGTGATCGTGTTGTGGGAGATCGTGAGTCAGGCAAGGGCACATGCTTCCCTGGCTTCATCCCATGGCTGAGCTGTGCTGGAAATTCACCTGGAAATAACACCTGACCCTTATTGCAAAAGCTAAGCAGGGTGTGACAGTGGGACTAAGCTATGTGAACAGATTCTTGTAGGTGGGCAGGATGTGTAGATGGTGAGTAGTGTGGTAGAAAGTGAACTGCTTTTCCTTGTGCGGGGCTGGTCTGAGCCCAGCGAGGAGCCCAGCCGGTGCAGTGCTGCCATCTCCCTCCTGCTGTGAGCAACACCTCTAACTCTGGGCTCGCTCTTCTCCCCGCCTCAGCAGCTTGTTGCATTGCATGGGCAGAATGAAGCCGCAGTGGCTCCTGTGCGGTGGACAGACCCGCTTTGTTCAGGCAGCGTGCGGGGGCACATCCCTCCACGGGGGACATCTCCTTCCCCTCGCTTCCGAGCCGACCTGGGAGGTGAAGGAGCTGTCCCCCTCCCTGCTCTGTAGAACAAAATACAATGCAGGGGTAGGTCTCTTGGCTCGCCTCTCGCGTGCTTTATTGCCCAGCTTAAATGAGTGAGGAGAGAATTAAACCCCAGGCAGATGGAGGGAGAGAGAAGAATCCTTTGTAGTGGTGGTTTGGCTCAAGAGCAAAGCCGCAGCCGAGCTTGGCGCAGAGGCTGGGGGCTTTGGAGAACCTGTCTGGGATGGCTGGCACCTGTTTCCCATCACTTAACACAGAGCAGAAGACAATCGCTGGCTCAGCAGCCCGGGGATATACGGCCAACAGGTGATGGAGATGCTCCCCGGCACCCTAAAGGCGGCTTCTCCTGGAAAACGTCATCTGGGCACCGCGAGGCCCCTTCGCCAGGCTGCTCCCAGTGTGTGGGGCGAAGAGGGACGAAGGTTTCTTTCCTGAAATCACAAAGCTGCTGCATGTCTAGAAAAACTTGATGTACCTCTGCTTGGTTTGGCTTTGCCACACATGACACCTCCCCATGCCTTTTTCCCTGTGCTTGAGTTTTTTTATTTTTAATTCTTTTTTTGACCCTAAAAAGCTGTCAACAGATCCTGTCTGGAGTGAGGATGAAAGATTTACCTGGAGCAATCGCTCAGCAAAAATCCTTTTTTTAATTTAAAAGGAAAAGATTCTTGCATCTGATGTCAACACTAGTCTGTAGCTGCTCTCCAACACTTGTACCATTCCTGAGTTGGTTTTTTTGGACTGTCCTTTTATTTTTTTATTCCTTTGTACAGTCAATGTTGTTCAACTGATTATACATGGTTTTGTTTTGTATAAATTAAAGTCTTTTTTTTTGTTTTGAACTACCGATTGAAAGTGCAGAAGTATCAGTTTTTTGTGTGGGCTGGGAGAAGATGAAGGGAAAAGGTGGTAGTTTTGCCCAAAACTGTGGAATTGGGACTGTTTCTTATGGAGGTCCCCGTTGCTGCTTCCTTATTGGCCTCAAAATAACTCATGTTAACCTCAGATTGCATTTTCTTGAGGGTCTTAAAATCACAGTTCCTGGATCTGGGGTTCTTTTTGTTTTGTTGTGGTGTAGGCTACTGTGTTTTCTTAATATCGTAGGTAGCCAGGCTCCCATCAGCTCACCATGGACTCTCAGTTCCTGGTTCACGGCCATGGGTTTTGCAAGTATTGTTGAAGCCTTAAATTGTGTCTCTGGGCTGTGGCGATCTCGGGGAGAGGAGCAAGTGCTGCACAGTGCTCACCCGTCCTACCCAGACTGGATCAGGCTGGAACACAGCCTGGGATAAATGTGAATTTGAAATGAAAAGGTGCTGCCCAGAGCTCAGAGCACCAGAGTTGCCACCGGGGTGTCACTGGGGCCAGGAGCCCCTGGGGAAGTGGGGGATGGAGGGAAATTTCTCCTCGCCTGATCCATTTCTCTCTTGCTCCCATCCCACCTCCACTTGACCTCCCTTCTTCCCTCCCTGCTTGCTTCCCTAGGATCAGATTTTCCACTTCGTACCAGACTGGCCACGCTTGTTTTAACAGCCTAAGTAGTAATTGCCGAGGCTGGGAGGGGGCAGGGGGGAAATGAGATAGTGTCTGCAGCCTGGAAAACCCTGGAGCTAAGGTGGAAGCCTGGTCAGCGAAGAGTCACGGAGACTTTGGTTTTTTCCTCCTTTTTCAGGGGGTTTCTGGAAGCGTCTGTTCTCTCACCAGCAGAGCCAAAACAAAGGCTGTATGTGGTTCCAGGTGGGTACAGGCAGCCTGCACTGCAGCTGTCTGGGCTCGGGAAGAGCAGTGCAAGAAAACACTGCATGGCCTGCATGTCAGGAGAAAGGCTGGAAAAGCTTTAGGGCTCCCTGTTCCTTGGAGAAAGTGGAGGGAGCAGTTTGCTCTGGGCTGGTTCAGGTCTTTCCCAATTGGGTGTGTTTATCTGAACCTTCCCAGTTCAAGGGGGTCTTGGCTTGATCCCACTGTCCTTTGTGGGGTTGTACCTTACAGGCTGAGAAGAAATGGGAACCTCCATCTGACTGCACCCAAGATGCTTGAAAATGAGGGTGCACCTACCCCTGGGTGCGCTGGTGGGGCAGGAGCCCTTGTCCTGGGGTACAAGGTGTTACTGGAGCGGGGGACATGGCACTGCGCCTTTTCCTCCGGCATGGGGTGCTGAGCTGCTTCCTGTGTTCCCTTGTCTTGAAGGTAGAAGACGAGCCATAAAAGCCATGTCTATGTCTGGGATCTTTAAAAGTGACCCAGAAAAATCCCTGTTTTGGGGAGCAGTGGGTGCCTGGATGTGCGAAGGGAGAGACTGAAGTTACAGCTGGTTAAGCTTTTGCATGATGCTGTATCGTGGGCTTGGTCCAGGGTGGGGAGAGTTGCTTTTTCTTTCATCTTCGGCTGAAGAGGCCGGGCGTGGGTCCCCAGGCGTGGGCGAGGCTCTCGAGTCATTGGGAGCTGCATTTCCCACCACGCAGCATCCAGCATCCCTCCAGCCGACCTTGGGGCACCGAGGCAAAGATTCCCGGCAGACACTTGTCACGGCCTCGCTGCTTTTGATCTCGGCGATGCGGGGATGAGGCATCTCAGGCTTCATGTGAAACTCGGGCCACCCGCTGGGCTGCTCCCCCAGCTCTGGAGAGGGGCTGCTGGGACAGCACAAACCCCAGCACCAGCATCTTCTCAGACTGTATTGCTGTGACCACATGGACCCCAGTATGGGGATGGGTAAAAGCCAAGCTCCAGGTATTCTCTTCCCCCCCTTCCCTCCTGCACTAGCATCCTTGAAAGGACCCTGGGGCACCACAAAGCAGCTCTCTCCTCCCGGGCTGCGTCGCTGGGGAGCGAGCTGCCGTGGGAGCCTGGGGTGCTGCCGCCTGGCCGGAACAAGGGGGTTTGGGGACGAGGGCTCTCCACGCCTGACACTGCTGCAGGCAGCTGGTGTCTGGGTTGGCTGGTGGGTCTGGGGGGCTCTGGGCTGCTGGGGCAGGCAGGTTACAGCCCCCAGCAGCTCCATGGCCATCCTGATGCAATTCCCTGTTTGCAAAACATCTCACCAGCCTCTCCACGGGTGTCCTGGGGCAGCGTAACCTCTCCTCCGTATCCAGGCCTGGCCAGACCCCTGGGCAGCTGCTTGCTGGTGGAACTGGGGTCCCTGGGCACAGCCACGGGATGTGCTCCAGCCCTCCACACAAGGTCCCAGCGAGCTGATGTGGGGTCTGACCCTGCTTTGGGATTTCAGGCCCCTGGGTAGCCCCAACACAGAACCTCCGGCAGCTCAGCCCTTTGCCGGCCCCGCTCGGGCAGGGCAGCGTTGGTGGCTGCAGGTCGCGGCGCTGTGTCAGCGGCACCATCGGGAGGTCAGCGTGCCGGGGCAGTGCGTCTGTGTCCGGCTTGCACCGGCGTGGGGGTGTTGAGGGCCCCCCAAAACGCCTGCTCCAGTGCAAGAGGGCTTTCCCTGGGAGCCGCAGGCAGGGCAGCACCAAACCATCACATGCCAAACCACCTTTGGGGTGCAGGTAGGTTTTGTTTTTCCCGAAAACAATATCAAGAAAAGTCTCCCTCCCTTTTTTCTGCTTTCCCCCCGTGCCCCAAATTACAGCCCTGAATAGGGGAACCTGGAGGTACTGAGCTGCACCCCTCAGGGCAAAACCCCCTCGGGTGGGTTCGCTGCTTCCCAGGATCTGCAGACCTCTCTCAGCGCTGAGACAGATGGGCCATGGCTCTCGCTGGTGCTGAAAGAGTTAATGCTCCCAAAATGCCATGAAACGTTCCTGCTGCAGGTCAGTCTCCACCAGGGATTAGGGAAATCTGGCCCGGGAGCCAGGGCCGGCTCCTGCCAGCTCAGGGCCGGCTGCGGGACGTGCTGGGGAAGGCAGCGGCAGGATTGAAGCCCAGGCACAGTGCGCCGGAGCAGCCCTGCCAGGGTCTGGCACGGCCAGGCACTGCCTTCCTACTCAGTTTAAAAAGACCAGCCATAAATCAGTGGTGAGCGAGGGCTGGAAGCTGCTGCCGGGCCGGGTGAGCCCCTCCAAGGGGTCTGGGTGGGCACCCATCCTGCCACGCTGCTGGGCGAGCAGGGGTCCCGTCCCGGGCAGCGATGCACGCTGCTCACGGGATGCTGGCTGGCGAGGAGGGATGAGCAGGGGGACCCGTGTGGGGGCTGGCACCCCGCTCCGGGGTGCAGGGCTGCCTGTGCCCAGCGGGTGCCAAGAGGCTCCCAGGGCAGCCCCACAGCGGGGGCTCCGCGTGTCTCCCCGCTGGCCGCCCTGCCCGAGTGGACAACAGGCTCTGGCTGTTTTCTCATCCTGCAGGAATTCAGCACCGTGGGCTGGGCAGGTTTTTTTTTTTTTTTTTGTGCCCCCCTCCTTTCACTCTCCCTCTTTGGAGACTTTCCGCATTCTGCCTTTGATCTCCCCCTATGTTTGCCCAGCCGATCGCTGGGCTCGCCGGGGTTAGAGGCTGAGGTCAGCGCCTTTCCCATTCCAAACACCCAGAAACATCAGTGGGAAGGGAGGGGATTCAGATTACAACCTTCCCGTCCTCCCCTTCCACCCCACTCGCCCCGCTCGCCGGAGCAGGGGATGGACTGAGCCACACTCACCGAGGGACACCGCTGCCACCGTGTCCCCAGCACCCGGAGAGTCAGGCAGCAGCGATGGATGGAGGTGGCGGGCAGCATCGCTGGCGGTCCAGCAGACACGGGATGTGCTGAAGGCCAGAGGTTTGGTCCTCTCCTCCTCCTCCTCCTCCTCCTCCCCTTTGTCCCCCCGCCCGCCTTCTCCCTCGTCCCTTCCATCCTGAATGTGATTTATCCCAAGCCCTCGCCAGCGAGCCAGGCCGGCAGCGTGGGGTTGCCAGATGCCTCCTCGTGGGAATTTCGGCCGCCCTGGCCGAGGCCGGCACGCCGGCGGGCGGCAGCGCGTCCCCGTGGGCATCGCCCTGCTCCTGCCGTTGCTGGCGGTGGCGGCCGGGCTGAGCCTGCAGCCGGGCAGGATGCGGCACCTGGGGGTCTGCCCCAACCAGCTGAACCCCAACCTGTGGGTGGACGCACAGAGCACCTGTGAGCGGGAGTGCCAGGCTGACCAGGTGAGTGATGGGACTGCGGGGGGCAGGGGGGTGTCCCTGGGTCCCACAAGGGAGATGCTTTGGTCCCATGCCCAGTGGCGCAGCCCATTCAGTTGTTTCAGTGCAACATGCTCAGACTGGCTGCAGCTTCGTCCCCCAAGACCCTTCTGTTGGCAGGCGCAAGAGGTGTCCCGGGGCCACTCCCTGGCCCCCCAGCAGGCAAAGAAACTTCTTGTAGCCACCAAGTCCCACCACAGGCCATACCACATGGCCAGGATACCCTGTTTGTGCGCCCCAAGGATGCTCTCACGCAGACAAAGGGAACAGGTGTGCTGGGACAGGGCCCCCCATTTCGGGGAGTGGACAGCCTCCCCAACACTCCCTCTGGTTTCCCCTGAGAGCAGCAGCCCACCCCTGGAGCGGGATGCCTGTCCTGCAGAGCCCCAGCTCTGGCTCCGCATTGGTGAGCAGGGACACAGCCACCTCTGACTGGGTTAGGGCTCCCTGAAGGGAGTGATCCCTTTGCAATTCATCTGTGTAATGAGTTCTGCCTCCACTCAGCCAACAAAAGCTGAGAGGGGTGAGACTCTGTCTGCCAGGGAGAAGGGAGCCATCACCACTGCCAGCCATCACCTAGCCATGCTGGCGGGGGTCTGGGGGAGCTGAGGGTGGGCTGAGGCCACCACAGCCACTCGGGGTGGTCCAGCTCTCAGCTGGAGTCCAGCAATGCTGAGAGTGCACAGGGCTGTGCAGGGGACACCTGCCCAGCTGCAAACCCCACAGGGGAAGTGGGAGCAGCACCCACAGCTACAGCACAGCAGTGATCCCCCTGCCTCCCCATCTCTTCTTCCTCGGCCAGGACTGTGAAGGCTTTGAGAAATGCTGCACCAATGTGTGCGGGCTGCGGAGCTGCGTGGCTGCCCGCTTTGCTGACGGCAGCCTGCCGGAGCTGGCGCTGGCACCGGCAGCCTCGTGTGAGAGCTTCGTGTGCGCGCAGCAGGGCTCCGACTGCGACATCTGGGATGGGCAACCTGTCTGCAAGTGCAAGGACCGCTGCGAGAAGGAGCCCAACTTCACCTGCGCCTCTGATGGCCTCACCTACTACAACAAGTGCTACATGGACGCCGAGGCATGTCTGCGCGGCACCCGCCTCACCACCGTCCCCTGCAAGCACATCTTCACCTGGCCCGACACCAGCCCCGTGCCCCAGGAGACGACGGCGCGTCCCACGCCGGGAGCCGGCCCCGAGGTGCCGGTGCCCCCCGCCCTCTACAGCAACCCCTTCCACCAGTCGGTACGTGCTGGGGGCACCGTCAGCTTTCGCTGCGACGTCAGCGGGCGCCCGCGGCCCGACATCACCTGGGAGAAGCAGAGTGAGCGGGAGGAGAACTTCATCATGCGGCCAGACCAGATGTACGGCAACGTGGTGGTCACCAACATCGGCCAGCTGGTCATCTACAACGCCCGCCACGAGGATGCCGGAATTTACACCTGCACAGCTAGGAACTCCGCCGGGCTGCTCCGCGCCGACTTCCCGCTGTCGGTGCTCAGGCGGGAGCCGGGGGGGACCCCGCGGGCCGGCAGCCCCCAGCCCTTCCCCAGCGCCGAGTGCCTGAAGGAGCCGGACCGGCGGCGGTGCGAGGCCCTGGAGGTGCGCTGGCACTTCGATGCCAAACAGGGCGCTTGCCTCACCTTCCGCTACGGGGGCTGTGGGGCCAACAGGAACCATTTTGAGACCTACGAGGAGTGCCGGGCTGCCTGCTTGGGCAGTGCCCGTCCCACCTGCCTGCTGCCCATGGTGCAGGGTCCCTGCCAGAACTGGGAGCCCCGCTGGGCGTACAACCACCTGCTGAAGCAGTGCCACTCCTTTGTCTACGGCGGCTGTGAGGGCAACACCAACAACTTTGAGAGCAAGGAGACCTGCGAGGATGTCTGTCCCTTCCCCAAGAGCCTGCAGTGCAAGGCTTGCCGCCTGAAGAGCAAGATGGTGCTGAGCCTCTGCCGCAGCGACTTTGCCATTGTGGGCCGGCTGATGGAGATCGTGGAGGACCAGGACTCTGGCATCGCTCGCTTTGCCCTTGAGGATGTCCTTAAGGATGAGAAGATGGGCCTCAAGTTCTTCAACATCAAGTACCTGGAGGTGACCTTGACCAACATGGACTGGAGCTGCCCCTGCCCCAACATGACAGCGGAGGACGGGCCGCTCATCATCATGGGCGAGGTGCACGACGGCATGGCCACGCTGGACCCCAACAGCTACGTCCGGGCAGCCAATGACAAGCGGGTGAAGAAGATTTATGAGCTGATGGAGAAGAAAACCTGTGACCTCCTGAACCGCTTCCAGGACTAGGAGAGAGCCAGAACACGCTGATGTGGGGGGCACAGACCTACCATGGGGGGAGGGAGCTGCAGCCGGAGGGAACCCCACACCAATGCTTGTATGTAGGGATTACCACTGCCATGTAGTTCCCCCCCAAACCCATGCTGAGCCCCAGCCCAGCTCCTACCACCCCTGTAATTTATCAGCTGCATGCCCCCCCCATGTACTCCCCCAGCCAGCAGCAATAAAGGACTGGGTCAGGTTGCAGAGGGGTGGGAGGTCTGCCAGGACACCCCTAACCACCCCCCCTGCAAAAAACCCCTTCCCACCACACCAAAGCCCCCAGACCCAGTGTAGCACTCCCAGGCAATCCCAGTGAAGGATCTGACCCCCTCCACTGGTGCTGCCAGGGCTGGAAATGGGGATGCATCCCCCCCCATTGTCAGTGCTGAAAGCATCAGGAAGCTGCTGGGGGCTGGGTGGAAGGATGACAAGTCCCCTCCACTGTTGGCATGGTGTTCTCCCGGCAAACTAGTGCTGAGCAAGAAGTCTCCTCCATGCCCAGGGGTCCTTTGCCCCCCTGCCTGTGCCCCCCGTGGCAGCTGCAGAGGCTTCTCTAGGACAGGCTGGGGCGCCCCATTGCAAAGGGAGCTCTGAAGGGGTGGGGGGAGACAGGGCCCCCAGCCCACCAGCCAAGCCCGGCTAGAGTGAACGGAGAACTGTCCCACCGCTGCCGACCCCATCCCCAGCTGGCACCAGCACAGGGAGTGTGTGACCCCTTGAGGAGGTGTCAATGAGCTGGGGCAGCCCTGCCGGAAAGGTGCCAGGAGATGACAGGAGGTGCCGGGAGGTGCCATTGGGGCAGGTCACTGCTTGCGGAAGATGAGACACTTGTTGTTGGCTGGCATGTCCACCTGGAAGCACAGAGCTTGGGGTCAGGGTGGGTCCCCACCAGTGCAGGGACTGTCCCCCTCCCTCGACCCCAGCACCTACCATCCTCTCCAGGAGCAGCCCATTGGCCTCGGCCAGCTGCTGCAGCAATGCCGTGTCCCGAAGACCCCAGGAGGGATTCCTGCACGGAGGGAGCCTTGGGTCAGACAGACAGACAGATGCCTCGCCCCCACACTCTCTGAAGCATCCCCATCACCAGAGGGTACCCCCAGTTGGTGGGGGTGCTTCCCCCAACCATCATTTTAGATCTCCTCTTGAAGGACCATGCAGGGAGGGAGCTCCCTGGGGCTACAGGCGGGACAGGCAGCATGGGCAGGACAGACCCCCAGCAGCCTCAGGACCCACAGCTCTCCCTTCCTACCTCTGCCTCAGGCTGCGGTCAAAGTCCACGTTGCTCTGGGGGCTGATATGGCCGTCCACGGCATAGGGCTAGGGGGGACATAAAACTGCAGGCATGAACCATCGTGTGCCCCCAACTCCCCCACAGCCCACAGGTTGCTGTCCCCACCACACACAGAGCCAAGTGAGAAGGGACATGGCCCCTGAGAGTGACCACGGGTCTCATCACCCCCCACGGGCCCCTCGGACCCTGCCCTGGATGAGGCGAGGGAGGACAGGTTCCCTCCCGTCCTGGGAGCGTGTGGCCGAAACAGCCCCATCCAAAGCTCAAAACCTGCCCTGAAAGCCTGAGACCCCCACTAAAGCTGAGGCCCCTGCTTTCCTCATCCACCCCACAAGCCGTGCCTGGAGCTGCCCTCCCACCTGCAACCCCCTAGCAAGTCCAGGAATACCCATGCCCGGTGAGCAGCACCCACCCCGTAGGTGAAGAGCACACCTCCGGGCTTCAGCAGCACCCCAGCACCCTTGAACAGGCCCTGGGGAAAGAGAGAAGTAGGGAACAGGTCAGGGCACTGAGGACACCCCCAAGAGCCCCCTCCTTGGGTTTGCGACCACCAAACCAGGGAACAGGGACCAAGCAAGGGCCAGCGTGTCTCCAGCCTGCCCTGCTCACCTCGGTGCACCGCAGCTCCGAGATGTGCATCATGTTGATGCTGATGAGGAGGTCGAGGGTGTTGGGTTGGGTGCCTCCCCACATCTCCCAGCTCTGTGAGACATCCAGCAGAATGGGGGGCAGCATGTTGGGGACGTGCATGGCCTCCGCATACGCAGCGATGCTGTGAACACCAAACCTCACATCAGCCCCAGCTGGGACATTGCCTGTGTCCACCACCCGCACATCCCCCCCAGCAGCACTCATTGCAGGCAGACCCGAAACCTGCCTGTGCTGGCTGCCAGCAGCATCTCCTAGGTGGGCTCTCTGATATTTAATAATAAGGTTGTACTTGCCACACAGCTGGGCCAATGGTGGCTCTGCACAGGACAAGGGGCTGGTATGGCTGAGCTCTTTGCTTCACAACAGGCAGCTGGGGAACTGGCAGCAGCCGGACAGCCGGCAGCACACAGACCAAGAGACCCCAGTGCCTAAAATTTCCCAATTCACTCCTGCCTCTCAGCAGGGCAGCCGGAGCACGCTGCCCTCCCAGCTGCCTGCACACACATGCTGACGCTGCCCGCGCGCTGCCTGCACCCACACGCCCGTGCTGCCCGCATGCTGCCTGCAGCACCCCCAACACCCACGTGCCCTGGCTGCCTGCAGGTCACGCAGCGGGGCTGCCTGCAGTGCTGCCTGCACCCGCCAGGACAGCTGCACCACTACCGGGTGATTTTGGGGTGATTTACACCCTTTTTGGCACAGTTACCAGCCAGATCTCAGTTCCCAAGGCAGTGGACTGGGATTATTTTTAACCAGGGCAGCGGGTGCCACGTGTTGCTGCCTGAGAGGTGACAGGTGGGAAGGACATCAGCTGCTCCCTCCTTGGACAGGGGGGAATTTTGGTACCTCCCCACCAGGTTTATTTTATTTTTTTTTCATGAGGGAATTCCTCCCCATGCTACAGAGCTGAGGTTTATTTTTGTTTCCTGAATGGAAACCGAGCCCTTCCAGCCCGGCGCTGCAATGCCTGGAATGGGCATTTGGCTGCGGCCGGACCCACGCACATCAACACAGAGCAAATAAATACAGCCCGACATGGCTCACCAGGGTGACACCGTGCCGGGAGCGGGGTGTGAGCCACCCACCGCATGGGTGGGAGCCATCACCAGCATCCCCTGAGCGGGGTATCAGGCCTGGTGTCACCTCGGAGCATTGCAGCCGAAGCTGCTAACAGGAGAGGGCGAACGCTGCACGCTGGGTGCTCTGTAGGCAGGAGTTGCTCTGTAGCTGGGGAGGCTGTTAGGGAGTTGGGTGGTGGGGCTTTTCCGGGAAAAATTAAGTACTGGGCTGTTTAGGAGTTGGATATTGGCGCTTTTCTGGAAAAAATAAAGCATCAAGCAGGAGAACCTGGGCTGTTTGAGAGTTCAATATTGTTTTTTTCCTGGAAAAAAAACAGGGCATCCAGCTGGGGAGCCTGGGCTGTCCAAGAGGTCAATATGGGGTCTTTTCTGGAAACAAAATAAGCATTTGAGAGTTGCATATTGGGTCTTTCCTAGTAAAAACTAAAGCACTGAGCTGTGGGTCCCAGGCCATATAAGAGTTAAATATTGGGTCTTTCCTGGTTAACAATCAGCATCCAGCAGGGGAGCCTGGGCTGTCCTAGAGCTGAATATTGGGATATCCCTGGGAAAAAAATACAGCAAGAGGCTGGGGAGCCTGGGCACTCCGGTTGCAGGTCCGTGGGGTGGGGGCTGCAGGCCGGACCCCCAGGGACCCCCACCCCACGCTCCCCACTCACCTCCTCAGTGCCTGGGGGTCGATGTCGGAGGGCTGCCAGCGGGTCTGCGGCAGTGCCTGGGCGAAGTACGCAGCGTGCAGCCCCGCGCCCGCCCCCACCTCCAGCACTCGCAGGGCGCCTGCTCCCGTGTGGGTGCCGGAGCCCGCGTACTGCCGCAGCACCGCCAGGATCGGGCCCTTGTTGCGCTCCGCCGCCGCCGGTGCCTGCATGGCTGGAGCGGGCGTTGGTCGCAGTGCGGGGACTACAAGTCCCAGCCGCCCCCACAGGGACCCGCCCCCACGCGCCGCGGGTGGAGCTTCCCGTGGGGCGTAAAAAAATGTAAAAAGCAACGTAAAAGAACTTGCGCCGCCCGGGAATCGAACCCGGGTCGCAAGAATGGGAATCTTGCATGATACCACTACACCAGCGGCGCGGCTGGAAGTGCCCCTGCCCCGCCCGCATTCAGCCTTCCCACCCGTGATTGCGGGGCGGAGCACCAAGGGAGTGTGGGGTGGTGGGTGCTGCCGTTCACCCGCCACCCGTGGGCCTTTGCCACCCTATTCCCACCGCCCCAAACAGGCCCAGGTTACTGCTCCGCCCGGAAACCCCGGGAAAATGGAAGTGCATGGGACACTCTGGCTGTGGGCAGGGGGACGGGGACAGCAGGGTCACTCCACAGGAACGCAGCGAAACCCCCAGACCGTCTGCAATGACTCTCACTAACGATGGACGCCTGGAAGTATCCAACCGGAGCCCGAGGATCTGAGGTCTGGGACTTCCAAGCGTGGAAGGGCTTGGGGCTGCACCCACGAGCACCCAATGAACCTCAGGCAGGTGTCAGGTGGGGAAACTGAGGCACAACTCCCTTGGTGTCAGGGCAGGTGACAAGCTGGTGGTGGGGTTCCCCTGGTCACAGTTGTATTTAAGCACAGTAACAAGGGTCACATGCGCTAGGACTGGGGGGAGTTGCATGGGGGCTGATGGCTGTTGGGTGCACCCCTGTGAGCCACCCATGGGTGCCCAGCACCTGGCAGGATTGGGCCCTGCTTTGGAGGATGCTTTTTTAGGGGGGTCTAGCACCCTCACTCTGGCCTGGCAGTGTTTTGCTACTAAGGCCACATGGCTCACAAGGTGGAAAGGCCACGGTCACCTGTGTGGGGTGGCATTGCTGCCCCCACAGCAAGGCTGGAGCATTCCCAAAGACCCCAGTGGGTTTGTCACACAGCCGGTCCCCAAGACCCTGTGTGCCAGCCAGCCATGGGCAATGGTGCAGGGTGGCCTGGGACAGGCTTGGGGTCACCTCCCAGGGCTGCACCTCCCACCACGTGGGGAGACCTTGGCACACCTTCTCAGCTCTGAAGGTCACTGCAATGGCTGGGACATGGCCAGTCAGTGGGGTGGCCCACGGCTCCTGGGCCGTCACAGGGTATGTGGCTCCTGCCACTGTGGCTTGGGGCTCACTGGGCTCATTCCAGCGCTGTCCCCACAGTGGTGCCACCACAGCTCCTGCCTCTGCACCCCCTTGCTGTCCACTGCTTGGGTCCTATGTGTCCCAGGAGTGACTCCTACATGTCCCCTGTGTGTCCCGCGGCTCTGGTGTCCCCGTCTCCCGAATGTCGCCGTGCATGTTCCCTGCATGCCTGTGCCTTCCTGTGTCCCACGTGTTTGCTGTGCCCTTTCCCCTACTTGACCGCTGTGTGTCCCCACCTCCCACGTGTTCCCTATGTGTCCCATACATGTCCCATGTGTGTCCCCACTTCCCACATGTACCCTCTATGTTTCCCCGTGTGTCCCCTGTGTGCCCTCCACGTCTCACATGTGCCCATGTGTCCCGCGTGCCTCCGCATGTTCCTCCTATTTGCCCTGTGACCCGTGTGTCCCTACATCCCATGTATGTCTGCTACATACCCCACGTGCCGGTTCCCACACCCCCCGTGTGCCCCTGAAGTGTCCCACGTGCCTCCCACGTGTCCCCCACACCCCCAAAGCGCCTCCAATGTCCCCCACACCCCCCCGCGCCTGTCTCTAACACCTCCCACGCGCGCCTTCCACCCGCCCCTCACACACCTCCGCGGGTGCCCCGCGCTCCGCTGCCCCCACGGGCCGGTCCCGCGCGGGCCCTTTAAGGGCGGGGGGGGCGTGTCGCGGCGGCCGGGCCGGCCCGTTAAAGGCCCGGCGAGGGGCGCGCGCCGCACTCGGGCGGGGGCGGCGGGGCCGGAGGGGCCGCGGCCGCAGCCGCAGGATGTACACGCTGACGCGCGGCCCCAGCAAGCTGGCCACGCAGCGCCGCACAGGTACCGCGGACGCGGGGGAAAAGGGGGTGCCGGGGCGTGGGCACCGGCCCCGTCCCGCTCCGCTCCCCCGGTCCGCCCTGACGCCCCGCCGCTGCCCGCAGGTCCGACGCAGCAGGCGGTGGAGAGCAGCAAACTGGGTGAGCTGCGGGGCCGGCTCCAGCCCGGCGCCTGGCCCCCCGCCAGGTGAGCCCCGCGGCGGCGGCCGTGACCTTGGGGAAAGGTTACCGGGGCGGCCGGGCCGCGCTGCCGGGGGAGGGGCCGCGGACGGCGCGGGGCGGGCGACCGGGGACCGTTGGTCGGTGCCCGCATGCTGGGACGCGCGGGGGGTTGCAGCGCTGCCAGTCCCCGCTCGCTTTCCACGGAGGCTGTCCACGCGCGGCGTGGGCCGCCCCGCATGGTGGGGACTGGAGTTGGTGTTCCCCCGCTCCCCGGTGCGGTTCGGGCAGAAACGGCTTCCGAACAGCACCGGGGGTGCGGGATCTGCCAGCGGAGGAGCGGGCAAAGTGCAGGCAGCGGCGGGCTGCCCGCCCCGGCGAGGCCGGCGAGGGGGGGCCGGGCTGCCAGAGCGGGGCCGAGGTTGTGCAACGCCCCCCGGCCGCCCGCGGGAGGCACCGATTGCACCAGCCCGCGGGCTGACCCAGCGCCGGTGTCACCGCCGCCTCCACGGGGGTGGCAGGTCCCAGCTGCAGCCCCGGATCCACGGAGGGTTTGGAGATTGTCTCTTGTCCCTAAAGGATGGAAGGACGGGGAGTAGCTTTTGGGTGAAAGTCCTAGCATCTAGCAGAAATAAGCTATTGGGCAGGTGTTGGAGTGGATGGAAGGTTCTCCTCAGGAGATGCTTTCTTGGCTGGACAGCTGGGGGCAAACCCCAGGCAGGCAGCGCAGGCAGCTCTGTGCTGTGGGGCCTGTACGATTCTGCCCGTTTCCTCCAGCTGCAAGAAATGGATGAGAAAAACCTCCCCTCCAGTTCCCCTCCTACCTGGGATCTTTCATTAATTAACTGGTGTGGCTGCTACCACGCTTACCCTCCTTTAGGCAGGTTTGTTGAGCATGTTCCTGGCTGCTGCCTGCCCGGTGCCCCCCCGGCCACGTGCGGTTTGGGGTGTGTTAACCTGCCCTGGGCTCTGCCTGCAGAACCAGCAGGAGAGGTGCAGGCAGGGGCTGCCTGTTCTTGGTCTCGCCTGTCCTGCAAACTGTAACCTGCCTGCACTCCCGGGGCCCCTTAGACTTTGTCCTGTGAGAAACGTGGCTGTTGCAGATGGGTTCTGCCCTGAAGCTGGGCAGAAAAGCCAAAATACTGAAGTTTTGCATCAAATGTGCCCACAAGTCTCATCCCAAACCTTTCATTTTGATCTGCTTGGTTTTGCTGTTTCCAGGCCGAGCCTGATTGGAGTGCCCTGCTCCCAGGAGGGGATCCCAGGTCTGAGGAAGCCTGACTGGCTCCCAGTTGGCAGAGGGCTTCATCCCAGTCCTAGGGTACCTTGGGAATGTCTTGGGGGCTGGGACTGCTCCAGCAAACCCAGGTGCTTGGTCTGCAGAGGATGGCACCGCAGTTCATCCCCCTGCCCAGTGCCCAACTGGATTTCACTTTCATTTTCCTGATATTTCAGCAATTTTGGTGACAAATTTATTTTAGGGATTGCACTTGGTGCCAGGACTGGAGGATGGGTGGGACACAGGTGGCCTGTACTTTTCCCTAGGCGGCATCCCTGACACCATTCCCTGTGCAGGAACCCCTTCTCCCTGGGGGCTGGATCCCTTTTGGTCCCCTCCCTTGGGGACAGGGCTGGCTGGCTGTAACTGTGCCCCAGTCTTGCTGGGGCTGTGGTTGAGTGTGCATGCTGTGGGGCAACCTGGGGGAGCTGGACAGCCCCTGTCCTTGCTCCAAACTGTGGTGAGAAGAGCTGCCCATCCCCCCTTACCTCCCACTTGTTTCCGTTGACAGCCCAGCCCAGAAACTCGTCTTCAACAGAGTAAATGGCAAGAGGCCGCAGGTGCTGCTGCAGCAGGTCTCAGCCCCCGAGGAGTGCTACACGCTGGCCCATGAAGAAAACGTCCGCTTCATCTATGAAGGTGAGGGCAGAAGGTCCCTCAGTGCAGCCACCCACTTGCTGTCGTGTCCTGTGGGGCTGGAAGACATGGGGTCCCTTCTGAGGCAGCTGCATTGTGCTGGGGACCTTGGTGGCAGGGATAAGGTCCCCAGCCTGGGCAGCTGCCCCCCTTCCTGCTCCTCTGCTGTGGCTCACCTGGGCTGGGAAATCCCCATCCCCAAATCATCCACTGCCTGTTCCCCCCTCCCAGCCTGGCAGCAGGTAGAGCAGCAGCTGGACGGCAGCCGGAGCGGGGACAGTGCCTGCGGCCCCGTGCAGTATGTAGAGAAAACCCCCAACCCCGGACTGAAAAGTAAGTGGGAAGTAGTTGTAGCACTCAGGGGTGCAATGAGCTGGTGTGGGCTCAGCTGGGCACCTGAGCAGGGCTGCAGTGGGAGGAGAAGGGTAATCCCAGTGCTGATGTGGCAGAGGATGGGTTGGGTCTGTCCTGCCAATGCTGAGGCTGCTCAGGGAGATGCTGGTGGCAACTGGCCCCTGGCACAGTGTCCCACCATGCCCTGTTGGAGGAGCACAAGCAAGCAGGATGCCCTGTTGATGACTCTTCTGGAAACAGTGCCTTCTTCAGCCAGCCAGGTGGGTTCAATGTCATGCTGGGGAGTAGCCCCCCAGGTCCTGCCCTGGGGACCTGCCTTTCCCAGGGCCAAGCCCAGGACCAAGCTGGAGTGCAGCAGGGCCGGGGACATTGTGCTTCTCTGATGGGAGCTGGAGCAAGGGCTGTGAATGCAGCCTGTGGGCTCCTGCAGTGATTAAGAAGTCCCCAAGAGAAGAAGGTCCCTGTAAACCCAGTCTGGCCTGGGCATTGGAGCGGGAAATTCTGGGGCCTCATTTTCCTGGTGGCAAATGGTGCAGCTCGGGGGGGACAGCTGGAGCTCTGCTTACTCTCCAACTGTTCTGCTATGCTCTTTTCTCTCCCTCCCCTCTTTTTCAGACTTTGTTCCCATTGACCTGGAGGAGTGGTGGGCACAGCAATTTCTGGCCAAAATTGAAAACTGTTCATAAAAGGGAAGAAAGGTTTGGGTTGGTTTTTTTTGTTGTTTTTTTTTTTTGTTTTGTTTTGTTTTTTTTCCCTCTTTGTTTTTAAAAGAAACAAAGCTAAGAGCATCTGGTCAGAACCCAGAACTAGTGGCGTTTTTGAACCACATTTTTAAAAGATGACCGAAATAAAGTGACCCTTGCTGCAAGGCCAGCGGGACCGGACCACAGCCATGCCCAGCCACATGCCCCCTCCCTGTGCCCAGTGTGGAGGAGCAACCTGTGGCCCCAGCCAGGATTCCTTAAGTGCCAGTTCTTGGACCGCTGCAGCTTCCAGCTCCCAGGGACACTGCGGTGCTGTGCTGGGGATGAGGGAGCGGACCCCCACCTGCGGCTCCAGCCACGGGGAGGACAGTGGGGTGCTGTAGCAGGACCACCCCAGACAATAAAGCACTGAAACTGCCAGTGGAAAGGTGCTTGTGCAATGGGGAGGATGCGTTTGCCAGGAGGTGGTGAAGCAGGTGGGGTGCAGCATCGTGCCCAGGCTGTGGCGTGGAGGGTGGGATGCTTGTGGTGGAGTCCCAGCTAAATGGGTACCATAGCACTCTGGAGACAAAGGGCTTGGAGTATCTCATCTTCCTTGGAGAAGCATGTCTGTCTCCCTGGACTCATCCAGGGGCTGGTGCTGCCTTGGGTGTACATTTGGGATGGGGGGGCGGTACATATGGGCAGCTGCAGGGGACACAGGTAGGGGCTGAGCATGCTGGTTGTGGTTTGGAGCCAGGGTGCAGCATGTGTTGGGGGGTAAAGCTGCAGGAATGAAGGTGCCGCAGCCAGCCCCTCACTGCCATGAAGGCTCTTGATAGTGTTTTCACAGAAGCCATTTTAAGCCCTGAGCTCAAGGTCTTCCCCCTTGCCCATGGCTGTTGGGGTGCAGTGGGAGGGGGGGCTGTAGCCAAGGGTGGTTGTGGCTCCATGTGGTGGAAAATATGAACTTCTGTTCCCAGAGGCACATGGTGCACAAAAACCACTCAGCCCATGGGCTCTTCCAGGCTGGACTGGGCTCTTCCAGGCTGGACTGAGCCCTCCCAGGCCAGGTTTTGGAAGCCCACCTCCCCACCTTCCCCTGTGTCTCCTTCCAAGTCAGAGAGCAGGAGACCAGAGCAGCCCAAGCCCACCAGGGCTGGAGCTGCTCTCTGACTCCAAAGGAGGCCAGGAAACACTCACTGGAAAAAAAAGTCTTTATTCCTATGATGGAAATAATGACCACACTGCAGCCAGAGGTGAGCAGCAGCTGCCTGGGACCTGTGATAGTTCTCCCACCACCCAGGGCCACCATGGCCAGCAGCAGCCATGACACTGCCAGCACAAAACCTGTCTGACCCTGAGTGTGAGTGTCTAGTGAGCAACCCTGGTCCTCCTGCCCTGCCCTGGGCTGGGGTGGCTTTGTGCTGCGGCCGTAACCGAAATAGATTGAGCAGCACTGGGCACAGCCCAGCTCCTGTCTTGGTGCGAGGGGAGGGTTGTGACAGCACCCTGTGACCAAGAAACACTGCTTCATTAAAATTTTCTTAGTTTAGGTCAGGATGACCCCAGGGCTGGGGGGGCTGGTGCTGGGGGAGATGCCATCCTTGCCATTGACTTCTCTACCACCAGCTCTGCCATGGAGGCTGGGGGCGATGCTGTCTCTGTGCCACCTGCCCCAGGTGGGGATCCCCAGTACCCCAATGGGACATGTTCCAGGGGTCTCAGCTGTTGTTCCTTTTGCCACTTTGCTCAGGACACTGCCAGCCTGTGGCAATTTGGCCATCTTGCCCTCCTGCAGTCCACTTTCCCACCGCTCCCAATCCCAGGCAAAGCCCCAGAGGCTCTGCTGCATCCTGCCCTATCTCACAAAAACACCCATTACTGGGGGGTCCCAGCAGTTTCCTGGTGGTTCCAGGCAACCTCCCACCAGAAAGCATCCTCCCTTTTTTCTTGTACAGGTCTCTGGTGCTGGAGTTTTTCCACTGCACGATGTCCCTGGCAGTGGGTGGCTCTGCCACCTACAGAGATGCTCCCAGGGAGCAAACCTTCCACACCAGCATCTCTTGAGGTGTTCAGGGATGCCATTCACCTGCTGGCTGCTTACTAATGAAAACACACGTCAGTAAGATCCAGGGAAATTCTTAGTAACATGATGCACCATCGTTTTGAACATCAGGCAAAGGGAAAAAAAGAAATAAAAAAATGGAACAGGAAAGGATGCGTCAGTCACAGGAACAAAACAAAAACCCAACCCAAAAATATAACCCAACCCCTGACAATGCAATCACTAGAAGGGAATCAGCACCCCTCTCCATAAATATTAATTCATTTAGTTATGTGCAATTGTGTGTATTACTATAGTGCAAATAGCTCTGCATTGATCGCGGAGCAGCGAGCCCGAAGGGGACTGCCCCCAGGTGACACAGGGACTAGTTAAGGACAGACAAGAATCAACACGGATTTAAAACAAAAAAAACAAACAAAAAGCAACCCACCCACTGGGAGACATCGAAAAGAAATACCTGTTGCTGCCCATGCCTGTGCCCAATGTACCCAGCCAGCAGCATCCCCACAGCCGGGCAAGGTGTGGGCAGCACCTTTGCTCCCTGCCAGCTGCTGGAGCAGCCCAGCGTGGTGCAGAGGGGACAGGGATGGATGTGCTCTGGCCAGAGCTGTGCAGGATGTAATGGGACAATGAGCAGGACATGGGCACAGCGAGAGCATCGCTGGCCTCCATAACCAGTGCTGCTGGTGAAACTTTTTAATGGACGCAATAGTGGGCCCAGCAGCGTCCCCAGGCACCCTGCAACACCTCACCCATCGCTGCCTTCGGCTGGAGCTCTGGCTCTGCAGCTGTACCTGTCACGTGCTGTACCCAGGGCCAAGCTCTGGGCATTTCTCCATGGCACGTCCTCCTCCCGCCCAGCGCGGCACAGCCTGCACGGTGCCAGCTCCTCGGGACAGACTCGCCTCCCCCCACCAGCCAACAGGCTGGAGGGGGACAGGTTTTCTAAGAGATTAAAGGAAACAGAGGCTCCTCCCTCAGACAGGAACGTTGCCTTGTCCCCTCCAGACAGACACAAAGTGCTTCTAAGGGCAACCATAGCACATCCTAATCAACCCAGTGAATGGTTTGGATCTACTTAACAGCCTCCCGTTAAACCACGAGCAAACCACCTAACGATACACATCGACATGCGGGCGAAGACCACAAAGCAGCATCTTGATGGGTGCAAGCACTGGGCAGGGAAGAGGGGCAGGGGGAGTGTGGTGGGTTTGGGGACAGCACCCCGCTCCCCCTCCGCTGGCCCGATTCCCAACACCCATCTCCACCCATCCAGGCTTCCCCCTGCTTTTGGGGCTTTTTTTTTTTTCCTTTTGTATAGACAGGAATGAAGGCTGGAGAGTGGAAGTGTCACATGCACACACACACTCACACCCGGACCCGCGCCAGCGCTGTGGCGGCACACAATGTGCACGCTTGTGTTCCCAACGGCAGAAGGTACAACGCCATCCTCTCCCCCCTCCCCGGTGAAAAGTTTCTTACATTTATACATTATTTAAGACACGCCGATATATAAATTATTGTCTCTATATATACTATGTATAGGCAGCAGGGCCAGTCCATGACGAAGGGCACCAGTTGGGGCTCATTTCCCTCTGTCCTCTGTGTAGTGCTGGAAGCGAGTGAAGCTCATGAAGACCTGCTCCAGGGATATCTGGCTCACTGAATAGTCTTCCAAGCGATACTTCTCTTTGGCTTTCTCCAAGGCCCCGAAGACCTGCAAGGGACAGCACAGTCGTCATGGCAGGGGACCTCAGCTGCAGCAGAAACCCCCAGGTTGTGACCAAGAAAGCAGAGGAAGCATTTCCTCCAGGGAGACGCAGGGGAAGTGAAACCTTCCCTGTCGGGAGGGTGGTGGGATGCCAGGAGATGGATTATTTAGCAGAGTACCTGTCTGCATTTAAAAATGTATGGTTTTTATTTATATATTTTTATATATATATATATTTTTACATATTTACATATATATATGAGATACATATGTATGTGGTTTTTTATATATCTCTGAGCCCAAGGTTTCTCCTCAATGTTACATATGCAAAATATATATATCAAAACCGATGTAGTATATATACTATATATATAAAACTATCTGTATATAGAATAGGTTTTCATATATATTATGTAACTATATGTAGTTTTTATATGTATCTGTACACTGTGTACTCTCTATAAAGCATATTTAGTATGTATACTCTATACTACATACTCTACATAGAATATATAGAATACAGAGAGACATATAAAACTATATACTGTATACACTACAAACACAGTATATACAGAGTTTGGGGTGTGGGACAGAGCAGTTCCAACTCAGCACGCACGGTGTGTCCCGGGTGCTGCACACTGACCATACATACAGGTGACCTGTTTGGGCCAGGAGGTGGGAAGGGGTCAGGGAGAAAACCCCTTTTTATTCGTAAATCACCTGGATTTTGGACAGACTGTGGCGCTGGGAGTAAAGGAAGATGAGCTGAGTGTGAAAGCAAAGCATCAAGAGCATGCAAAGAGGTGGGAATAGGGCTGGTCCTCTGGCACCGTCCTGCAGCAGGGTGGGACGTGCTCCAGCACCCCCTTACCTGTGCCCAGCTGAGGTTCTTGTTGGTCAAGTGATAATGCACCATGCCCTGGTGCTCATGCTTCAGGACACTGCCTGGGAGAGACCAGCAAGGAGAGACTCCGAGTTAGGAAACTCACTGAGGCTCATGACCAGCATCCTGCCCTCCCTTGGAGGTCAAGTGCTCCAGCGGCTCACAGTACCTGGGAACGTCTTCTCCACGAAGGCCTTGAAGGCCTGCAGCTCACCCTCCTCCTCACTCCGTGTTTTGGCCAGCAAGGTGTAGCCACTGCCAAACTTGCTTTTCAGGTGCTGGGGGCTGCCCAGGCATTTGAACTGTCCGTTCACCATGATGGCCAGCCGTGTGCACAGCGCCTCGCACTCCTCCATGCTGCAGGACAGAAGAGGACTTGTTCAGCGGGGCAGGAGCACCAAGACAGAACAGCAGAAGCTTCTGGGAAGAGGATGGAGGTGGATTTCCTCTCTGCACTTTTGGAGGAGGGAGATTTGGGTAAAGCCAGTCAGCACTGGCTGCAGGCAGTGCCCACCCACCCAGCTGTGGAGGTGGCTCCCATCCCTGGGACCCTCCTGGCCACTCCCCAACCTTTTATGCCAAGCCCTGCCTGGACAAGTGTCACCTGTGGGAGGTGAAGATGATGGATTTGCCACACTCCCGTGTCCGTGTCACTGCATCCCAGAGCAAACGCCTGGCCACGGGATCCATGCCGGTGGAGGGCTCATCCAGGAAGATCACGGGGGGACCACCAATGAGAGCAATGCCAGCGCTCAGCTTCCGCTTGTTACCACCGCTGCAGAGGGAGATGGGAATGGGGACAGAGACCTGACAGGAGAACAGGAAGAGCCACACAAGATGGGCTGGGGATAGGGTGCCTCCATGCCTCCTCTCACCTGTAGGTCCTCACGAGCTTGTCGGCATGGGGCTCCAGGAGCAGCCCTCTCAGCATGTTCTCCACACAGCTGCCGATGTAGCGCTCGGGGATGCCCCGCAGCCGGGCGTACATGCTCAGCGTCTCACGGCCTGTCATGTGGTCCAGGAGGGCGTCGAACTGCGGGCAGTAGCCGATCCGTTGCTGGACCTCGAGGCAAGAGGAACCCAATGGGGATTAGCTCACAAGCAAGGTCTCCAAGCCAAGAGGTACCTTGGCACCCGCAGGGCTTCGCTGCACCTCTGATTGAACTTCAGCTCTGAAATTGCATGTGAAACAAGAGGGAAATTTCCCCATCGCTGGAGCAGCCAGTCTGGTGGGGATAGACACACACAGTGTGCCTTGGGACACAAACTGTGTGATCTGCTGCAGCATTTCCCAAGCTGGTTCCTCATTGTGAGAGGCCATTTCAGGTGGCCCAGGCTCACAGGAGAAGGAAAGCACTGGAGGGTCTGTACCCTCCCCATATCCTGGTCTCCTCTGGGGACAAGAGCCCAACAGAAGGCAGAGTCCCAGGGGAGGAAGCAAGAGGGGCCACGCTTTCAGGTCAGATCCTCCCCATGTTCTCCTGGCCTGACACTGTCTGGGGCTGACAGTGGTAGAGGTGTCCAGAGACTTAACTGAAAGCCTGACCCCTGCTCATCTCTTGCTTTCCCAAAGGGAGTGGGCAATTCCCAACAAGAAGACCTCTACCAGGGGCCTAGAAAGGTTTGACCTACTTCTTTTAGAGACATCGTCATCAGACTCTGATCACTCACATTTCTCATGTTTCCAACTACAGAGCTAAACTCTTTGATAAAGGGTTTGCAACCCTCGCAAGATTCATTTCACATCTGTTGCCGCAGTGGAGAGGGGACTGCTTACAGATAACTGGCCAGCTGAGGGAGAACTGGGCCAGACAAGGACACAACATCCCTGGGATATTACCTCCAGCCCTGGCAACTGCAACCGTGTCCTCCTCAGAGGCGCTTGCAAAGTGGCCCAGCCCAGGCAGATGCAGGACTGTCAGTAATGCTGCCCTCCACCTCTGCAGCCCCTGGTACCTTCTTGATGTTGGCCAGAATGCTGTGACCATCCACAAAGGCATCCCCTGATGTGATGCTCTCGTCACCAGTCAGCATCTTGAAGGTGGTGGTTTTGCCTGCTCCGTTGAAGCCGAGAAGACCAAAGCATTCCCCTTTGCTGACCGCCAAGGAGATTCTGTCCACCGCCAGCAGAGACTCCCGGCTGTCGTAGACCTGGTGGAGACCAAGGCACAAGCTGTGCCAGTCAGCACATGTGCCAAGTGCCCGAGGGGACATCAAGGCAAGCGGTGGCTTTACCAGCATCGTGAGGACCATGGCTCTGCCAGCAGCAGGATGCTCAGGAAGTGCCATGTTCTCCTCACCTTGGTGAGCTCCTTGATGACCAGAGGGCTGCTGAGAGATGACAGCAGCTCTGGTGGCGATTCCAAAACCTTCTTCCTCTCATCTGCCACGTCCCGGTCCTCTGGCAGCACAGACACCCTGTTCAGCAGAGCCACCTGAACACAGGGGGAGAAAAAACACTCTTTGCCACCTGGCTGCTGTGGGACAAGTGCATTCCTTCATGCTGACCCAGGACAAGTGTTCCCAACCCAGGCAGAATCCACCTCCTCCATCAGCCACTCCTGAGGATACCTCATTACCTTTGCCAACTCACACAACCAACAGAATCTGCCCCTCTGAGCAACCGGCTCTGGGGATGCTCCCCCAGAAAGGTGGTTTAGGTGAAGAGGCAAACAGCCCATGGAGTTTGGGACCTACAAGTGACACTTTGTGTGGTGGGAGAAGCAGGATTTGAATCCCTGAGCACTGAAGTTGAGAGACTCCACAGACCCAAGGAATTTGAACAAGACCTGAGCAAGCAGTATGGCAATGTCTCCAGGTCACACAGACTGCTGGGCTTTGTTTGGCATGAGCGTATCTTAATTATTTGTCCCACATGCTTCAGCTCACCCATTTCCGCCGCCTGCAGATGCCACAGACCAAAGTTCTCAGTCTCCAGAGCAGGTTTGTCTCAATGAGGAAAAGGAGGAAGAGGAAAGAGAAACCCTGGATGCTCAAGGAGGTCAGGTATCGTCCGATCCCAGGCGTCTCCCAGGAAAAGTAGTTCATCTGATAACTGATATCTGAGGATGAATCAAAATTGAACTAGAATCAATCCACACTCTGGGGAGGGGCAGATAAGCTCCAGAGAAAGCTGTGAGCCCAAAGCTTTGCCAGGCTCCATCTCCATCCCAGCCCGCACTGGGCTCCCAGCCCACAGCTCTTTCCAACACATCCCACAAGAGAATTCACGTCTGGAGAGGATCTGGCAGAAGATGCCCAGCAGAGGCACACAGAGGAGATCAAGTTACTCTTGGGACTGGGATTTCTTTACTTGTCTGTTAAACTTTCCCTAGCTCACATTTTCCTCCAAAATCATTAGTAAGGAAAAGGTTCCTTAATTGGATCACCTATGAGTGCCAAATGCTGCCCAGTTTCTGCTTTAAAATGGTACCTTGAGCTACTGCTCAGGCTGGGTTAGGAGCCCCATGATAACTGCCCAGCTCCACCACTCACCCCACAGAGACCCCACAGAGACACCCCAGTGTGGCCATGATGGGATGGCCAGGATGAGGCCAGGTGAGGACCAACACAGAGACTCACTGAACGCCTTGCAGATGAAGATGGCTTCAACGGAGGAGGTACAAAACTGAATGAACTCGTAGTTTTGGTAGAAGTCACTGATGCATTGGCCCAAGCAGTAATTGGGTAAGACAAGAAAGACTTTATCCAGGGTTTTGGAGAGGTCCACCAAGCCTAGCTCTGAAAGAGGAGGACAGGAAGATCAACAGATTGATGTTAGCTGGTTTTAGAGAAAGACCCTGATACTTTCAAGTTTGGAAGGAAAAACAAACTCTGTGACGTTTAATGGGTGAGAATAAACAGTCATAGGGTTTTTCTGCAAGTGTAGGGACAGCCCTGAGGTGAGAGTCCCTGTGGGGGCTGGATCTTCTTGGTGACAGCAGGGTGCAGTGCTGGGCAGGCACAGAGGGCAGTGACCCACCTGGGATGCTCATGATGGTGACTGCGAGGAAGGTGGCCGTGCCTGAGAGGATGTTGAAGATGGTGAGACGTGTGTAGGCTGTGGCCGCCACCGAGAACAAGAAGCTGAGGAGGTACATGAGGGGGATGATGGCCCAGCCATAAAGGAGGAAGATCAGCATCACATCAACCAGGTGGCTGTCTTGGGTGAAGGCTTGCACGTCAAAGGCTTGGAATATCACCTGTGGCACACCAATGCGAGAAGAACACGTTTGTCTTGACTGCAAGTGATGACACCTTATCTCAATGGCCCAGGCAGCAAGGTAACAGCAGCACCACTCTGACCTGGATAATAACCCCTTACAGACGGTTTCTACCTGTGCCTGTCCCCCAGGGAAGCTCTCTTTCTGCAGACTGGGATGCAGAAGGGTAGATCTGAGGAACTCCTCTCCATGTTCCCATGTATTTGAGATTTTCTAGTGCCCACACCCAAGTGTTCAGGTGCTAGAGGCTGCAGCCAACTGACACAACTGGTTGGCCATGGCCCAGCTCCCAGTAGGACCAAGGGATAGCTCTCTTGCTGGTCCTTTCTATTAACTGAGATGCTGCCATTGGCATCATCCTTTTCCCTGCACCCACACGTGCCCCAGCTCTCCCAGAGGAGCAGCACCCAGAGCTCCCACCCAAGGGACGGACAGGAGAGTATTGGGGTGTCAGGAGTGACTCACCAGCATCAGAGCACAAGGGATGAGGAAGTTGATGATGTCCCAGAGCAGGGCGGAAAGCCAGAAGTTGACCACGTAGACGCCGCTGACGAACTGGACGTGCTTGGCTTTGATGGCTCGCTCGCTGACCAGCAGCAGAGCGAAGGTGCTGGCGAGCGAGGCCATGCCGTACAGCAAGTTGATGGCAATGGCAAACCCGGTCTGGCCTCTGCAAGGAGAGAGAGCATTGGGGCAGGTCAGGACAGGGACAGCTTGACAGACCAATGCTGAGGCTACACAGAGACAGCACACCCACACCATGCTTCTTGTGGAGGCTACACTCACCCAGCAAGCCAGCACGCAGAAGAAACACCCCACAGTAGAAGCACATCTCTGTAAGATGAGCATCTCCCATGCACAGCCCTCCTAGCCCACCACAAACCTCTGCCCTGCCTTTGTGAGGCCCCACGCATGTCCCCTCTGGTTACACGTGAGGTTCAGAGACCCTGGACGCAGGATTTTGTGAAGCATACAGCCCTCTCTGCCCTGAGCACTTGGTGAAAACCAACCCCAAACAGTATCTAGAGGGGAATACCCAACCACTGAGATATGCGCATGGGGTGATGTGGCTGCCAGGCGCAGGCAAGTAAGTCATGTACACACAGCTTTGCTCTCCTGACCTCCTGAGTACAATCACAGCTATGTTTGGGTCTGAGCAGCTCCAGCCTGGCTCCTCCACAGACAACAGTAGAACCAAGCCCATCCACACCCATAGAAGTCACGAGCCCTGGTAGGAAAGCAAGCGCTGTGCCATCAGACATACTCCATGAGCTGGTCTTTGGCCTTCTCAGTGATGTTGCGGGGCTGAGGGTAGTTGGTGACTGTGATGGAGGCGTTGGGACCTGCCAGTACCCTGAAGACAGCGTTGTCAGCCAGCATAAGGGCCGTGGCAGGGGAGTGATATGCCTGGTTGTTGAAGAGCGCAGTGACCACCGTGCGGTTCCCAGCTCCTTCAAAGGAGGCGGCTGCAATGTAGTGCTCGTTGAAGGCTCCCCCTTCCTCAGAGGCTCTTGAGATGAGGTAGTCCTCCAGGCCACCTGTCAAACACCACCATGGCTGTTATGAGCAGGCTCCAGCACATGAGAGCAAACTGAGGCCAGCTGGAAAAGACCCTAAGGAGTGGCAGCCCCGGTGGCCCACCCTAGCCCCGATGATGGCCACAAATGCAGGGCTATGGAGAATGCAGCTCTGCTTGGGTGCAGACGGGTCCTGCCAACTGTGGTACCCTCTCGTGCAGGAGACGATACAAGGGGATACGTCAGGCATGCTGCAGCTGGGACCCGAGCCACCCGCACCAAGGGCCCTGGCAGGAGATGCCCATGGCTCCTTCACATCCCACAGGTGCTCCATGAACCCTCACCGAGCACCTCCAGCGGTGACTGACGCTGGGTGTCCAGCAGCTCCACGTACTGCTCTGCCAACCTCTGCGACAGACCCGAGGCAGCTGAGATGGAGAAAGGCACGATGGTCTGGCCATAGGGCTCCAGCGTCAGCCTCAGCAGGGAGGAGTCCCGGGGTCCTGGGAAGGTCTTGGCCACAATGAGGGCAAAGGCAGTGAAGATCAGAGGCACGAGGAACTGCGCCGCCACCATCTTCCAGTTGCGCCAGCTGTACATGGCTCGCTTCATGAACATGGCGTAGAACTGCTGGCAGCACAGGTAGAACTGGGAGGGGAGAAGTCAGGTCAACACCAGCCCTGCCAGCTGCACACAGCGCCCCCAGCTGTGTCACCTCGCACAGCTGATGTGGGGAATGACCCCAAAACTACCTCCCCGTCCTGCAGGTAGCCCAGGAGCTGGCAGCAGAGCCTGCTCTCCAGCCAAGCCTATCCAGGGATTAGCAGAGCAGCTGCTTGACTCTAGCACAGCAGGTCAGCCCATTGAACTCCACAGCTTCCCAATGGCATGCAGTCACTATGGGATCTCAGGTGTTAAAAGCAGCTTCAGCTGTGACCTTTGCTTTCCTCCAACTCTCAGCATATGAAGTTCTCAAATGGGATTACTGCAGCACGGCCGCCTGCCAAAGCCATCGAGCTGAGACACCTGGGAGCTCCCAGCCTGGGCCCTGCAAGCACCTTCTTTGCTTTTTAAACCCATAAACATCTTTCTCCCCTTCTGCCTTTGAGACATGTCCTTGAGAAGCACAGGCAAATTTATCACAGGCGCATAAGCAGCAGGCCTTGAAGGGCTGCCAGGGATCTGAAACACAATCCTAGCGAGGGAGGGAAGATGATTTTCCTCACCTCCCTGCTGGAAATCCCAAGTGATGTAGCAAGTGGAGGTGAAAACTACTTTAGATCACCTGGGAGACCTTCAAGAGCACCTCTGTAGACCTCAAGATTAACATGAAGAGGATAGCAGTGATCAACCTTGATAATCCTAAAAATAATTTGCCCTAAAAATGCAGATTCCAATTTGACCTTCCAATTTTGATCTTCAAAGCCACATGCAATGAGACCAGCCATAGGGGAGGCTCCACCTGTAGGTAACCCTGCAGGTAACCCTGCTCCAAAAAACACTTCTCCCCGTTCCTGCTGTACTGACAGTCCCAGCACTCACCCCAGTGTTGAGCTTGATGCTGGAGCAGTCCTCTGTAATGAGTGCCCCGCTGTCGTCCGTCATGTCTGTCATGCCGCTCAGGCTGCTGGAGTCATCCATGGCCCAATCGTTGGAGCGTCTCTCGTGCTGGTACTGGAGAGCAGGTAGCTGGATGGCCTGGATATCCATGCTGGAGTCCACCAGCTTCCCAACCCTGCACCAGGGGGAAAGCAGGTGATGGAACTTGATGCCAGGTAGGATAAAGCTGTTCTGAGCTGGGGAAGCCAAATCCAAGAGACAAAACCCAACACTACCCCAGAGGAGCTGCGGAGGACATCACCATCACTGAAGCACAGGGGGATGGGTCACCATCAGATGACACCTCACCGGGGCCAGCTCCCTCTGCTTACCTCAGGAAGACTTCCTCCATGGTGGTGACCGAGGCGCCATAGCTGGCGATGCCCAGCTCTTCCCGCTTCTGCTCCAGCTCCGTGAACAGTGCCTCAAACCTGAATGGAGAAGCAAAGCGTTAGACGCTGCTGCTCAGCCCTTCTCCTGGCATCGATGGTCAGATCCACCTGGCAGAGCAACCTTCTGTTTGGGGCACCAGGAAGACGGTGCCTCCTGCATTTAATGGATGGCAGGCAAAGCTGTGCAGCACACCACCCTGGGTCCCCAGGCCTTGGATTTCAGCACAGCCAAAGTCAAGGAGAGGATGAGAGGGGACACTCAGAGGTTAAGGCTCCCTGGGCATCAGTCCTGCAGCCAGCGCTGGAGCTGCCTGCAGTGCTCAGCAACCCACTCTCCCCAGGAGACCAGCATTTGGGCTCCATCTTCTGCTCTTCCTTGCCACAGGCAGCCTCAGTGATCCATACAGAATCACAGAATCGTTTAGGCTGGAAAAGACCTTTAAGATCACAGAGTCCAACCATTAACCCAGCACTGCCAAGTCCACCACTAAACCACGTCCCTAAGAACCTCATCTACACATCTGTTAAACCCCTCCAGGGATGGTGACTCCACCACTTCCCTGGGCAGCCTGTTCCAATGCCTGACAGCCCCTTCTGGGAAGAAGTTTTTCCTATTGTCTAAACTAAACTGCCCCTGCTGCAACTTCAGGCCACTTCCTCTCATCCTATTGCTTGTTACTTGGGAGTAAAGACCAACTCCCACCTCACTACAACCTCCTTTCAGGTAGCTGTAGACAGGGATAAGGTCTCCCCTCAGCCTCCTTTTCTCCAGGCTAAACAGCCCCAGGCCCCTCAGATGCTCCTCATCACACTTGTGCTCCAGACCCTTCACCAGCTCCATTGCCCTTCTCTGAACTTGCTCCAGCACCTCAAGGTCTTTCTTGTCGTGAGGGGCCCAAAACTGAACCCAAGATTTGAAGTATTTAGTTTCAGAGCCAAACCAACGAGCTTTGTTTGTGCCACCCACCACAGTGCAGCCGTCACCAGCAACCAACGCTGTCCCGGGCAGCTGCTGAATGGGCAATGACATGGTGGGCACAGGGGCAGGAGAGCGGTGTGCCAGCAGACACAGGGCAGGATGGTGCTGAAGAGGGGAACTCTATTTTCCAAGATCAGTGATGCATTGTGCCTCCTCCTGCACCCTCTCAAAGATGCAGGGAGCAGCTCTTCTTTCCAGCAAGCCCGTGACAACAGCGTGTGCCCCAGCGTGTGCAGCCAAGGGGACCCACTCAGGGAAGGAATGCAGGGGACAATGCCATTACCTGTGTGTGCTCTCCTTGGGCAGGATGAAGGACAGTTCTGCCCCGGCATTGCTCTCCATGGTGGCATTGGGCACGTACTGACAGATGAGGCGGGAGATCTCCCCCAGGTTGCAGTAGGGCTCCTTCACCATCACCATGTGATATCCTGCCCCTGGGCAGAGCCACAAGAGAAGGGAGAGGAGGGTAAATCACAGCCCAGCCTGGCCCCGGGGTGATGGAGCAGAGAGGGATGCTGAGGCACCACAGAGCATTGATGGTTTTGCCTAGGCTATGGACACAATGCAAGAGCAAGTGTGGGGATGGGTCTCAGAAGAGGCAGAAGAGCACAACTGGGAGCAAGCAGCCACCAGACAAGGAGCAGTGGGTCCTCCTCCCTGCCCTGTATCCCCCTCCTGCTCCTCCCTGGCAAGGAGAAGACATCAAGCGTGGCCTGCCTGCTCCTCCCTTACCGTATTTACGCTTGAGAAAGAGCGAGGAGCCGCAGCACTGCAGCTCGCCCTTGGCCATGATAGCGATGCGGTCCCCCAGCAGGTCAGCCTCATCCATGAAGTGGGTAGTCAGCAGGATGGTGCGGTTGCTCCTCTGCTGCTGCAGGAGGTCCCATGTGGCCCTGCGAGAGGCTGGGTCCATCCCTGACGTCGGCTCATCCAGCATCACCACCTGCACACAGGAGATGGGTGCTGGTCAAAGAGGGGCTGGGCACAGCAGCACAGGACATGGCAAACCCAAGGCCCAGAAAGAGCCTTGACCTCCCAACATACATGCGATGGTCATGCTTGGGTGAGCAGCTACCAGGCAGCAGAGCTGCACTGCAGCCTCAAGGGTGGTCGTCAGACTTGTCCCTTTTTGTGGAGGTGCTCCTGCCCCCTCCTCACTGTCCCTGCATCTCCCACTGGCTCACCACAGGCGAGAGACAACCTCAGCGCTACCAGAAGGGCCTACATAGGCCCCAGGGAGAAAGGCTCGAGGCGAGCCCCACCAAAGACACTTGCCTTGGAGTCCCCAATGAGGGCGATACCAATGGAGAGCTTGCGCTTCATGCCGCCAGAAAGTGCCTTGGTCAGGGAGTGGCGCTTGTCCTCCAGGTTGAGGATCCTCAGGATGTGGTTGATCTCCTCAGGGCACTTGGATGGTGGGTACCCCTTCAGCTGCCAGACAGGGCAAAGGGAGGGTAAGGCTCACTGCAGGGATGTCTCTGGCAATGACCCTCCCCACCACATCAACAACCGGCTGCTAAACCCCACCATGCTCTCTCCTCCACAGCCAGGCAGGGAAGTGGGGAAGCACAGAGATGGACTCCTGCCCAACCCTGAAGGAACTGGCACAGCCGGCATGGGGGTCTCCACAGAGCCACGCTGCCCAAAACCTTCCACTCTTCCATCAGCCAAGCAGGGAGGTCCTGCATGCAGATGAGGCAGAAAGAGGGGGAAAGGGCTGTTCTGCTCAACGGATCTCACCAAGCTTTCCCAGCCTCCCCGAAGCCACAGGGTAGCTGCAGGGGTGCCTCCCCCAGGGCTGGCTCCCAGGGGCCTGGAGATGCTCCCCACAAGCACCCTGCTCACCCCTGCATAGAAGTGGAGGTGTTCTTCCACCGTCATGTTGTCGAAGAGAACGTCGTGCTGGGGACACAGGCCCAGGCTGCGGCGGATCAGGACCATGTCCTGGGAGATCTCGTAGCCGTTGATATACGCCTGCCCACCCGTTGGCGAGTGCAGACCTGGGAGGAGCGAGACACAGCGATCTCGGCTCAGGGCTGACGATAACCCCGGGTGGCAAAGATTCAAAGGTGGGGGTCCTGCCATGCATCTCCCACCCCAGCTTTCTGCCAAAATGTAAGCAAGCTGGTCTCTTGTTCAAGATGGGGCACGACAGCTTTCTCCTCCCGCCTGCAGGGTGGGCTGCATGGCATCCAGAGGCAGGAGGTGGACCTGGCTGTGCTGTTCGAGCAGCAGGCAGCCAGGGGGGCAGGCAAGCCTGGCAGAGGTCCGGGCAAGGCCAGGGCAGATCTCCCCAGAAGGTCCTGTGAGCACCCTGGGTGGCAGGAGCAGCACAGAATGACAGGGAAAGGGGAAGAAAGGACCATCAAAGGTCACCTAAGTCTGTCCACCATGCCAAAATAGGCTGCCTGGAGCTCAGCAGCTCAGGAATGAAGACAACCAGTTCTTGGCCCATGCACTCCACGCCTTATCATGACAAAGCCTGCAAACACTCATCTTATAGCAGGTCATTTCTCTTCTTAGGGCTCTCCAACACACAGACTGGCTGTCATTTCCCCAGCTGGCTGATCCCCCTCTCATGGAGTGCTGGGCAGGGACCCCCACGCTCCCTCTGTCTCCCCAGGTGGCAATGGGCCTCTCAATACCCCAGCATCCTTGACCAACAGCTCAGTGAACCGAAGGTACTCCAGAGAAGAAGAAAAACCCCTTCCCAAGCTTGGAGATGGGGTTCAAGTCCTCTTTGCAAGTCAAGCCATCAGCTCTTCCCTGCCCCGTGCCAGCCTCACAGTGGGACGCAGCTCGTACCTGTGAGCATGGACAGAGTGGTGGTCTTCCCAGCCCCGTTGTGTCCCAACAGGACGGTGATCTGCCCTTCGTACATGTTCACTGTTAGGTCCTTGACTGCCTCTTTCATCTTGTTTCCCACTTTGAAGACCTGCAGAGATCACGTTAACAAGTCAATGCTGCACTCAAGGCAAGTGCTCTCAGACCTGCCCTCTCCGTTCCATCCAGCAGTCAAAGCCTGTGATGTTCAAGTGGTGTTGGCATTAGACTACAGGTCTAATTTAGGTTAAATATAGATGTCATTGCACCTGCAAGTACCTAACAATTCAGCCCACAACAAAAAGCAGCCAGGTCTGGGGAAAAGCTGTACCTGCCTTACCGCAGCCAAGCAACAGAGCCCCAGGCAAGGAGGGCAGTG
This sequence comes from Streptopelia decaocto, assembly GCF_964273445.1. Classification (NCBI taxonomy): domain Eukaryota; kingdom Metazoa; phylum Chordata; class Aves; order Columbiformes; family Columbidae; genus Streptopelia; species Streptopelia decaocto. The sequence goes on along the minus strand of NC_138668.1, from coordinate 9,030,313 downwards.
AAATGATAAGGGAGCCACCCGCAGGCAGCACTTTTTACAAAAACAACATTATGGTGTGTTTGTGCTGTGCTGGGCAGTCAATACCTTGGAAAGGTGCTTTATTTTAATTCCTGACACGAGGTCGGCAGGTTCTTCCTCAATGTACTGGCTCTTCAGGGCTTTCTCAGGGTCCTCCTCCTCTTCCTTCTCTTTTCCCACGATAGTCCTGGGGCGCCCGCACCAGTACGAGGGCTGATGGAAGAAGGAAGAGAGAGAAAAACTCAGGCACAGGCAGAGACCATCTCCTCTCCCCAGCCTCGTCCACCCTCCTCCTCCCATGCAGTTGCCTCCCAGGGATCTCCATGACCACTCTCTTTGGCCTGGGAATTGCCACCCAGCACATCTTCGGCAGGCAGGTCAGGCAGAGGATGAGGCTGCTCCTCCCACCCTGCTGCCTTCCCCTGGCTTTCCCTTACAGCAGGATTGCCCATGATTACACAGGCAGCTTTTCCCCATCTTCAGTCCCATGGAAAAGTCAGCACTTTGATGAGAAGCACAACTGCTCAGGCAGAAACACCCTGTCCGGAAAACACCCCATGCAATGGGTGATCAACCCCTCTAAAAACCTTGACATACACTAAATAAAAAAGCCTGGGGTCCAGCGATTACAGCCGTTTTTTTGACCTGGCTCTCCAGGAATGAAAGTAAGTGTCCGGGACCTCAGATCCCAGTGGAAATAGCAATTTAACAACTCCTGGATTCAAAATCAGCATCCCACTGTGGTGTCTGGCAGACATCTGAATCTTTGCTACTCTGGTCTAGCTGCAAGAGGGAGTGGGATGCTGGAGTGAAATAATGCTGGGATAAGGAATTTCGAGGGGCGGAGGAGAAACCTTCCACTCAAATAACAAGGGATACGTTCACATGATCAAAATTGATCATGTTGCTGTGGTTCAAAAATTCTCAGCAGTAACCACCGCAGCTATAGCCACTGAAGGTGATGCCAAGCATTTGACTTGGCAGAGCGAGGGCAGCTCAGCTAACAGGGTGCCAGTCGTCACCCATCCCCTGGCACTAGCACGTGGGGGCTGGCAGTGGGACACAGACCGCCCAGATCACTCGGGGAGTTTCAAATGACCGGATCTGGTTGCTCACACCTGGGGCTTCTCTCCAATGCCTTTGCTTGGGCACAGAGACACTTAACACCAGGCTGCACACCAGCACGTGTCAGGACAAAGACTTAAAGCCAATGAGACCTTCGTATTCAGTAAAAAAATACAGCTGCATCAGCCTTTACTGAGGACATGCTGCAGACCACTTGATTTTGGAGGGCAGATGGTGCCACCCTTGTACGTAGGTCTAGCTCACTGCATAGCACAGAAGCAGGGACCATCCCCGAGAGATACCTGTCAAGCTCACTGGAAGGGGTGTGTAAGCAGTGCTCACCGTCAAGAAGAAGTACCAGGGCTGCGGCACACCGTATTCCCCAGGGAAGACAGCCTCCACATACCAGGCCACCACGCCGTAGAGCACCGAGTCCAGGAGCAGCATCCCCAGCACTTGGGCTAAGGTGAAGTTGTCATCCACACTGACGGGCTTCATGAGGTCCCTCCACTGAATGCCAGTCCCTGCAATGCACACAGGGCACTGCTTACCTCTGCCGAGAGCCCTCCTGCGTCCTCCAGAAAGACAAAGTCTTCTCCAAGACTGTCAGATAGCATCCCCTGTCCTAACGCACTGCTTGGTAAGGAGGAGCACATGCATGGCTCTACAGTCCCCCTTCCAAGGAAAGAAAAGATGCAGCAGAATATGCAGTGACATCTTAAGGCTTCCCACCCTATCGTGCTGCTTCTGTCACATCCAGCTGCAACTCTGGGAAGAAGCAAACTGTTCTCCAGCCACCCTTTCAGTTTCACCACTTTTCAAAAGTGTGGACACTGCTGGAACTAACAGCAAATTCTTATTAACATAGAAATTGAAAACATATATTGGGAAGGAGGAAATGCAATGGGTTCCCATCCCTCAGAACAGAGCTTGCTTTGTAACTGAAGCAATAATGGCATTTTGCACAGCCCAGACTGCCAGGGGCATGGGTTCAGAGGGGCAGAGCCCTGGCGCTGATATGACCTGCGGGAGCAAAATCCAATTAACCCTCCTACTCTCATTAGGAGCAGGAAAGCGTTTCTCCCTGGCTTCTTTCCACCCTTCACGCCACATTCAAGCCACTCCCAACATACACACCACAAAAAAAGCCTGGCTCCTCTCCTGAGGCACGGGAGACACTGGCTCACCTTTTCCTTCGAACATGCCTATGAGCTGTGCTCCCATGGCCATGGCCACGTTGGAGATGAGGCAGGACGCCAGCTTCTGGCTATGGGACATCAGGTCGTAGCGGGGCGAGATGAAGAAGTAAGGGATGTAGGAGAAAAAGTAGAGGAAGCCGCCAGCAGCAGCCGCGACGTTTGCTGCCAGCACAGAGAAAAGCAAGAGGGAAAATGTCAATAATATGGTGACACTATCTAATATTTCTCACCAGCTTTCCACCCCTGGAGACTCAAGCCTTTTGCACCAAGTGTGGTCACAGAGGGACAGGACAAGGATGTGGCCATGTCCCATGGCACAGCAGGAGCAGCGCTGGACCCCAGCAATGAGGAGGGCAGCTGCAGAAGCACTCTCCCCATCCCAGGACAGAGTGCCCTGGGGACAAGACAGCCAGACGATGCACATGAGCTTGTCTGGTTTGGGAAGCGACAGCACACACATCCCTTCCCACATACCGCAGGGAAAATGTAGCCAAAAAAGGGAAGAAAGGTCCCCTGCTCTGCATGTCAAAGCAAGTTATCCAACATGGAGCCCTGTGCAACCTCACTTAACTCTGAAGCTGGCCCTGCAGAATGGACCGATGACCTCCAGAGCTGCCTTCCAGCCAAAATTAACCAAAGGTTTTACATCATGAGACCCGTAACGAACCACCTGTGTGCATGGTTCACCCACCCAGCCTGCGGGTCAGCAACACATGGAAGGACTCACCTCTTGAGAAGAAGGTGCTCACCATGAAGTTGAAGGAGATGGAGGAGATGGAGAAGATGGCAAGGAAGGTGAACACCAGCGTGGGGTCACTGTTGGTGAGCACTGCTCCCTGTTCACTCACCTACCAAGAAAACCTGGTTACAGCCAGGACTGGCAAAACTGGCCATGCCTGCAGGCACGTGTGGGTAGCCAAGACCTGATGTTCTTCATGGGTTAAAGACAAACTGAGAGATAGGCAAGAACACCCGGGCCCTCCTAAACCCCTCCAGAGAAAAGAAATATGGGTTGCCCATCTGTGATGCAGGGGACACCTTGCTCAGCATCCAGGCCACCACCTCCTGCTTCTCATGGTGTGGGTACAAGCAGAGAGCTCGAGTCTCTCCAAGGGCAGGCAGGGCTGCAGGAGCAGGGTGCTCCTGCTCTGCATGGGGCTGCTGGGGCCACCCCTCAGCCCCCTCCTGGGGAGGTCACCCCTGATGTGAAAGGCTGCAGTGGGGGGCAGGTCTGCCCACCCAGCTCTGCAAAAGGCCAACTCCAGTTTCTGTTACACAGGTGGAGGAGTCCTGAGATACCAGAACCACCCAGCCCATGGCAGAAGAGCCTTGTCACCCCTGGCTTCTGGCCTGCAGAATGGTGGCCTGGGGAAAGACACTCACCTTGACACAGAAGAGCACGGTGACGAAAAACACGGACACCAGGAGGAAGAGGAAGAACATGAGGAACCAGGCGCTCCAGTGCAACCAGTTGCTGAGGCCCATCATGTGCATGTACTCCTGTGGGGAGGTCATGCTGTCACCCAGGTCTGCACCCACACTGCCCAGGCTTGGCCAGGGTGAGGTGAAGGTCCTGGTCAGGGTGGTGGTGGTGGTGGCTTTGCCCTGCAGCACTAGAGATAGGGGAGGCAGCCCCAGGTGCCACCAAAGCGGTGTTGCGCAGCCTTCAGCCTCCCACGGTGTCCCCCACCTCCCTGGACAGGGGCTGCCAACGCCACAGGAGAACATCTCCCCAAAGAGCTGAGCTGAACCCAAAGCCACAGCAGCTGAGGTCAGCAGGGCCACCACGGTCACAGGGCAGAGGACAGGACAACCCCCAGCCGGGGGAAGCCCGGCCTGGCACACTCAGCCCTGATGTCGCAACCACATCAGCCGAGCTCCAGCCACCTCACAACACAACTCAGACACACGAGTTTCTACATTCAGAAGATAAAAATCTTGCTTCCCACACACTGAACTCTTGAATCTACAAAATTCAGGAATCCACAAGTGTTGTCCCCTCTCCAAGCACACGAGAAACATCGGTCCTTCATCCCAGCAGCCTTGGCCACAGGGCAAGGAGAGCCGAGCCGTGTCCCGGTAGCAGGATTAGCAACATTCCTTCCTGGGGCTCGCTAATCCGCTGCCATCCCCACCTCCTGCTCACTGGCTCCAAACCCCACGGGGATTTTGTTCCTAATTTAAATGTAGCATCCATTGGGAAACACTGCAGAGGGTGGGGAACACCCAGACGTCCCCCAGCTCATGTTACCTTCAGCTTCTTCTCCTTCTCATGTACGACGGCACGGACGATGTTGAGTGAGGTGTAGGTGAAGCTGAGCATGAGCAGCAGGGGCAGCTGGTTCTGGATGGCGAGGAGGAAGAGGTCGTTGACGTAGGCGGGGTAGGGGAAGCGCTGCACCACCACCGTGATGTTCTCCAGCAGGCCGGTGGAGCTGGCGTTGGCGTGGTACTGCATGATGGCTCTGTCCACCGCGTGCTGCACCGCCAGGAAACCTTCTCGGATATAGCCTGCACAGCAAAAATGGCACCAGGGAATAGAGATGGGTCTGGGTTTTGGAGGGAGGTGTTGGGAGAAGGAGAAGAATGGCCTTTGCGGGAGAGATTGCTTGGGAAGACGAACGGGAAACAAAAAATAGAGCTCCTAAGAAAAGCAAAATAAACGTCACTATGGACACACTTGGACTTGGGAAGGCTTTCCATCACAGCAATTTAAATCTCTCATAATCATCATTTAAAAGCAGCCGGCAGGAAAACTCAATTTAAACTGCGGTTGCCTTTCTGCAATCACAGCTTTATTTTTGTAAGCGGGGAGATTCTCCATCATCATTCACCACCTTTAATGTCGCTGAGCTTTTAAAACAAGAAAATAGGGGCTACTATGCAGGTTTTGCTGAAGAAGAACAGATCCTATTATTTTTGTGCATTAGAAAACAGTGAAAGATATTTTTTTTCAACTAGTCTATTTTTATGTGGGATTTCTGCCACATGTTACTTGAACAGAAACTCAAACTTTGCTTAGAAAGCCCCAAAGAAGTATTTTGAAAGTCAGTTGCTTAAAATGATCTAAATAGAGAAGGAAAAAACTAAGAATATGAGATCACTGACAATGTTTTTTATTAACTAATTTACTAAACAAACACTGTAATGAGGGAACTGATCTGGGCTCCTGGTCACCCCGTCCTGCAGAACATCTGAACCAGCAGATATTGTCCTCTCAGGCTTGGGTTTATTTACATTGTGCGAGCAAAACCTGTTTGCCTGCTTTCTCGTTCTCTCAGTCTTTTCCTTGACATCATTACTGAACAGTGGAAGGAGGAACCCAACTGAGGAAAATATCCCCTTTGCAACTGCAGAAGAAGCTCCAAAAAAATCAAGTCCTAAACCAGTGCCAGCTTTGGCAATGTCCCCGCTGTCTCCTACTCCATCAGTGGTTTGGCTTTCCTTAAAAACCTGTGCTCAAACCACAAAATTGCTCTATTTACTTTTAAAGTATTTAAGCAGCATGACAAACACTGAGCAGTTTGGACCCTGAAATAAATTTTCCATTAAGAACACATTTAAAAGGAGAGAAAGAAAATTAAATTTTAAATATTAATGTAAGTGAAACCTGTTCATACCCAACTGCTCTCAGCTGATGCACCCAGAGGCCAACAATGCCCAAAAGGTCATGGGATATTTGTTTAAAGTCTTTAAATAAAATTAAACTAATTAACTGAATTAACTTAATTTAATTAAAATAATAAGTTAAATTTGATTTATTTAAAAACTCAGAGCCTCAGTGACCCCTGTCATCCCATCTCTTTGGCCGAGAAACAGCCCGCGGCAGAGTCGGCCCTCACCTGGTGTCCCTCCATCGGCAAATTTGGCCTCGCGGGGCCCAGGCAGCTGGAAGAGCGGGAAGAGGTAACTGGTGTGCCAGTCCCGGTCCAGGTTGGGGTTCAGGCCCGTCTGCTCGCTCCGCGGCGCATTCCTCGGGCTGTACTTGAAGCGCAGCTTGTAGTCAACCTGGCCGGAGCACACGGGGGGACAGAATGGAGTGATGTGGGGATGGCAGAGGGATGGAGGACGCCGCCCCCATCGCGTCCCCGTCGCCCCCAGCTCCGCTCACCTGGAGGGGCAGCGGGGATGTGCTCTGCGGGAAGCGGTGCTGGAAGACGACGGCGGCCAGCACGCTGCCCGAGCGGTTGTCTGACTTGACATACTCCTCAAAGTCCCTCTCTGAGGCAAAGCCCTGAGCTGCGGAGTGAGGAAAGATGGAGATGCAGGCACAGAGCACAGCAGCTCATGACGGGCTGATGCTCAGGCATTACCAAAAACATCATTTCAGTCCCGGATACGAGGGATGCACTCCAGCTGCCGCTGTCACACATGGAGGATTTATATGGGAAGCTGCTGTACCGATCACAGGGTACCCAGACAATTCCTCCTCCTTGAGAGCAGGAGTCAGCAGCTTCTCCTTTCAGAGAAAATCTTAACAGTATCTTCAGTTTGGAACATGAAGCACTAAAATTTTCTGTGCAACCACATTTTCAAAAATACTTTGACTCAGTGAAGTGACAGCCACGTTCTTTAACTATTTTAGTGCAATATTTTTCTAGACGGAAAATTCAACGAAACACAACCAAAAAATCAAAACAAAATCCCGAAGTTTTAGTGAAACAAAAATAAAACCATTGCCTCGAGGTTCTGCTAAAAATGATGCATCCTTGCAACAGAGCATCAGGATTTATCAGAGTAAAAATTCATACCAATTTCTGGGGTGGAAGCCGTTGTCCCCGGCCCCGCTCACCTCTGATGCTGATGGGTAAAGCTCTCTCCACCGCCTCGGCGATGCTCCTGACGGCGCTGCTGTCGGAGGGGACGTACGCCAGCTCCCAGGGGTTGCTGGGGTGCCGGCGGTAGAAGAAGCTCGGCAGGTCATCCACAGACTGGGGGGGGTAGATGGTGGCGTTGGGGTGGCTGACGGAGTGTACCCGGTGCCGCAGCGCTATCAGGATGGCGGCAAAGAGCAGCGGCAGGCAGATTTCGATGACTGTCACCAAAATCTGCCGTTTCTGCAGGAAAGATAAAGGTAAAAAAAAAAAAAAAGTAAACACTAGAGGTAGATCAAATGCAGTAACAAGGTTCAAGGCATGCGAACACCATGGAGCAGAGATGTTCTTGTATTCTCAAGATTTCACATCCTGGGTTTTTCCAGAGCCCAGGAATGACATTGCACTGGTTCACTGGTTCCCACATGCCTCAGAAGCTTCCGGCCAAGGTACTCCCTCCCCTAACCACCGCTCCATCTCAAACCACCCTCCTGCAGAGCCTTCCCCACCACGCTGCCGGGTTTGAATGAGCTGAGCTGGCCGCTTGCCCCTTCCCTGTGCCCTGCCAGGAGCAGGCAGCACTCGGGCTTTGCCTACAGCCCTCCTGCGGTCAGCCGCACCATGTTCCTCCTGCGAAGGGAACCTGTGCCCTGGGGACCAGCTGCAGCCAGGAGAGCAAAGAGAACAGCTTTTGCCAAAGTAGAGAAACCTTAATGGAGCTGGGAGCTAAAATTATGGTAACTAGATGAAAGGCTGGGACAAGCGAGTCAGTGAAGCTTTTCCTGCTGGATCTCTGTGGCTGCAGGCAGTGGGACACGGGCGCTGCATCCCAGTCCAGGCTGGAACCCGGCAGAGCTGCTGGCCACAGGCACCAGTGTCCTAACACAGCATGGAGAATGTACTCACAGCTCAGCCTTCACCCCAAGGCCTGCCTGCACTAAACATCGAGGCTCACTTTTTATTTTTAATTGAACACAATTTTTATTTTTAATCAAGCAACCGGAAAATGAACTCAAGTCCAGCGAATGCACTCGGGCAGCCAGGCCAGAGCATGACCCTCCCACAGTCTCCCCCAGGGCCACCTCTCCTGCAAACTTCCCACTGATACCCACCACCAACCCAGGTTAATCAGCATCCAAGCCAAGTTAATTAGCATTTAAAATTCTGCTCATTTGAGGAGAACTGGCATCACTTCTGACCAGAGGGGCAGGGGCAACAGTGGTACCAACCAGTGCCACATAGACCCACGTTGCTACAGCACAACCCGCTGATCTGTTTTACGGCAGAAGCTGGGACACACTGCTGACCGATGGATTTATGCTCATAAAATCACTGCAGAGGTCATGCTGGCTTGCAGGGAGGGGAGCGGTGAGCACTGGGAGAGGAAGGCAGGGTCTGGTGCTCAGCTGGGCACACCAGTGCAGTGGCAGCAGCCACACAGGTCTGGTAAGAGAGCTGAAATCTGGATCCAGCCGCCTCATTTCCTCCTGCAAACCGAGCTGCCTTCACCCGAGCCCATCACAGCCCAGAAACAAGCGCAGCACAGCACACCAGAGCTCCATCACTGCACACCAGAGCTCCATCACTGCAGTGACAGCTAAGAAGACGTCCCCAGTAGCAGCTCTGGGCGCAGGGATTCATGGCAGTTCACTTGGAGCATGAATCCAGAGCAGAAGCAGCAGCATTAACCTCTCCGAAGGCTCTGGCTGAGATGGGCTTTACAAGACATGGAGGATTTTCCACCCTCCCCTCTGCTGGGCTGAAAGAGGAGCAACACCAGGCAAGAGGAGCACCAAGAGGTTCATTCTCACAACTTTGCTGTCTCAGTAGTTGTTTTTTAGGCAATGGCTCAGCCCCTCCCTGATGTCTCTGCACACTCAGTGTTGTCAAACCACCTCCTGCCTGGCCCCACAGCCTGGATCCCAGTGGGGCACAGTGACAGGCTGCAGTGCTGTGCAAAACAAGCCTGCAGATGCTGGGCACCTGTACCAGGTGAGGATGCTGCAGGCAGGACACGGCTCAGCCCACGTCAGGGCACCTCACCTGCCTGCGCTGAGCACCTCGGCTGCCACAAAAGCTTCTCCAGCTCTACAAATACTGACCACTGAGATGTGCTGACCACACTTATACCTCCTGTCACTCTGCAGAGTGGAAAAAGGTTTTATTTTTTCAAATGGGGACTGTGGGGGATGCACACTAAGGTGGGCAGGGTCTCTGGTGGGGCAGGAACAGCCCTGAGCACAGACCAGCCCAGACCTCCCGGGAGGGGGACAGCCCACCCTGCAGCAGCTGGGATGAACAGGCCCTGGGCTGGTTTTTCAGGAGGGGCACAGGGGTTTATGGCCACACAGCTGCTCCCCCCATCACCACAGCTCTCAGAGCCCAAAGCCGAAAACCCCTCCCTGGGCTTCACCTGGGAAGAGCTGCTGTTCCCACCCGCTGCTGCAGCCGCCCCGGCAGCGGCTCTGAGCAGCCAGGGAACAAGGAGCCTTTCCAAAGGCCACGCTCATAAAGGTGAACGTTGCAGATGTCTGATGGTTTTATAATGCAGCTCTGGCGGACCAGCTGCCACCCGCTGATTTACTATCGTATTAACCCCCTCTCAGCCTCCTGAGCTGTCTCCAGAACAGCTGCCTGGCTCCCCGAACTCATAGGCTAATATACATTCACCAGCAAAGGCTTTTGCTGCCGCAGAAGTTATTTAAGCTGCTGTATTCCAGAGGTGACAGGGATACTCATCCATAATCGCCATCTCCGCTTGGCCAGGGCTGCCCCAGCTTTGAGCAAGCCACATTTCCCAGCATCCATCTTCACACTGGGGTGATGATGGCTTGGGAGCTCTGCACATTCATTGGGAGCACATTTTTTCGGAAGAGGGGAGCAAAGACTCCAGGTCATATTCTGGCATGGGAGATCCAGCTCAGCTTGTGGCCCCAGAAAACACAATAAGAGGTGCCTCGGCCCCAGCGCACACCCAGAAGACGCTATTCCCCTGCAGAGGGGATGGGGGATTGTCCTACACGTGTCTGGGGTGTGCAAGGAGGGATTCACAGGGCTGGTCACCACGCACACCCACAGAGCACGCTCCTGACTGCCAGTCAGACCTGCTGCCGGTCTCTTGGGTCACATCTGAGCCCTGCTCCCTGCTGCCTGCTCCCTGCCCTGCCGGAAGGCACAGGGCAGGCAGCCCAGCCAGCCCTTCCCTCTTCCTTTTGTTTGTTTCTAAAGCAACATCGCGCTGATCTGCAGAAGGGTAACTGAAAGCATAGAGCCAGGCTGTGGCGATCTCTGCTCCCTCCTCTTCCGCTGTCCCCTGCCAGGGCTGGCTCTGCATCCCAGCGGAGCTGCAGCTTCTGCCCAGAGCTGCTGAAAGGCGCTGCAGCAGCAGGTGAGACGCTGCGGGTCCGCAGGGCAAGGAGGCCCCAAGATCCCAAAATCCCTCCTCATTAGTCAAGCTGCCATGCAGTGGAGTTGGACTGGGAGCAGATGCCAGGACAACGGTGGTTTAATTTTTTTTTAAGACCCCCAAAAGCTGTTTCTGAGGGCTGTAGAAAGTAATAGAGGAAAAAAATCTGGGTCCTGGTGGGTTTACAGGAGCTGTGCAGCAACTGGCACCTCCGGAGGAGGCCAAGTAACAAGACAGCTCAAGAAACCCACTGTTGCACAGGAGAGTATGTGGATTATCCTGCCCCATGAGAAAGGGGAGCTGGACTCCCGGCTGGACTGCAGAGGAGGTGAATGGCACAGCCTGCACATGAGGACACAGGGACATCTCAGCACACAGCCCGTCCCTCCTCGGCACAAACGCAGGATGACACCACACACACAAACAGATGTTTTTCTCCAGGAGACGCCCCGGGTCCCTGGTGAAGGTTTGCTGGAGAATCAAGACCCTGGGAAGCTCCGCTGTCTCCACGTGTAGTGGTGACGGAGGCAGCCCTGTGAGAGCACAGTGCCAGCCTACCTGCAGGATGTAGTTCTTCCACAGCAGCAGCCCAAATTGCCTGAGAACAACCATCCTCCCATCAGAAGGGGACCGCTGCCGCCGCCACCGCTCCGCAGGACCCTGGAAGAGAGAAGAGAGCCCTGAACACCGGTGGCAGGAGGGCAGCACTCACATCCCACCCGTCAGCAACCCAAGGGCAGCTCTCTGCTTCCAGCCTGATGTTGCAACAGCTGGCTCAGCCCCAAACAGGGGAAACAATTGTTGTGCTCCCTCTCCAATGGTCATTACTGACCCCTAAGTGCCAGAGCTCATGATTTCTAACTCAACCCGTCCCTGGTCACTGGCGTGACCCGAGCTCCAAGAGAGGAAGGTTGCTGTTTTGAAACCCACCCCAGGAGCACCAGGGATCCTTCACCAGCAGCAGGCAGGGAACAGCTTTCCTTAAGCAGTGAGGACACCGAGTTACAGAACCACAAACACTGGCCCGAGGAAGGCCACCAAACACCTTGCAGCCCATTATTTTGGGACTGGTGAAAATTTCAAGTTGTGCCTCCACCTCCTGCAATGCGAAAGGTTGGTTTTGCAATGTTAGGCGGTGTTTTCCCAGCACAAGCTCTCCCTGGAGAGGCAAGGATCAGAAAAGGGCAGGGAAGTGGAAGGGAAGGTCAGCACTCGAGGACGATACACCCACGTCTTCCTGCTCTTAGGAAGCATCTGCCATCCCTCCAAGTTGTTTTATTCTCCATTTGCAGCGGCATTTCCTGATGAAGCATCGCTGTCCCGCCAGGAGACGGGCTGCAGTTGCGCGCTTGCAGTGTCACCCAGCAGCACGGCACAGAGAAGGGGCAGCCCTGGGACTGGCAGAGCCGCTCGCCCACACTGCCGGACACAGGGCAGGTCCCAACCGAGCAGCCCGCAGCCCCCGAGCATGACAAACCCCCTCTTCCCACAGCAATGGGGCCAACCCGGGCTGCAGCAGCACCCACCAGCCCCACCGCGCCCTCCAGCAGCAGACAGCTGCTGGGTCCATCTCCGAGAGCGTGTGCTCCAGACCATGGCAGCACCAAAAGCTGCTGCAGAGACAAGGATGGACACATTACCTACCAGCAATGCCCTGGGAGATGCTCAACAGCACATTTTCCAGCCCTGGTCAGGGCAGTACTGGCTCCCTGGATCCAGCTGACACCCATCAACCTCAGCAGAGAGGTTGGGGTGCTGCAGCCTGCCCGACCTTCAGTCCCAGACCAGTGACTGGTAAATGCACACCGTGAGCAGAGCACCGACAGCCGGGAGCAACTCAGCTGCAGTGAGAGCAAGCTAAAAACCACGTAGGTCTGCAGACAAAGCAATAAGCATCCATCTACCCAGCCTAACTTACACAACTAAATCCTTCAGTCCTCCTGGCTTGGCGCATATCTTCCCAACCCATAACTCAGAGCAAAAAAAACACCTGCTTCTTGCCACACCATCCAACAGAAGTTGGATTCGTGTAACAGCAAGTGACATCAGTGTCTGAGTGTTCTGCTCTGGCCAGTGACACAAGAAAAAAAAGCAGAAGAGGTCCACTCCTGCAGCCCCAAAAAGAGATGTCAGAGACGCCAAAAAAGCTTCCCAAGCAGTGAGAGGGGAAGGAACAGCAAAAGGGACTTTGCAAGGGCGGCTGCTGCCAGATCTCCACTTCAACACCTTCAGGCACATCACAAAGCACCGTGTCTCCAGCTGGTCTCCGGTCCTCATGACCGGCAGAAATGCCATTCATCTGCTATAGGAGCCCTATCGTAGGTCCCCTGCCCCCACGTACCACACACAGCAGGATCCGACACACCTCCAAACAAGCCCCCAAGGTGCAGAAAGCTTTCTCCCACACTCGCTTGAACAGAATCCAGAGCAAATTAAGGGAATAAAACTTTTAGTTTGTTTTAAAGATGACAAACCCGACAGGTCAGGCTGGAGAAGGCTGCTGCCCTCTCAGAGATCCCACCTCCTGCTCCTGCATCTCTCCTGGTTGCTCGCCCCTCTGCACCCTCAACACAAGCTGGACACCCCCGACCGCCCACACGGGTCTTACAGCTGCCATCAGGCTGGTACGTCACTGAGAAAATGTCAAGCAGCTCTTGGGTAACACAAACACTACACTAAGTCGGAAAACTTCATTATTGCCAATAATTTTCTTCCAAGTTTTTAAGGGTCCCAAGAAAACCCGTACTGGACCTTTTGCTCCAGAAGAGGGAAGAGCCTTTTGCTCCAGACCAGAGAAGGAGAGAAGGAAGAAGCTCAGTTACAACAGAGCTATTCTTACCAGATTTGAAAGCAAAAATGATTTTCTAGATTCTGGGCATCTGAGATGATTTTTTTCAACCCAGAAGGGAAAATGTTTTTGGAAGACGCACTCCAGATCAGTCCTGAGATGGGGATTTGCAGCCTGACCCTGCAGGTCAGGCAGGGGCCCCATCCGCTCCCCTGCCCATGTCCAGGACCACCTTTGGCAGGAAAGAAGGGTTCTCCCTCCAGAGATGCTCTCCTGCCTGACCTCAGCACTACACGCTGCGAGATAAGACCGACTTCCCCAGGAAGAGGCACAGACAAAGATGTGGGGGAAGAGAGAGACGACCACCACCAGCTTCTGGGAGAACAACCCAGTTCCTCTCCCCCTCACTGGAAATACCCGCTCTCCGTGCCTGACCGCGGTGGAAGGAAGAGTCTCCTAAATACGTGACGGTGGATTTATCCTGGCCACCCCAGGGAGCTCAGTGAGGAAGAAGACCCTCCTGCCCAGCCGTAACCCAGGCAAGGGGAAGCCAGGCAGGTCATCACCGCCTGGCCAGCACCACCGGCCCTGCAGAGCGCAGCGCAGAGCCGTGCCGGATAACATGTTGGCCACGCCAGCTGCCAGCCTGGACCGGAGCTCTGATGCCAGTGGATTTAGATGAGGACAGGCTGAGGATCGGCAGGGATCAAGGCCACAGCATCCCACCTCCTGACCCACTTCCACGTCGCCAGGAGCCAGCCGTCCTCGGCCGCCGTCTCAGCAGAAAGGGCTGGGCAAGCCGAGCAAAGGCCACATGCTCCCAGCGGCTGGCAGTTATTTTAGAGCACTCGCTGCATTTCTGCTCTTCTGATGTCCCGTTCCCATAGAAACTAGGCCTGGAGATGGCAGACATTGCCTTTTTTTAATAAAATCAGCGTTCATCCCCAACGACTTGCAAAGGCACCGTGTGATCCCTAGGAGATGAGCTGCAGACCCTGCCAGGTGCCTCCGTCTCCGTGGCCATGCTGGAGACCATATGGTGCCTGGCATGGTAGCACCATGTCCCCAGAGAGGGCTGTCGGCACCCAGGTGCTTTGCACGCTGCTGCCGGAGCAGGAAGCACCTCTGCTCTCCATAGTGCCCATGCTGGCAGCTACAAACATGAGCACGCAGGGCAGGGGGAAGGAATTTTCTTTGGCCAGCGTTTTCAGGAAGAGCGAGTGATTTCCGACGCCTGCACGACCGGGAAGTCCCGTCTCCTGCGGCTAGGTGCTGCAAAAAGCAACCAGGGCCAGCGGCTGCCAGACCAGCTGTGGGTGTCTGGAGGCACACAGCTCTCACTGCTGGCTTATTCCTCCCTCTCTCACTGTTCACAGAGAAGCAAGAGTCACGACACACCCAGACCATAAAAACTGTACCTACCACAGCAGGAGAGGTTGTGCAAACATAGCAATAAAACTTTCTAGGAGGCTGCAAGCCCAGCGGGGTGTGAGGGGCTGCTGACCCAGCACTGGCACCAAGCGCAGGACAAGCAGCCTTGCAGACCTCTGCAAAACCACCACTCCACTGAGTCCCCTACAGATACAGTTTTGCCCCAGACAGGAACTTCAAGCTCCAAAATACAGAAGTAAACACAAACAGCACTGGGGCTGTGTCCTGTTTGGAGAACCAGGGGGTCATTTTTGTGCGTGGCCACTGTCAAGGGTTGAGGCAAGGAGGAGGCGATGGGGCCATGGAGCCTGGCAGGCTCCCGGGTGACTGAATCACATCCACAACAAGACCTCAGGCAGCAGGAGGAGAGAAGAAGCTGCTGCATCAGAGTTGGTTGTACCCTTTGCTTTAAAAACACCATCGCTGTTTTTTCCAGAGAGTTTGCAGTTGCATGTAAAGAGCCAAACTCTCTGCAAATTCAGTCGCCTTATGGATTTGGCAAAGGAGCAAGGTCCAAAGCCCGATGGGGGTTTTCTTGTGATGCCTTGTGCAAACCACCCGCTGCATCTCAGCCACATAGCTGGGGACAGGCCAGACACGCAGCAAACCCACAGCAAACAACAGCCAGGTGAGCTCCTGTCCCTCGGGGGCAACCTGCACTTGGGCTGTGCTTGCTAAGAGCAGATACAAAACTAGCCTATGAAGCCGTGGTTTCACACACCCGAACCCTGGAGACCTGAGCTGCACCTTATTTATACTTTGAGGAACTCATTTGTATCAGTGGTACCCGCTTGGTGAGATGCCTCGGGGTGTAGATGGGTGCCAGCAGGTGCTTGCTCAGTCACCAGCAGCCCCGCAAGCCGATGTCTCTGCCCTGCAGCACAAACGGGGAGGGGTGACACTGGGCACCCGCCTGCACCAGCCTCGGCCGAAGGGGACGGTCAGGTCACAGACAACACGCAGTCCTTCTCCGGGTGTCGGCAGCGATGCAAATCTGTACGTGCATCCCGGGCAGAGCCTGGCAGGGGCGCGGTGCTGCCTGCGAGGGAGCCGGGCACATGGCCGCCTCCGGCATCCCTCCCGCCCGCGGACCAGCATCCGCCGGCCCCGCCGCTCCCCGCGGGGAGACGCGATCCGCGCCGGCCGCACCCGGGGATGGCGAGGTCCGAGCGCCCGGGACTGGCCGGGCCGAGACCCGGCCCCACGCACGGAGCACCCACCGGGACCGGGCTGGAGCGCAGAGGCGCCCACGGCGCTGCCCCGGCTGACCCCGGCGGCTGCGGCGGGCGGAGCCGGACGACGGGCCCCGGAGGCTGCCGCAGCCCCGGGCGGGGCCGCCCCGCCGAAGAAAGGCCGCTGCCCCCGCACACCCACCCCACCGGGTCGGAGCCCCGCGGTGCTCACCCACCCACCGGCACCCACCCGCCCCCGCACTCGCTCACTCACCCACCGGGCCGGGCGGCTCCGGCTGCGGCTCCGTCCCGCGGCCCCGCCCGCCGCGACAGCCCGGACCCGCCCCGCCCCCGCGCACGCGCCGCACCGGCGGGCGGGGCCTGAGCGACGGGGGGGGTGCGTCGTCGCATGTGCGTGCGTGTGGTTGTGTGTGCACACGAGTGTGTGCGTTATGGTGTGTGTGTGCATATCTGTGTCTATATTGCGCTTCGTGTGTGTGTCACTCTGTGCGTGTGCGCATACACCTGGGGACTGCGTGTACGCCTGTGTGTGTGCACCGGTGCGTGTGTACAGGGCATTGCACGCCTGTGTGTGCATCAGGCACTGTGTGTATGCACCCAGGACACTGCGTGAGTGCACATCTGGCCATGTGTACAGGGCATTGCACAGCTGGGTGCACACACACTAGGCATTGCATGTGTGCACAGATGTTTATGTGCACACACACACGTGTGTCCCAGTGCAGAGCTGCATGTGTGTGCCCACAAGTGCCTGCAGGTACGCTCTTGTCTATAGGGGAACATCGGAGAGCCTGTGTGTAAGGGGCTGTGGTTGTGCTTAGGCCCCATGTGTGTGTGCAGCCGATTCTGCTTGTGCAAGGGACTGTGCATGTACAGCACATGGGCTTGTGTACTGTCGAGCTGCAGGTGTGAGCAGCTGTGCATGGCTGTGCTGCACAGGTCATTTGGGCTGAACCCTCCACGTTTCTGGTGCACGGCCTGTGCTAGCGTGTCCATTTGTCCATCCACCCCAATCCTGGACAGCAGCACTCCACACTGTGCCCTGCCCCAGTGTTTGGGAGCACAAACCCGCTTTGGCCCCATCCAGCTGGGCAGCGTGTGTGGGAACACAGTGCTCCAGGGCCCCTCCCGGGCCACTCCAGCTGCCAAGTGGCACCTTCCAGATAAGGATCAAAGTGCCGGCAGGAGGGGCTTGGTGGAGGTGGGAGGCTGGTAGCCCTGCCAGCCCTGCCCGCTCCCGCTGCTGGCTGCCAAGTTGGCCGGGGAAGGGGCTGGAGGAGTGAGCCTGGCTGTTAATGCCAGGAACACCGAAGGCACGAAAGTTTGCTCTGGGTACTTTACGGGAGAGAGAGGAGGAAGAAGAGGGTAAGGAGAGAGAATGGGGACAGGGACAGCCATGGCTCAACACAGCTCTGCTGCGTGAACAGGGCATGGAGTCCCCCTGGGTAGCTGCCTGGTGCTACAAAATGCCTGGGAGTATTTGGGGTGCCAAGGTGACCCTCAGCCCTTGAAGCGCTGCCTTTCTCCACATGATAAAGCAGCAATTTTTGAGGGGTGATGAATGCTCCTGTGATGACTTTGAGCATGACAGCTTTGGAGATGGTTTTCTCCTGAGGTCTTTTCATCTTGGTCGGTGTGGGGTTTCATAGTCATACACCACACCCCAGCTGGCCCCCGGCAGAGGAGAAAATAAACAAAGAAACAGAACCAGGGCAAGGTTGAAGCTGTCTCAATAAAGGAGAGAAAGAAGCAGCAATATCAGCTTTAAAAATAGCCATGTACAAATGGAGAGTGGCACCCTGTGACTGCACTGCTGGGACCCATCAAGCTGGAAGGGGAGACCCTGTTCACCACCTTGTTGACTTTGCTCTAGTCGCTGGCAAAAGCTGAGGTTTGGCTTCCTGAGTCACCTGGAGCAAGTTACAACCTGTGGGTCTGACCCCATAACAAGGTCACCACAGGGTTTCTCCCCCACTGGCCTGTGCTTGGGTCCCATCTCCCACTGGGCTGCACTGGGAGATGCACAGACCCAGTGCCTGTCTGCAGAGCCACAGCCAGGAGCCGTGTCCCCGCGCACCCCTGGCTCATTCAACAGACACCAGCGGAGCAGAATCCCGTCTGCCAGAGACAACTGAGCAGCCGCCAGACCACAGCAAAGCTTTCCAGCTCGCACTCATCTGCTTAGAGGCATCCAGCAAAGCTCATTACAGGGCTCAGACTCAGTGAGTTCCCAACCCGCAGCTGAGCTGCACATGCACTTTGCAACGTGAATAACGCTGGTTAGCTGGGTGTGGGGATGGCATGTGCCTTCCCACCGAACATGGTCCAGCTGAGGGCTCATCATCTCTCCATTTGCCTTCCCCTATCACTTGTCACCATGTCGCACAGCATCCTGCTGTGACTGCAACGGGAATGGCGCACTGAAGGTCTCACCCTGGGTCTGTGACCCAGCACTCGCTGCAGCGTGGGGACCCCATCTCAGATGATGTCTGCAGCCAGCTGCATAGTCACAGCTGACTGTGGTCCTGGAAGGATCTGGGACAATTGGTGCCTGCAGTGACACGCTAACTGAGCCACCTATCCACACCCCTGCTTGAGCCCAGGTTTGATCCTCCCCAATTACAGCCGCCTCAGTTCTCCCTGCGACCTTCCCCATTGCCTCACGCAGTTCCTCTCCATGCCTGCCTTTGAAGGAAGCTGAGTGATTAGATCAAAACAAAAGTCTTGCCAAAGAAAGTATTTACAGGCTCCTCATGGCTCCTAGAACAGAAGATGAAAGATGTTGCAATGAGGTGCAGTGGCATCGCGGTGACTCAGCTTGCACCCGGGATGGGGACTGTGCAGGACACATGGTGCCAGACTGAGCAGAGACACAGCAGAAACCCACAGGACGCTGCCAGAAAAGGGCAGTGGGTATAAGGCAGCCAGGGAGTGCTTGCTCATGGGATGTCGCTCTCTGAGATCTCCCATCACTCTTTAGCCAGCCCGTGCTGGCAGGTCAAAGCTGCCAACCCCAGTCCTGCTACCTGCTGGTGGCTTGTGCGTCCCTAAGATCATCGTCTCAAGCTATTCTCCACCACCTCCCCACATTGGCTGTTGTCACCCCCATCTCCCTGGGAGTCGTTCCCATGGGGTAGTCACTGGGGCAACCCCATCACCAGCAGCAGGGACACCCAACAGGCTGTGTCAGACCATCTGCCTGGCTCAGAAGCCCCAGCCCTGTCTGCCCCATGCCTGGTTTCAGGATTAAACCTGTTCCTGGTGCCAGAAACCACCTTGTCTGTCCATTGAAGCAAGGCCTCCCCTTCACCATCCAAACAACAGCCCTTTGGATGGGTTGGCAGAAGCGCTGTGTAGGGGGATGTCCTGCTGAATCTCCAGCTCAGCCATGCCAACTTGGATGCATGGCTCGGACCTGGCACAGGGTGCACTGGCTCCTCATCTCACCTCCTGCAGCCAGAGGGACAATGCAGATATTGGGAAATGGAACATCACTAAACAATTTCTTCTATAGTTCCTCTGCTTTCCTTGTGGCCCTGCTGCCCCAGTATCCAGGCAGAGACTCTGGCTGGCGTTCAATGCCTCTGCCTTTGTGCCACCATTCCTGCAATGCTCCCTGCCTTCCCTCCTCCCGCTGCCCTGCTGCTGCCTGTGAGGGCAGGGGGGAGCGTGAGCAGGGCAGACACCCCGTAATGCCCAGTGGCACCTTCCCCCAGGGCAGCTGGCAGCTTGGGGACAGGCAGCAAGGGCATCCCATGAGCGGCTGGGCCAAGGACAAACACACCGACTGCTGCCAAGAGTGTTTCCCATCTTGTCCTACTTTCTTCCCACACCTTAACTTTGCTACAGAGCTGGATGGTGCAATCCTGGGACTGGCATTTTTTACTCTCGAGGGCCACCGCCCAGGAGGGAAATGCCAGGATGATGGCTCTTGTGAAAGCGGGGGAGCAGATCCAGCACCTTCTGCTCCCCCAGACTGACCAGAAGAAGAGCCTGCTCCTGTCTATCTCCCAGGACTACGCATGGCCTCACAACCTCTGGCCCCACACCTGGGTGTTATCAGCAATGCAGCATCAAGGGGTTACTGCTGTAGAAGGGCAGTGTGTGTGTGTGCACACACAAATGCTTGAATCCTCGCTGGCCATGGGCAGAGGTGTCTGCTCTGCACAGCCAGGAGAGCTGGGAACAACAATGTTTTTTCTGGGAACACCAGCTGCACAAAAGCAGAAAGGATGGGGGGGGTTCCCATCTGGTCTTATTCTAGGAAAAGATGTGTGTCTGTTGCTTCCCAAGCAAGATCCCGAGGGTTGCTGCAGCTCATCCTCCCTCGCATCTGCAGCACCAGTGCCGTGGTGAAGAGGTTCCACTCCCCAGTCTGTCTGCAAGACCCTGGCGGGGGCTTGGGAGGAGAGGCTGCTCCCCCCCAGCCCTGGGGGGACTCTTGCTGCCTTGCCTGTGTGCCAGCGCTTGTTGGGGAGATGATCAAATCTGTTGGGCTCCTTTCTCCCGGGCGTGGATTCCCTCTTCCCTTGTCCCCAAGGCACGCTGGTTTGCAGCCCCACAGCCTTGGCTGCCAGGTTGGAGTCTCTCAGCATGTCACTCTGCTCTGGAAGAGTGAGGTTTTGCTTGTAAACAAACTGCTTAAATGTTAGAGTAAGACTAAATGGACAGGATCTGTGCCATACCTGTGCTAGTCAATACAGACATAGGAGAGCAGATCTTTCTGATGCTGTACAGTGTTTCCGTGGTCAAATTTAAAGCTGACTGCGAAGAGCTGGAAAGGGATCACAGGATGTCAAGCAGCTGAGCAGAGAGACATCAAATGCAATTCAATATAATTAAATTCAAGGCAATGTAGAAGTAACCCTATGTGTACACAGCTTTAAATGAGCTTTGTTGTTCAGGAAAGAAATGCTGGGGTCTTTGCAGGTGATTTGCCTGTGGTTCTGCATTGGCAACAAATGGAAAAGGGCATTGGGAAGGAATTGCTGGGATTGCTGTGATGTGCGAGGACGGTGGGCGCGGCTCAGAGAGGACAAGGCGGGGAGGCAGAGAAGAGCAAGGAGATGGAGCAGCTCCCATGGGGGAGAGACTTGACGCATGCTGCAGCCTGGCAGGGCCATGGGAAACGGACCTGGTAAGGGGTCACTGAGAGGGGAAAAAAGGAAGAAATATTTCTGTTTCCTAGAGCAGAGCTTCAAGGAACACCACAGGGCTGGAATGACGGGAAGCGCTTTCCAAACCATGCATTACTGTGCTGTGGGAAGCTCTTTCTGCTGCGGAGATCAAGTGTGCAAATGGGTTCAAAAGGGAACAGGAGAGAGTGCAGGGGGCTGGTTTGCTGGGGCTGCAGCAAGTCCAGGATGCTCCCAGGCCACTCCTGGGGGAAGAGCACCAGGACAAGATCCTTGTTTCTTTCTCTGACTCAGCCTCTTTGTGGTTCCAGCTCTCCCTACCCTGGTCCTTCCTGCTGTGGCTGTGCTGGGCACACCAGTCCAGTGGCACTTCCCCAGTGTCCAGAGCCTGGTACCGGCCACAGGACCAGCCCCAGCCACTCCCCAGTTCCTCGGCCCCCTCCTGTGTGCCCCAACAGCCTTTTGTGACACCAGCAGCACCTGAGCAGCTCCAGGCCAAGGGCTCCTGCGCTCACCCATGGGGCTTGAGAACATAAAAGTTCAAACCAGCAAAGCTCAGCCTGGTGCTTTGCTCCTTCCTGCTCCCCAGGAGTTGGTTCCCGTCCACAGCCAAACTCCAGGCTGGTTTTCAATGCCCAAGGCAGGAAAGTAGGAGCAAACTCCTGCTGAGGCCAGGCAGAAGGTGTAATACCCACAGGCACAATCCCCTATCACGAATCCGCAGGAACCCAGCCTGCCCTGCCGCACTGCTGATGCAAATTACTGGCAACCAAGTTGACAAAATTGCTCTCTGTTTCCCCTTTCATCCATTTATTATAGCTTTCTTTATTGCTAATTATTACTTTCAACACGCCACTGAAATAGGGTGGGGGATTCTCTTTTGTAATGATAGGTTGGTGGCTCTTGGAAATAAATCTTAAAGAATTGTCTTTTTCCACAGTTTTCTACCTGCCTTTTCCCACCACCGGTTTTTCTCAGGGTTTTTCTTGGCTTTATGAGCTTTGACTTTTTAAAGCACCGTGTATTTTTGTTTACTGAATGGATTATCCTATGCCCAAATCGAATGTAATCAGGTTGTGATCACTGTTCCCTAGGCAACCACCAATGAAATTATAGAGCTATGATCATGAATTAACACTGTTTTAAAAAGGTTAAAAAAAAAAAAAAAGGTAACTGCAAGGCTTAATAAGTTATTGCTGAAACAAAATATCCACAGCAGTGCCACCAGTCACCATGGAGGGCTTTAGCATGATGATGCTTGGTCCTGATTCAAGAACGAGGGGAAGACAAAATACCACACACCACCCTGTAAAGGTAAATTCAAACCAATTTGATGAAGAAGAGATGCTTATTTTCTGCCAAAATGCTGAGGGGATGATTTGGTTAACAAAGGAATTGCTGTGTGCACCTATATGGGGTGTGGGAATAACTGTAACTGAAAAGAAGGTTGTGCGCGGGGGTGACAGTGAAGGTGAGGCAATTCAGCACAGCCCTGCTGCCACCTACAATCCCAGGGAAAAATGACGAAGGGGGATTGTAGAGCGCAGTGTCCTGATGAATGTGGTAGGGAGGAACGCGAGAACCCGGTCAACCTGCCCTGTCGCTCCTGACAGCGTCCACATGCTTCAAAGAAAAATCCCAGCAACAGGCTGCAGAAACCAACCTGAACACATGCTGCGCCTCCCAGTGCCATGCGGCAGAGTTTTGGCTTGGCTGGGATTTTTTCGCGTGCTTAGTGAATGTTAGGAACGCATTCTGGTGTTTGGAGGGACTGGGAAGGGGTGATCAGCCCACAGCAGGATGAGGTCTGTGCAGAATACTTTGTCTGGAGAAGCATTTTCCAAGCCCTAGAGCCCTAAGCTCACTCGTGGGGCTGATACCCCATACATTTATTATTCTATTCTACTTTCCACTGTTGCTCCCATTAGCCACACACCAAGCCCATTCCTCATTCTCCACTAAGCTTTTGTGAGCGCAGCTGCTGCGACTTGGCTCTTCCATCACAAGCCGCCGCCTTCCAGCTCCCCGTTGCTCCAGTTCGCAGCCCATGGCTGGCGTGGCTGGCTCACTGGGGAGGGTTTTGAGAATCAATATTGTTGCATGCAAGATGTTCTCTGGGATAAGAAATTCCCAGTCCCCACTGCCCTTCTCCTCCTGCTATGGAGTCCTGGGCTGGGGCACCTCAGCCTTATCCCTCAGAAAAGCTTGAGCTCATCTACCCTTCTTTTATGGTAATATATTGGTGCACGCTTGAGGTTTATAGGTGTACAGCATATGTAAGGGATGGTATATGCACACATGTACACTGAATGTACAGTTACCCCTCCCAGCACTATGTGACTGATTAACTCTAGCACTCATTAACTTGTGAGAACCTGCTGTGTAGTCCTAAGGTCGTTTTTAAGTAGCCCGCTGACGTTGTTTAAATAACAAACTCCACAGGGAAGCACTGGGGACAGGTCCAGCTCCTGCCTCGGGGAGCCCGCTCCGCCGGGGCGGCTCCTTCCCCCTCTCTGGCCGCGGCTTGCCAAGGGCGGCTTGCCAAGGGCGGCCTGCCCGTTTACCTGCCCACCCTCCGGCGCCGCCGCTCGGCCGGCCCAGAGCGCCGCCATCCCTGGGCGGCCGCGGAACCGCCCCGGCCGCTGCTCCCCCTGCCGGGGCCAACGTGCACAGCGGGGGCTCCAGCGCATGCGCGGACGCCGCCGCACCTGGGGGGCGGAGGGTGGGTGCGCGCATGCGCGAGCGGTGGGCGGTGCCGGCGCGTGCGCGGGGCGGGCGGCAGGTGCGGGGGCGGTTCCCGGGCATGTCGGGCCGCGGGCGCCGGACCCGCGGGCGGCGGAGACCGGCGGGGGCGGAGCCAGATCCGGAGCGGCCGGTGCCGGAGCAGCCGGGGCCCGAAGGGGCCGGCACCTCCCCGAGGTGGTGGTGGTGCCGCCGGGGCGGGATGTGGGGCGGGGTGGCCCGGTGGGGCGCGGGCGGTCGCTGACGGCTGTCCCCGCTGTGCCCGCAGGCCGAGCCGGTTCTGCCCGCAGTGCGGGCGCGGCGTGGAGCCCGCCTTCCGCTTCTGCCCGGCCTGCGGCGAGAGGCTGCCCCCGCCGCCCCCGCCGGACAAGGAGAGGGAGCAGACACCGCCGGCCCCGCCGCCGCAGCAGGCCCCGAGCCCCGCGGTCCCAGCCCGGCGCTCCCTGGCAGCGAGGCCCAGCTCCCGCTCGCCCCGCAAGGCGCGGCCCGGCCCGGCGGTGCCGCTCCCGGCGGACACGGTGCTGACGGACCAGGGCGGCCGGCAGTGGAGGCTGGGCCGGCTCCTGGAGCAGGGCAGCTGCGGGCTCATGTACGAAGGTGCGGTGGGGGCCGGGGCAGGCGGGGTCCCGGCAGCGGGGCCGGTCTGCCTGGAAGGCCGGGGATGGAGGGTGGGCTGCGGGCAGGGAAGATGCTGTCACGGAAGATACTTTTGTAAAGACCAAGTGAAAGAAGCAGAGGCTAAGTAAAAGCCAGCTGTGCAGGCTGTGTTAGATGGTACTTCTTGTCCGTGCTCCTGTAACCACGTCTGTTCCATCCTTCCACAGCACAGTCAGCATCTGGAGGAACCAGTCCTCAAAAGCAAAGATACTCCCTCAAACTCGTGAGTTTTGATTGTTTGGGTAAGGAATAGTGCATAGTGTGTTGTGTCCAGGGCCTAACTCATTTGGCCTGTAAGGCTCAGAATGTCTGAGGAACTCAGAGAAAATGGTCACAGAAGCCCTGTCTAGCTTAGATGACTGTAACTTCTTGAGAGTGTCACACGTGGACTTCAGTAGCAGTTGACTCTTCCACTAAAGGTGTGAAGAAAACTACATGAGAAGTTTAAAAATGAAAAGCCCTCATCCCAGAAGGTTGCCTCTTCAATCCACCAAGCTCGGTAATCTCCAAAACTGAATTTGGTGTTGTAAGGTAGAGATCTTGATTCATTAGCGTCAGACCCTTTTGTTTTATTTTGGTGTTTTGTTTTGGTTTTGTTTTGTATGGCAAGTGTGCACATACCCTCCTGAAGTCTGGGGAAACTGGAGAGGTTAGAACTTGGTGGCTGTGCTGAGGGAGTATAGTGAACCAGCACTGAGAACCTCTGTAAGGCCAGAGCACATCTTTAAATCAAACAGTAATCATAGTTGGAGTTCCAAGCCAGCTTTCTAGGCACTTGACAATAACTTGGGTTCTCCAGAAACATGTTATTTCCAGTAATAGCTGTTCTGCAATGGAAATTCAGTTTGATTTTCATTAAGTCACAAGCTAGAGCAGAAAGACTGATTTCTTGTCTGCTGTGGCTCTTGGGGGTTGCTCGTGTGTGGGAAGACCAGTGGTGACTAATGGCTCTGTGGGGGACCTGGTGGTGCCTACTCTTGTGCGCACTCAAAAAATCATTTGCCCTTTTGTCAGAAGAGACATTTAAGAGGATGGAGAAGCAATACAGTGTTAATGTGAAAAGACAGCTAAGTGCCACAAAACTAGAACCAGGAAGTAGGTGGGGAAACTAATCACTTTTGTATGCAGCACTCCCAACTCCTCTGTTTTGCTCCTTTGGCATCTTTTGGTGTTTTGTTGTGTGGCCTTCTGATAGTCGAGCCCAGCCCTTGCAGAGGGCTGCAGAGTGTGATAGGGCACAAAGAGCCTTTTGGCTTCTGGGTTTGATGGCTCAGATTGGCTCACCAGGCAAGGTGCAGAATAAAATATCCTTTGGGACGTAGTCATTTGTGTTGTCTGGAGCCTGCTGATCCTCCAGCTACCTCGGCCAGTTGTGGGTAGGGCCTTTAGTATCAAACCAGCCAGAAGAGAAAACTTCTGCCTCCTCCCATGCATAATAGCATCTGTCCGAAGTTATCTTGCAGTATGCTGGAGATGCATATATATCTATATATATATATCTCCACATGTGCGTAGGCAAACACATACATACTGATTGTAAACTATATGCATTTCAGGTCACTCGATAACAGCAAAAGTAAAAGGGCAGTAATGCGTACTGATTTTAAAAAGATAGATTGTAGGATGTCAGTATACTTCCCAGACACTGGAATGTCACAAATACAGACTTTCTTACTTGTCTCACTTTCTGACAGCTAGAATAAAATGTTACAGGTCTTTGTTGGAACTTGCCTATTTGCAGAAATAACCTCATCTGTGCTGTGGATGAGAAGGTTGCCTCTGGCTGCTTCTAAATAACAGCTTTGGGTCTAGAGTTCACTCTGGGTTGCCAGATAGTCTGTGTTGTCTGGGTGCTTTTAATCCACAGACAGTTGTAGTGCTTGAAATGTCCCATGTGAGACAGCTGCTCCCTTGTTCTGTGTTGATGCTCAGAGTTTATGTGGTTGTTAGGAGCAGCCTTAAATAATGAGCCAAAAGACCTGAGCTCTCTTCTCAGCTCTGTTGCTGATCGGGTATTTGATTTGGGGGGTGGGAGCAGGGGTTATTAGTTTCTTTAGAATGAGTAGCAAAGGTCTTTTAGCATTCTTGCCCAAGTTTCCCTTTCTAGCAGGGTGTGTGTGGCTGAAGTAACACTCCTCCTTCCTGTTCCCTTTAGGATGTTAAAGATGGCAAGATCTACAACGAACAGATCTTTTTCCAGCGAGCTGCAAAGGCAGGCACAGGTTGGTGCTTCTTGGAAGGGCAAGGACTAGGCTGCTTGTTGAGAATACTGGCATCCCTCTCTCATCAGTTGTGTGAGTCTCTCAGAAGGCCAGGCTGGAATAAACTAATTTGCTGCATGGTTGGTGCCAGAGTGCTGAGCAGTCTGGCCAAGAGCCTGCTCTGCCAGGAGTGTGTGTATCTTAGGAAACCACAGTATTGGCATTTTGAAGTTTTCTAGTTCTACCCATGCTTTGCGTTAATCTCCCTGGTAGCTGTTCCCCACAGCCTGACCTGCCTTGGCCCCCTCTCCTGTGCCCATTCCATGAGTGTTTCTGTCAGCTGCTGTCTGGCATTTACTTCATTGACCCAGAAACCTGAGCAAGAGCAGAGCTGGCCAGAGAACCTGGGCACGTTTTTGAGCAGGGCTGCTGGAGGACTTAATGTCAAACTCATGCTTCTGGGAGGACCATAAAAATCTGCTTCTCCATCCCTCTCTCTCCCCACTTCTTTTACCTAGCGCTATGGCAACCACCTGCCCTCGCTTGCTCAGGTATTCCCCATGTCCTGTCGGTCTTATTGTTCCTCTGCTTATTGTTCCTCTGCGGTGCTACATGCATTGACATGCCAATACCCCAGCACATTAGGCTGGCATTTGTGAGACAGAATCAGTGTGAGAGGCTTCCTGCTGTGAGCTGCCCAGGGCAGAGCCAGCCTTTGGGGAAAGGGCATCCCTGAATGAGCTGCTTTGTTCTAGAGCCCCATAGCAGCATCTGCCACAGTGTGTCCTCTTCTCTCCCCTTCTAGTGGAGAAGTGGAAGAAGTGGCACTCTCTGCCGTTGCTGGGAATCCCCAGTTGCGTTGGCTTTGGACTGCATGCTGATAGCTACAGGTGAGGTGACTCCGTGAAGGGCACAGCTGAGCTCTTTTGTCTGCGACTGCTGTCTTCTTGCATTTTCCCTCTCCTCTCCTTGCTGTCTGCTATTCATTTTCTCATTTTCCCCTGGCCTGCTAACCTTATGCACTGCTCCTGTCTCATTTATTAATAAGTGGTTTGCCTCTCTTGTTATCCTGTTTCCTTCAATCCTTGTGTTGCTAGTGAAGTCATTGCTTTTTGCTGTTCAGGTCAGGGGACACCTCATTCCTGCCTTACAAGACCCAGAGTATATATCTGCAACATGAGTTCAGCATGTTTCTCTTTTTCAAGGAGTTTTCCCATATCAAAAGTTGAGGAAATGTTTGCCCAGGTCACCTGGGAGTTGAAGGGGAGTTGCAGGGTGTCCAGATCAGGTGGGTACTGCTATGTGCTAAGCCCTTGTCTCTTGTAGGTTTTTGGTGTTCTCTGACTTAGGACGAACTCTTCAGTCAGTCCTGAACGATGGTTTACACGTGCTGAAGGAGAAGGCAGCTTTTCAGATTGTAGTCCGGCTGGTATGTAGAAAACCAATACTTTCTTAGAGACTTTTTCAGAAAAGACCTGTAACTTTCTTCTGGATCTTTTAAAGGTGTTCTAAAGCTGATCTGGGGGTTGGCTGGGATCTTGAGGTAGCACCTCTCAAGCCTGTTGTAAACTTGAGTAGCATCTTTTGAGCAATATTGAAGGAATTTGGCGTAAGGAGAATGAGACAAACCTGACACTTGAACATTAGAGGCTGTGAGACGTGGGTTTTTGTGCTCCTCTGCGCAGCCATGGGGAGCTGGGGAGGGTCCGGCTCAGTGATAGCCAGGGCACTGAAGGAGTCTGCGTGGTTCTGATATGCTCACCTCTTCTCTTTACTCCTAGCTAGACTGCCTGGAGTACATTCATGAAAATGAGTATGTGCATGGTGACATCACAGCTGAGAACATCTATTTGAACCCAGCAGACCTCACACAGGTAGGGAGCAGGAACGGTGCTGTGAGGAAATGGCACTGGAGGTGGGTTTGTGCACTGGGACAGAGCAAGACCCAGGTTCCTGCTGCTGGGTACGGGACCAGCGCAGTCTGCACAGTGCTCAGGCACCTGCTGCGGTGTGGGATTGCAGGCTGTGCTGTAAGCAGAATTCACACCTCACATGTGCTCAGATGTTGTATGCTTTTTGATGACTTCCAGGTGACCCTAGCAGGCTACTGCTTTGCGTTCCGGTACTGCCCAGGAGGGAAGCACGTGGCTCAGCGCGAAGGCAGCAGGACACCTCACGAAGGCACGATAGAGTTTATCAGTCTGGACAGCCACAAGGGAGCAGGTGAGTGTCTGTTTCTGACATGAGCCAGCAAAGCTCAGCTAGAGCAGTGATGTGGCAGTGCTCTCTGGAGCTAGGGCTCCCTGCTGGCATTTCTGTTGTTGCTGCTTTCCAGGCATTCACAGGTATCTGGAACCAAGTTCATGTTTGGGCTGTTTACTCTTGCCTCTCCCTGGGCTGCTGTGTTGGGACTTGCCAGGTCACCCAGCGAGTGCAGCAAGAGGTGCAGGGATGTTCCTGCTCCATCTGGAGCCTTGGCTGCTGCAGGCATGTGAGGAATAGAAAACAGGGCTGCTTTGTGCTGGTTTAGCAGGGATCTTTTTCGAGCCAGACTGTATCCCTGCCCAGAACAGATTTGCAACAGGCTCTGCTCTGACCTTGAGGCAATGAGAGCTGGAAAGGCATTCAAATGAGCCAGTTCCTCTCCTGGCTGGGATGTGCCTGTTCTCTCCCAGTGTTCAGACTCTGTAAATCTTCCTCCAGAGGCTGGGAGGTGATTCCTCAACTGCGAGTTAGCAGGCTCCCAGAAGTATTGGTATCCTAGAGCACATCTTAATGAAGCTCTTGCATTTCTGTACGTCTGCTCTTCAAGCATGAAGCTGCCTGTTTTACAGAAGGGACACCTCAGATAGAGACTTCCAAGGTTGTGCAGCAAGTGCTGGAGTCTTTTCTTCCCTTTGGAGGAGGGGAATAGCCTGGGTCACTTCTGGGATGGCTCCCACACTCTTATTTTTTCACTTGTGAATATCTCTTCTTTCCCATCAGGACCATCTCGACGGAGTGACTTGGAATCTCTGGGCTACTGTCTTCTGCAATGGCTCTGTGGCTTCTTACCTTGGTCTGATGAACTGGACAAAGTAGAAACTGTGATGGAGAAGAAGGAAAAGTAGGAGAAATCTACTCTTTTGGGAAATGCTCAGCAGAAAAAAAAATGAGAGAGGTTTTGTGGCTGAAATCATTGAGTCATACTACGCTGTGGGTAAATCCCACTGTAGAGGCTGAGCCTGGCCAAAGGGTGTTTCATGAACCCTAGTTTCTGCTGCACTTAGAATGTGGCCATCTGAATTCAGCCTTTTTTTGTTGCTGTTGCCAAAGACAGGCTGTTTGGGCACCTGCTCCATTGCTTTTCATCTGACAGCACTCTGTGCTGATTATTCCAGGTACAGAAAGGATGTGAAATGTCTTCTCCATCTGTGCTTCAGGCAGAAATCCATTCCAGGTATGGGCTTCCTCTCTGTGACAGTGTGACTCGGGGAAGAATGATTGACTGTACCTGAAGCTAGAACCTTCCCTGCATTGGGGTGCTAGTCCAGGATGGCTTCCAGTGGCGATGGTGACCAGGCATTGCATGGACTGGTTGACAGGCTCTTCCTGTGAACAACTCCCTTGTTTTCTTTACAGCAAACCAAGGAGGGCTGCTATCCATTTTCTGTACTCATGAGCCTTGCTGAAGAGTCAAATGTTCTGGTGGTTTTAAAAATGCAAAATTTGGGGCTAGAGGT
The DNA here is from genome assembly GCF_964273445.1 of Streptopelia decaocto. NCBI lineage: Eukaryota > Metazoa > Chordata > Aves > Columbiformes > Columbidae > Streptopelia > Streptopelia decaocto. Next base: position 8,999,942 of record NC_138668.1, on the reverse strand, counting down.
CATTTCCCCATCCTATATTTGAGCTTCATATTAGTCTTTGGCTTTATTTTCTGTCTCTGCAGCTGACCAGGCAGGTGGGTGAACTGTCTCCAGGGAGAGCAGTCTGAGAAGGGTGTTGGGCAGCTTTGTAAGGACAACTGATGTTCCTGTGCTTTTACATGCAGTGATGTTCCTTGCTTTGCAGATGCACTGCTGAACTACCTGCAGCAAGTAGTGGCACTGGAGTATGAGGAGAAGCCTGACTATGCGGCCCTGCGGCAGGTCTTCAAGAAGCCACTGGAAAAGATGAAAGTTTCGGCTTATGACTCCGTGGATATCAAAATGGTGCCTTAAGTAAGTGCCAGTAGCTTAGACTGCAACAGCACAAAGTGCTTGTCCTGCTGTGCTGCTGGGGGCACAGGAGCAGGACGGTGCTGCTGCCCTGCCCGTGGGTGCTGCAGGCAGCAGTCAGGAGGTGAGGACAGAGCAAGGTCTCTATGGTGAGACCTCAGGGCTTTTCCTGGCGCAGAGCACTGGCCCTTCAGCATTCCCTGTATAGAGACCAGTCCAGTGCTACACAAAGCCAGGCTTAGCCTGTGTTACAGCATGTGTTTCCTCAGCTTCTTGTGGTGATACTTGTCCTTGGAGGAACAAAGCAAGGGTTAATAAAGCAAAGGCTGAACAGTCTGCAGGGGTGTGGAGATGTTACCAAAATGCACACTGATGCAGTCTGGTCCTTTTTTCTTTTACAGCTCTGGGCTTATCTTTTGCTTTTCCTCTTCAGAAAGCAGCTTGTAGTTCTAGTTTTATTGCCTTGGGCCTGTGGCAGTAAGTGGTGGCTCTCTAGGCCCAGGTGCTATTTTATCCATGAGGCACCTCCAAGACTGAGCCTTGATACAGAGACAGATCTGATGTTAATCCATGGCTGCATCAGCCAAGGCCACTGAATTAAGCAGCAAGCCTCAGGGAATGTGGTGCTAGCTCCTCATCACCTAATCTGCTCTTCCTGGGAAGGAATTTAACTGATTAACATTCCTATTTTGTGCTTTTTCTTTCAGATCAAGAAAGCCTGCACAGGAAGAGTTCAAAGATTTCCACAGTGTGAGGCCTTTCCTACAGATATTTAACTTTTACCTACCTGTTTTAGAATTGAGAGAGGTTTTTATAAGCGTTTTCTTCAAATTTTAATGTGACCTAATGCTGAATGTTGAGCCACTGCCGTAACAAGTTAATGTGAACACATTCCTGCATGGCAAGTCATTGTCAGCAGTAGCTGGAGAACTGCATTGTAGCCACTGGGAGAAGGGTGAAGCCTGGCACAGAAAAAGAGAAATCAGGGATTTTTATTTTTTTAACTACAGTGGCATTACATAGTTTTGTAATAAACTTTGTGGACAACCACCCAAGGCTGCTCTCTGCTGCTTATTTGGCATGTTCAGGGCCTTTCTGTCAGCTGTTTCGGGGCTGCTGTAGAGGTGTGATGGTCATTTGTGCCCTGTGCTGCTTGTGCAGGGTCATGTTAACATAGAGCCTACAGGCAGCCCTACATGCAGATTCATCATAAGAACTCTGACTTTATCCCCAAACATCCCATCAGTTGTCCAAGCCCCAGGTCAGTGAAATACCAGTCAGTGAAGTAAGACAGGGAGCCATCTATATTACAAAAAAGTTTTATAAAAAAAGTCACTACATTGTGTGTATCTGAACTGTTGCCACCTGCCACAGTAACTTCTAAATGAAGGAAGAGTCATGGAGTCCAGTTCCAGTGTTAAATTCAGTGACATCTCCTGGAAGTCTTGTACCTTGGTATTTCAATGCTCACTCCCTGATTGCAGAGAGAAAGCTGTTTTTCTAATCTTCACAGGCTGAAGGAGCATTAACCCAGACTTGCTAGGCTGAGGTCAGTGTAGGTGGTTTCTTGTTACTGAAGCAGCACAGAAGACTTTAATTTTTGATAGGAAAAGCATATGCTGCCCTTGCAGAGTAGGAGCCAGTAGCAAGGTTTAAATGAGAGCTTTCAGTAAGACAAACTGTCCGCCCTTACCGCATTGCTGCCTGTGTCTAGTGTTCAAGTGATTTGTGCTTTACTTGAGGACATTAATGGAAATAGCAAGGAAGACTGTGCAAGACAGGAAATTAAATTGAGCTGTGGGCTGGAGGTGGCAGTTCCGCCACACTGTTCCAGCAGAGACAACAGTTCACAGAGATCACGGTACTGTAGTACTGGGCAGTGAAGCATTAAGGCACAGAAGGAGGATTTTTTCAGGTGAGGAAAACATGGCAACTAAGAGCCTGAGGCACATGGGGTTTAAAACCATCTGAGAGGTAGGTAAAAGAGAAGCTCGGACCTGCAGTGAGCCTTCATTTACCTCTTGATTGTATCCATAAAAACCTGTATCAGTGCAGCAAATGGTATATACATAGAAGAGGGAAGCACCAGCTGAGAGACAGTACATGGCCAGAAGGAAAAGGCAGCACAACCTCAAAAAGGTCTTTCAAGTGGAAGAATTCAAGCATAGTGTTACATCCAGTAACTTGAGAAGCAATTCATTTCCTTTCTTTTATAGTGCCAGGCCTCACAGCAAAGGAAGGGACATGACAAGTTCTTTTCTATCACCAAGGAGTAACTGGTGAGGTATGACAAACTGAGCTATAAAGTTTCCTATGTGGAGAAGAATATTAATTTGCAGAGGATCAGACAATAGGCAGTACTTTTAAAAAGGTAGCTAATCAAGGAAGGAAGTGGCCCAGAAGTGAGCTACAGAATTACAGGATAGGCGTAGGCAAAGTTGAGGGCAAGGGCTCTTTTTTTGGAGGTATCAAAAATTATTCACTATGATCCCTGTCTGACTACAACAGACACACTGTTTCCAGAAACCCTAGGAAAGGAAAGAACATGAAGAAATCAGAGGCTTAAGAAGCCCAAGTTCATCCTTTCTTCACTGTGTTCTGCCACATTTTTTCGCTTGACTTGCCTTCTGTCATGCTGGCCATCATTAGGCCTAGCACAGACCGGCTGTAAACATGATTCCAGGTAGTGAGGCAGGCATGGCTCCTTGAGAGCCAGTGCTGAGGTAGGTTTGAGAGGTACTCCAAGGCTGCCTTCTACAGAAGATGTAGGACTGGCACTGTTGACAGAAGCGTAGCCTGAGCTCCCTTCCAGGTGGGGATTTCTTGGGGTGAGATATGCTGAAAGGCCACGAGAGTCATCCAGCAGCTCAGCCTCCCTCAGCGCTGCCACGTGCCCATCCCACTCTACAGCTGGGTTGTCTTCATCGCTGGAGTCCTGGCAGCAGTGCTCTGCTGGGTCCACATAGACCACCGTCACGTTCAGGATCCCACTGGGACCTGTCACTGCAGGATGATGAAAAAGGCAAGTTTTGATTTTGGCAACACCAAGCAGGAAAAAACAAGCAAGAGCATAAACTTTATGTCTACTTACACATGGAGGGGAGAGTAGAGCACTAAGTTCACCCTCCTTTAAAACAGTAACTTTTACCCCTTCAGATTGTTTGGACAGGTACTAAGAGCTGTTTAGAAAATGAACAGCCAGTCTTAGAGTCAGCAAAACAGAGTGTTTCTAACATAGTGGGCCATTCATCATGTTTGGTCCACTATCACCAGTATCTGAAAACAGTCTCATTCTGAAACACTAAGCAGCTACAAAACCCTTCATCATGTTCTGAAGCAATACAGAGAAAAAGAACAGATATATACCTCTACAATAGTTTAACAATTACAACCACTGGGGAAGGGGAAGAGTTTTCCAACTGGTCTTCAGCTGAAAGTTCAGGCTTCTGTTGCCTGAGAAACAGTTTTAAGCAAAGATGTAAAGACAGTTTTAATTCTCTCATCTGCTTTTTATAAGGAGAATAAAACTCTCACCATCTCCCTCTCTCTCGCCTTCACTTTCCTGATCACCTTCATAACCAGAGCAAGAATCTAAACTCCAATCTAGGAAGTTATCTAGAAGACTTTCTTCCTGGGTGGATAGCTCTGCTGTGGGAGTAGTCACAAAGCTGCCTCTGTCATCCTGAATGCTGTCTTCCCTCCTCCTGTAGAAAGAAAGTTCAGAAGTCACACATTAAAAGATAAGTTTTTTTTTTTTTCTGGCTCATATATTGGTATGTCAAGGTAATTACAGAAAAAATTATCATATTTAAGAATGGAACCTCAGGATACTAGAGGGGAGGAAAGGCTCATGCTAATCTTCAGAGACATTTACAGGGATGAATTATACCAGCCTTTTAGTTCTTTTTCCAGAGGGAGAGCTAAGGAAAGTCTGAATTTCCACCACATTTGTGTGCAAGGGACTGGGCTCCGGATCCTCCTGTTTCACACCCAACAATGAACAGAGCTGGCTGTAACTCATCATCTGAAAAACAAAAAGCCACTAAGAATTAGTCTATGTGATTCCTCTGCCAGGAGGCTACTTCTCTTTATTTTCTGGGAGAAACCTATACCAGTGAATTCTTCCCACGTGTGCTCAAACAGAACAGTTATAGGCCCTGCAGATCAAGTTTAAAGCCACCACTTTATTTAGATACTCTCTCCTCCAAAAGTCCAAAGAGATCAACCCACTTCATTTTATTTGGAGTTTACCACTTCTGCCATATGGCAGCTTTGCTGTGGGTGTCAGACATCAGCAAATGAAGACAAAGAGCTCACCCACCTTTTCTTTTCCTATTTCTTCATAACGCTCATCTTCAAATCGCTGTTTCACTGCAGTTAAGGACACCTGCCTATAATCCTTTGGGACATCATCATGGAAACTGGAAAGAAATATTAAAGCCCAATCTTAGAATGGATTATATGAAACGTTAACAAAACCTACCAATTTAAGTACTGTCCCTCTGTCCATTTCAGCTCTGTGCTAAGGAAGTTGGTGTTTCAGCAGAGCTGCCATGGACCTAGCCAGGACACATGGTTTCTAAGCATATGAGCATCTAATGCCTCTTCTGTTCCTTGAGGTAAACAAGACATTTGCCTTGTACTCTTTAAAAAAAAAAATAAGCTACTTTTGCTACTACAACTCCTCCTGAAGCTCACCAATAAGTCAGTTGTAGTCTTCTGAAAACAGTGCTTTTTGGCAAGCTGAAACCCTTTAAGCCTTGAGGAGTGTCACATTTTCTGTAACCCAGGGCCACTAACAATTGGGAGAAACAGAAGAGCTGTCCCCAAACTGGCCCCGAGGCCTTAGTGCCTTGTGGTGGGGGGAGTAAGGCAGTTTCCCGAAGCCACATCCTTCCTGGGGAAGGGTTGACTGTGTACATGCAGCATGTCTGCAAGAGCTGGAAGCCAAGTACTCATGTGCCTCCCCCAAAAGAGTTCCAAAACTATTACCACTTTTGGTGAAGGCTCAGCACACAGGGCAACAGGTCTTCAAGAGAGAAACCAGTATACTCAGACAGCTGGCTGGTCCAGGGGTGTGCTGGAGAAGAGAATACATATCATGATTTCACAAAACTCAGGAGTTCTGTAATCAGTCAGATTTTATGGGATAAAGATCATGATATCTACAAGCTGATGCCTGCAGACAGTTCATTGAAGATCACAACTAGCTTCAAGGATAGCTTTACCTGCCAAACTGAAGCAATACTTAAGTACAGAAATCTTCAGTCTCATGTAAACACCAAGCTTACATAGTCTGATGCTTACACTCTTGTTCATCATAGCTATTAAGAAGTAAAGCAGACTGAACTCAACTCTTCATTCTGAAGACTTATACCGGTACCCCTCTTTGCCCTCAAATGATTGGGACCATCTTGCCTAAATACAAAGTAACGTGAGAATAAAAAAGCTCCCTAAAAGGACAAGGCAGACTGACAGACCCTGCAGCAGCTCCGCTGAAGAGGCTGTTCCTTACCTTGCCCATGGAGGATCCTGGCCAGCAGCAGAGCTGCAGCAGCCAGCCGAGCTGGGGAATACACACACAGGCTTGTGTTCAGGAGTGACAGTTCACAAATGAAGCTGTACAGGTGAAGAGTTCTTCTCTCCAGTGAGACTATGTTTGACAATACTTCTTTGTAGTCCACAATAGTAGGTATCTAGTACACAAAGGAGAACAGAGTTTGGCAATGCAAGATGAGCATCAAATATTTAGAACACAGTTGCTTCCAGGAGATGCTGTTTTAATTACATTAGTGGAGTTTTTTGTGTGTGTTGTTTGGTTTTTTTTTGTCTCGTTTTGTTTTAAACTACTACACTGACATCAAAACATTCTCCGGTGAAAGAATAAATGGCCTCTTAAATTTTAATTTTTAATCTCTATGGAAAGGCAGAGGGTCTTGTATCTGCATGCTCTTAAACATGTGTGGGCTCCACAGCTGATTGAGAACACTCACATAACAACCTAGCATCTTAGATAAGTAGAAGTGCTAATTCCAAAAGCCTGACTTCAATAGCAGCCCAGGGGGTGAAATATTCCATCCACTTTCTGAACTCACCCTTATCTTTCCTTCTAGGGCAGAAATGATCTCACCCATCATTCTGACCAAGTCTTCATATTTGTATGTGTTGTCTGTCAGCCACACAGCTTCCCGTATTGTCAAGATCTCTTTGCTGATGAAACTGCAATATTAAATATTAACAGTTAACCTCAGAAGAAAGGGAATTTGTGTGCCTGTGCACTAATGTTTCTGTGGCAGATAAATGCACACAAGATGACCAAAGAGTTAAACAACTTTATAAGGTACTTTCCCAGGTGCAGACCAGGAAAGGAAGAACAGCATCTCCTCATTTATTTCGCCTTTAAGCTGGAGCCACCTACTAGAAAGATTCCTAATTCCTCATTTATGAAACCTCTCTTAGGGGAACTAACACACAAGAGTAATTTTCCACCACACCATGCCATTCATCTGAGTGTAGCAAACTAAACTAAGTAACAATACTGCTGCAGTTATTCTTTCAAAGGTTACTCAAGCTAATATGGCATGAAAGTCTTCAATTGCTGACGGAATGCACTTAGACTAATCCACCACTGTGGAGCTTTTTCATATTCAAAAGCATAATCAAGGTATAACACTTCGTGCCTCGTTGCAGAGATTGTGAGTGTCTGTATGTGAACACAGCAATGTAGACAGAAGCCAAATATTCTTTCCACTGTTACCAGCAGCAAGGGGAAAAGAAGCTTGAGAGGCAGAAATTAATTCGAACAATCACAACAGCCCCTGTTTGCCAGTCAGAACCCCTACCGTGTGCAAATGACCATGCAGGCTATTCCCAAAAGTTGGAGTCGAGCCCGAGGTACTGGTCTCAGCTTCAAATAACGATCCACACATCCCACTGTCATGTGAAGGCATAGGCTAGAAAAGTCTTTCATGGTAGCCACTTCTACCAGCCAATCAATCAGGATGTACCTACAGGAATGAGAGAGACACCCAATCTGTGCAGTCCAAAGATATTCAAACTGTTGCTGAACTCCCTCCCCACACCTATTTACCGAGTCCCTTCTTCATATAAAAGTTCCAACCAAGAAATTCAAACAAAAGAATTTTCAGAATAATGACACGTTGCACTGGGATAAGGATTTGTAACCAGAGGCCAGTGATCCTCTGAAGCGTCAACAGTCTTCTGAAGTTGTTAAATGGAATTAGAAGCTAGCCTATTATTAATAGACACTTGCACAAGGAAAGGGGTAGGGCATATCAGTTAGGAAGCTAAAGGCCACCTAAGATAACCAGAGAGTAACTATACCTCTGACAAGTCAAATAGTGCCTCTAGCACTTGAAGAACTTCGAAGTTCTTGCATCTGACAAAACTAACAGCCCAGAGAAAACCTTACTCCTCATCTCAGTTCTTCATCAGGGCTTGAAATACGGGCTCTAATACACCCTCTTTGCAAACGTCACGTGTTTCTCTGATTGCACGTAATGCATCACAGAAGAGTAAAGCACAAGAAGCCACTTCCAATAGATCTCGTTCTAGATTTGTTTCATTTTGCAGATGTACAGAGAAATTTGCAATGGTTTCTGCTGTGTGGCCTGGCTCTGAGATACGAGTTTTTACCTCATTGTTTCATTCATTCCTTTCTGCACAGTGAAGATACTTTGCTTGCTGATAGGAAGGGAAGCTTGAAAGATTTGAGACACCACTTCACTGGAAGATTTTGCTTCTAATCCTAGTTGGCTTCCATTCCCACAAGCTTTGGCTAAAGCTATCTGTAGCAGAGGGAGCAAAAAAAGAAAGTGTTTTTTTAAATGAAATGCAAACTAAAGCAGCAAAGGATGGTCCTGTAATTTTCCTGCTGAAAAGAGTGAACAAAACAAACCACTTGAAAGGTACCAGAAACAGTAGTTCTTAGTTTGACTTAAATATTGAATGTACACATTATTTGAGGGCAGGCTTTCAAGTTCATCAAAAGATGCATCTTTATTGAGATTGTACCACAGATGTGCAGTATTTTCCAAAAGAGGGGGATCTACAGAGTAAATACATGCGTGCATATATAGATATTATTCAGCAATTTTGACTCTGCTTCTAAAGAGAGAAGAGGAATCTTAGTCTATAATGCCAGCACAGGAAAGACCAAATTAAAACAGTTTTCCTGGGAAAAGTCAGTCCTACCTGTGCTTCCCAGCAGCCCTTTGCCGCGTAGTCCCGTAGCTTCCTGAGACTTTGGAGGTATCTGCCAGGATCTGACATCTACAGAGAGGAAGGTAAACAGATTTCAAAAACCATTACAAACAGAAAGATTGCAGTACTAATATCCAAAGAAAAAACACTGCCTGTGGGTACATTTATAGTTTCAGCAACCAGTCTGTTTCTCATCATGACAACACTGTTTTTAAGAAACTTTCTTCAGTTCTTGCCAAAGGTCTCACAGGAAATGAGACAGGACACTCAGGATTCCAACCCACGAGCTTTGGGAGGTTTATCAATGACAACGCAGGGACTCTTCCCCCTCCTGTTCACAAGTGAGCCATACGATCAATACCCAGCAGCGCCTATGCCTTTAGCAGTTAGTATAAGAGAACTTGTACTTGCACCTTGGGTACAACTGCTTGTAGACTCACTAACCTTAAACGTCAAGGTAGGCACCAAAGCTCATTTGAGAGATCTCTTAGTGCTCTCCTGGTTTATGAAGAACGTGAGCTCAGAAGGAAATTGCTGTTCCTCAATGTTCATCACACATAGAGGTCTAGAAGTTACAGTGAAAAAGCTCTTTTGCAACAAAAAAAATGCTACTTACAGCAGCCTTTCTGTTACTTTCCCAAAGGAGGTAGGAGCTGTTTAAACAACCCTGCTTTGAAGATTCTTCAAACATTTCAAGGGATTCTTTTCTTTTTTCTTCATCCTAAAAACAAAAGGCATGACAGTATTTTTGCTGTCCAGCCAGCTGGGTCCCAGACCTCAAACCTTCCAAAGCTGCAGAACTGTACTGAAACCTACAGAGCAGAATGAACCAGTTGCAAGTCCCCTTCAGACTACGAGGGGTGCTCCCACGTCCACCAAGTGCTGGCATTTGAAGGTCCAGGCTCAGGAAGCAGTTAATGGTTTCCCTCAGCTAGACAAAAGCTTTTTGGCTTGCTTGACACTGAAGGACTTTTTTTTTTTTTAATATGCATTATGACTGAAAGGCTTCCTTTGAGACCTGAACATACTGCAAGCTCATGATCAAACCAAAATTAATTTCACTGTTTGTAAAATTCAATAAACTAAGGTGATAAAGTTTCTTTAAACAAGCAGTAAATTAAACTCATGAGAACAGAAATTCTTAGGCCACTTGCGAAATCAAATTTTTTTAGTCAAGGTAAACAGCATTAGCATCACCAAAAAAAGTACCCAAACACATCAAATCAGAAATACTGCTCACCTCAAAGAGACTCAAGACCTTAGCCAAGCAGTGGAGAATAGATCCTTTTTGAGCCTGAAGAAAGCATTAAGATTAAGCATTGTTAAAGATAAACATAGAACAATAGCAATTTTTCTGGTATTTCCAGTCTACAATTTTGTTTGCCAATCAATCATTCCTCCCCCTTGCTTTTCTCAATGTTTTGTTATCTTTGAGACAGTACTGAATCTCTCAGAAGAGACAGTACAGGCCTCTGGCACTCATATCCACTGTGGTTTGGCAGTAAATTCATTAAAATGATTGATTCGCAGTCAGTTAAGCAACAAGAGAATAGGAGGTCCTCAGGCAAAGAAAAATATTTTTTCCAAAACAACTAGCTGCAGCTAATAGCCCAGGTTAAAGTCAAGGGCAGAAAGAAATCCTACTTTCTCCAACTGGCACTCTGCTTTGAGACTCTCACAGACGACAGCTTTGCAACAGCTTCCACTCAAGGACCAGGGAGGACGGATGAAAAGCCAGATAAACGGGGCTGCACACACATTCAAACGCTCCGCCAGGCTGAAGAAATGCGATGCCTTTAATCCATTCACTTCAGCACGACCCTCGTCGGAGATGGACACTGAAGAAAAAGAAAAAGGCAGAAATCATTTGGAGTTTATTCACAACATGTGCTTGACATTTACTCAGGCCAAGACGGATCTGTAAATAAGCTTTTAACTCATCCACTTTTCCTTCTGTCATGTCATCTTCCCCAAAGACCCAAGTGCAAGCTTCCATACTTACAGCCTTCATTGTACAGGTACGCTATCCCCAGCTTCACAGCAGCTTCAAAGTTACCTCTTTCAGCAGCCCTGAATGGGAAACAGAGAAGATAGGTGAGGTTGGAATCAGTAGGTGCTTCCAGGCCCTCGACACATCCTGAAACAAGTGACTTTAGTGGAGGCCAGGCTGTGAATTTGGTGATCACCAGCCATAAGCATCTATGTTTTCACTACAGAAGCGAAACATAAGTTATGCTGAGGCTTTTCTTGCTCCAACCCTTTTGTTTGCCAATGTCCAGGATAATCTGACAATTCACAGCAACTGTTTCCCATTCCCATGTAACATCCCCAATGCCAGAACATGTTAGCATGTTTCAGAATTTGTGCCCTCAAGGACATGCACCAAGCACTTGTGTTTCTCTCTTCAAAACTAACACGCACATACTGGTCTTCTTCAGAAAGGACATAATATGTGCATCAGAGCCGAGGCAATAGTCAGAAGCAAAACAATTAGCATGATGTTTAAACTGACTAATCACCTTCAAATCAGATAAATAAAAAGATGCTCTCTGTCCCTTTTAAGCTGACTTATTATCTGTTCAAACTTCACTTGTTTTAATAGTGAAATGTACATATTTTAAAATATACTGGTTTGCACAAGAAATGAGCAAACCAACTCAGAAAGACGGTTATGCTCTTGATCCTCTGATCTCACTTGCACATTCATACAGATACACCACTAACAGATCTTAGCGTGCAATGTTCCAACATGGAACACGAGTGCCCTTAAAGAGAAGCCATATGCCACAGGCCCTGCTCAAGTTAAAGAGACAGCAGTTTAAGCTGCAGCTTAGACGTGAATCAATAATTGTTCGTCAGCCTAAGCAGACTTCTACAAAAAGGGACAGTCAGATCCCCAACTTGCAGTGAAGACTGATAAGAATTGTGTACTTACCTTCAAGCACCCTCCTCTACACTGTCAGACCAATTTGATTCTTAAATCTTACCTTTCAAACATCTTCAGATTGTTTGGAGAAGGCCATATTTCTTGGAAACTTGCACATGCCCAAACACTAGCATGATTATCCACAAGGTATTTAAGGTGTGAGTGTACCTGCAAGGGGGGAGTGTAAAGTAATAACTACCAAAATAAAGGGACTAACAGAAAAAAAAAGAGTTCTTTGCCATCTAATTTTAGATAGGCAACTAATTAATCACAAGTTAATCATAACCCTTTTCCTGCCTAACCAGCAGTAAGGCAAAAGATGCCAAACCAAACTAACTTGTTTAGTCCCAGTGATCTGGCAGGACAATTCCCACAGAAAATTTACACAGAGCACTCAAATAGTGCTGCTAATCTTGTTAAGCTCAACTACTGAGAAATAAAACTGCTATTGGGATAGCAAAAAGCTAACTACTCTATGTATTCTTTGATTTTCTTGAGGTTTACTCTGACACAAGAAGCTACTCTTTTCCCTGTGCAGTCCTGACTCCTAAAGGTTGAGGTAAGTCACCGCAGCGGGGAAGCAGTAGCAGACTCACAGCTCTGACCGAGAGGATGTCCTCAGCAGGAAGGCCTTTCAGAACATGAAACAGAACGTCCTCGGGCAGACTTAACAACGTCAGGACTCGAGGCCGTTTTCTTATCCTTCGCTTTGAAGGGAAGGAAAAACACCTGGAACATCTACAGTGAATCACTGGAAAACAAACACACAGGACACCTCAGTTAGTCAGGGAACAGTACAAGGAAAAAAGGCACTACAGAGTATACACATATATAAACCTGTTTACTTGAGTACCTATTTACTGCAGCATAGGGAACTACTTCTAACATATTAATTGTAGAGAGTTTAGCATGTGTCACATAATGCTACAAGACTAAGCCACAAAGCAGTGACTCATTCAATTTGGTCAATTAAGCTAAGAGGCTTGGAAGGGATGGCTCACGCACAACTCCTCCTCCTCAAGGAGAATCCCTCCATGCCCTAACTCCATCATTTGACTGTGTTCAGTTAAACTGTCACTACTACAACTTCATTTACCTCCCCCAAACCCCAACTTTTCCTTCTCAATTGATGGCAGTCCCTCAAACGTGACCAGAGAGATGAAGAAGTTAAGACCCACCAAACCAGCTCAAGCCAAAAGCCCATCTTTTTACACAGCCAGTTGCTGTCATTGCTGCTCATGGAAGATCCCCCAAAACCAGGAAGCCCTTTTTTTTCCAAGTTTCACCATTCCTAGACTAAGGCATCCCCTACATCTTCTGCTCCTCGGTAAGACAGATTTCACTCTCACTGCGTTCGCTAAGAGAGGAAAATGATCTAACAGATAAGGTAAAATACAAGAAGAGCACATGAGCACTGCTCATGGATAGAGATTCATCCTCCATGGTCCCTTCTCCACTTCCCAGGGTCAGCGCAGCATTTGGGCTGCTGCTAAGAGCCTGGTCCCCACCCACCAGAGTCTCACAAACAAATGGCATAAAATCTGAACCAGTGAAAGGTGCCATGAGGGAAAAAAAGCACATTCCCCACCTCCAGCCCTCAAGCAGCAGCAAAGGATCAGCCTTGCAGAGCGGTGCTTGGGTTGGGGGACCCGATTGATCCCGGTTCATGCTTAACTTTTGGTGTCCTGCCATGCAACAGTGGAGATGCCAACACCTCTTATTTCCAAGTCAGCCTCTTCTAGCTCTCAGGAGCAGTCCATAAAGGCAATCAAGGCCCAATTCTGAGCAAGAAAAAGTCTGAACATTTTCTTTGCAGACATGAAAGCATAAAAAAATCAATTCTGAAGTGAAAGCTCTAGTCCCACAAATTAAAGCACCATGTAAGGGCCTTTGTCTTTATTACAGAAGATCTCTTGGTTGTATTTTTCAAACCTGGTTTAAGTCTTACACAACAATGTTTTACTTGGGAGATATATTTACTGTCTTTTTTCTTAAATAGTTCAATAAAAAGACACAGACTCCACTAGAGAATCCAATATTGTGCAACATGCATGTGCTAGCATTGCTTAACCTACTTCTCTCGTTCATTTCTAGCTTGAAGATTTTTTTACTTAAATGAATACAACAGAGTCAAACTAGTAGCATGATACATATAACAAACCACCTCATAACCACCAAACCAAGTCGGAGCTATGTAGTCTCATGAGATTATAGGGTCAAAGGTATAAGAGAATAATGCAGCTCTCAAGTTTTTTTACAATGAAAGTAGAAGGCGGTTGAAAAGTCAAGATGAGGCCAGAGAATTTTAGTGGGGCAAATATTTTTCTTCATGAATATTTATTCCCCTCTGGCCTTGTCTTCTACTATAGGTGTTTAAACATTTCCTGATTTTAACCTGACCATGGGAATGATGTTATGCTAGTCTCCACTTCTCCACACACAACTTCACTGAGAGACTCAAGAAGCAACATGTTGCATCTCACTTTGAGAAGAGCAACAGCTCTGCCCAGATGCAGTGAATGGGAAACCAATGGACTGGCCAGTTACCCTCTCACATCTCCAAGCAGGTCAGCCCACAGAACTCGGACTTGCACAGCCCCACAGGCTGCACAGCCAACTCAAAGTTTACAGGCATTTTGTTCAAAGCAAAATTGTTGCATCAGACTCAATTACTTAACACAGGTTTTCCAGTTTGCAAAGAGAAGGTTATCTGGGTTTTCAGCAGGATCCTTAAGAGGAGCCTGCAGATTCCTAAGGGGTCTGCGAGCCATGGCTACCACTGTACTAATACAGAGTTTTCTGTTCACATATGCTATTAACATCCTTAGCACTTCAGGTTTAATGAAATGAACCACTAAACTGAAACAATGTAGCAGGCAATGTCTCATCAGTAGCACATATCTTATCTGTTACCTATCTTGGATTAAAAAGCTATCCCCATGAAAATAAAAACTTTTTGATGTGCACAGGGCAGAATAGTGCTATCCTTCTCATCCTGGAGAAGCCTTCAGAAGTATTATGGCCATGAAAAAGAATCGGACTTCTGCACTGGTATGCCCATTAAGCCTGAATGAACACCTGAATATGGTCAGCAAGGGGCAGCTTAGAGAAGAGAAAATTCAATTTCAAAAGACAGGAAGACACTTAGGGAAATTTTAAATTTATTGCTTCACAAAATCTGAGTGGTTTAGGCTGGAGGAGACCCCTGGAGATCACCCAGCCCTGCCCAGGTGGGGTCAGCTACAGCCGGGTTTGAAAGGATGGAGGAAACTCCACAACCGCTCCGGGCAACCTGTGCCACCGTCTGGCCACCCTTAGAGCAAAACCTGCTTTCTCTCACGTTTGAATGGGGTTCCCGCATATCAGTTTGCGCCCAACAAATTCAAAGATGCACTGTATGTTATTCCGCTCGTAATCTACTTTTCCCCACGCCTGGCTTCGAAGCGAGACGGGCAGGAGCGCCCAGACACATCCGACAGCCAGAGATGAGCTCCGGACCCTGCAGCGACGGAGGGAAAAGCGGCCCCGGGTGCGACAGGGATCCCCGTGAGGCGGCCGGCAGCCCCCCGCGGGCCGGGCCCGCCGGCTGAGCCGTTTCCCAAGCGAGAGGCCCGGGGAAGCGGCAGCCCGGACGGCCCGTGCCCCCCCGGCGGAGCCCCGAGCCCCCCGCCCGGGTCGCACCGCCCCCCGCCGGCGTTTGAATTCCGCGCGCGGCCGCCAGGGCCCCGCCGAGCCGTCGCCGCCGGCCCCCGCAGCCGTTGTGTCCCCGGCGGCCCCTCAGGCGCCGGCGGGAGCCGCAGCGGAGCCCGCGCAGGGTCTGCTCTCCCGAGGCGCGGCCCTCCCGCCCCCGCTGTCCCCTCAGGAGCAGGGCGGGGGGAAAGGCCGCGGCGGAGCCTCTCAGACGGATGGGGGAAAGCATGAAGAAGGACGAAGCAGTACCCCCGGAGCCCGCGGCTCGGTCCGTACTCACCGCCCGCCTTCATCGCGGCGCGTCCCCCGGGACCGAGCGGACACCAGCGGCCGCCGCGCCCAGACCGGCTGTGAGTGAGGGGGTCCGCGAGGGGGCGGGACCGAACCGGCCGGCGGGAAGGCGGGGCCTCCGACGGAGGACACGCCCCCACCCTTCGCCACGCCCCCTCGCCTCTCAGCGAGGGTCAGGGAAGGCGTATGCGGCGAGGCCCGCCCAGGCCACGCCCCTCGAGGCACCTCCCTGGGGCGGCCGGAACTCCTCCCACCCGCGATAGGCCCGGCTCTTCTGAGCGACGCCTACCAGCCGCGCGCACTTTTTTTTTAAACACAGCAGGCCTCGTGATTGGCTGGAAAGCTGAGGAGAGGCGGTACCCGTCCCGCCTCGAGGGTCGTGATTGGGCCTCGAGGATGCGAATTCGAATTGGGGCAGTTGGCGGTTCGAGCTTGTCGCGGACACCGCGGCTGCGGCGCATGCGTACGGGTCAGGATTTCCCCCCCACCCACCCAAGTGTGGGGGTGTTGCCGTGACAACCGGCTCCGGTTGCGCGCCTGTTCCCCTCGGGTCGGTGCTGCGGTCCCGCCGGGGCCCAGCGCGGAGCCGGGGCCTGCGGCTATGGCGCAGCGGTGGCCCGCGGTCCCCAGGAGCCCGGGTTCCCCTCCTCCGCACTAGCCCTCAGCCGGCAGCGGCCTTGCCTGCTGCTGTGGTGCTGCTCACCCACAGCCGCCCACTCCAGCAGCGAGGCCTGCCCGGCCAAGGGAGCTACACCATTCAAACTGCTGAGGGAATCTTACATCCACCTGATTTATCTCCGCTCTGAGTACCTGGGGTCTGAGGGTGTCAGTGTTGGAGCAAGAGCCGCAGGGATGCTGGAGAAATGACAGACAGACCATTTCTGATGACCTGAACCTTCACCTCCGCAGAGCCCAGCTCCTGCCCCTTCATGGCCTTGTGTGAGCGGGAGGGGGAATTAGGAAGACAATTGGGAGTCAAAAGTTCAAACCCGAGTCAAGGATTCAGAGGAAAGCCCTGATCCTCAATGCAAGGAGCATAAAGGTGCAGAGAGATAAAGATGTGTACTGAAGAGGCTGGCAGACAAACAAGGCGGTGTCAGGAAAACCAGTTATTGCTCTAGCTCACCTGAAGACTTTGTGCGTTTTTTAGAAAAGAGCAGCAAGAAGAGGAGCTGTCATTTTGTGGGACATAAAATGACTGTGTAATGATTTGTAGTGGCTGGAAACTTTCCCAACATTGTGTACCTTGAATAAACATTGTCAGTGCCAGCGCAGTTGAGGTTTCTTCCTGGTATCGTATGTATGAGTTTTATTTAAGGACAAACATAGATTTCACAAGCATTTTTCATTGGTAGAACATGAACTTCTGGATGCTTCTATGCATACACACCCTTGCAAGCGGTTGTGATCACTTTGAAATCTCACCAGTGATCTAATTTTATGGCTGGGGAGGCTGAGTTGGGGCAGCTTGATGCTCTACAGCCCTTTGCAGTGGCCACGGGGGATGAGCTGCTGTGGACAGGCTTTCTTCCATGCAGATCCACCTCCTCCTTCATCTGTAAAACTGCGTAATGTTCCTGGGGTGTGCAGCAGCTGCTGGCATGGAAAAGCAGTATCAGGAGCACAGGGAATATTTAGCTCGTTTGAATTGAGAAGCGTTTTGAGTTTAAAAGTTAATCATGCTGTCGGCTTTTGTTCCTTATTTGTTCTCCCCCTCACAGCTGTTTCTGTCAACTAAAAATAAGTTGAACCAGCAAACAAAACATGAATAATCATCTCCCCACGGAGAGCTAAAATACCAGCAGGAGCTGCTCCTTGAGTCATAGGTGATCTGTGGTGTAGGGTCCCCTCAGGTTGACCCCATTCTTTCCAGACATTGCAGCAGCACAGGAAGGCAGAGCATGGGGAAGGTTGTATTTGAGGAACAGGTTATAACCGAAGCTGAGGTGGGTGTGGGGAAATGGGAGTTGAGATTTTTCAGAAGTAAACTTTGGCCTGTTTTGTCCTCTCTGGAGTCAGATGGTAGAACATCCAGGTGGTTCTATCACTGACAGACAAACCAGATCAGAGGCTGACTGGCATGTGGTGGGATTCATGTTGCCTAAACACAACCATCTGGCAAAGATTTCTGAAAGCCTGTGGTGTCTGCAGCCCCTGCCCAGGGGCAGCAGATGGGACAGGAGAGAGACATGCACCTTCTCCAACAGGCAGCTGGACACCAGGTTGGATACGCCGTCCTTCACACTTCTGTGCCTCCTCGGAAAGGCATTACACGCTTCAGAGTCAGTCCCTGCAGAGAGGGAGGCTGGTTAGTGCGTGTTTAACCACTGTTGCCTCCTGAGCTGGTTTTGCCTTATTTATCATGTCTCTTTCTTGCCTTATTTATCGTGCCTATTTCTCCACTGAAGACCAGGCAGAGGGTTGTGTTTCTCCTAAACCAGAATGCCTCCTTACTTCCTTCACATCTGTTGGCTGCAGAAGTGAGGCTAAATACAGCAAAAGTCTTTTGTTCACCTCGATTGCTATGATTTATACAAAATTCAACAAAGACGTAATGCTTACTCTTGATATTGCCAAACCTGTGATTCTTCTGGGGGCAAGAGATGTTGCTACACTAGCTCAAGTTTCAGTCAAAGTGTTGATCCCTCTTATGAAGAGATTCAAAGGCGCGAGACCATGGCATCTAGGCGATATGTCCACAGTGAACAGCAACATTCCCCTGGCAAAACGGAAAATTTGCTGAAAATACCATTTAATCAGGCAAATATCAGCTTGCACTTTTTTGAGTCCATTTGTGAGAGAAAGAGGATTAATTGCAACACAGATTATTGCTTGCTGGTATCCTGTTTCTCAGCAACTTCAGCCTCTTGAGCCTTTTCAGATGGGCATCTGTGAAAGTCTTTTTAGAGCTAGTCTATTTTTCCACCCTAATTTGTACATGGATTGTGATCAGATCCAAATGTGCAGATTTTAAGGAAAGAGCACAGATGAACAATTTCAGTCAAACAGGACTTAACAGAAAGTGATATAAACAAATATGAACGTAGCACCCCATCTGATGTCTTCAGCTAGTGAGCGGGTTAACAAAAAACTTAGTTTGGACATGCAGGATGTGTTCAGTCTGGTGAACAAGGTAAATACAAGAAACTAAACACTAAAGGTTGCATTATGTGCCACTGCTAAAGTAATTTCATTTAGATTTACCGTAAAATGGCATATGTCTATGTCGCACAGTGGAGCTGTGTGGTTTGCAGAGGTTCTTTCCCCCTGGACTAGCACTGTCCAAGATAGTTCCAGAATTGAAAACAAAGTAACTGTGATATTATGGGGCTACATGGAAGTTAGTTAGATAAGCTGAAACACAAGAGTAATTAGCTGAGCTGCAGCAACATCACAACCATACTGCCTTCAGGATCTAATGTTTCTGCAGGGTCTGATGTGATGCCATCTCGAATGTGAGGATGCCTGAGGCTGAGAAAAAAGCGGGCAACAGGGAGTCATTTAGCTACAATTTTTACATAGTCTGTGATTAGTCAATCAAGAAACAAGGTATTTTTATATTATAATGTCTGAATAATGTGTTCAGTCAGTTGTAAAATGGTATGTTTTCCACAGTTCAAAGGGCAAACAAAAGCAATATAGGCCATTTACTGGATGAAAGGCTGAAATGCTCTATGAATTTTCATGGCAAAATGTTCTCTGCTGTCATACAGCTAAATTACTGAGAAGGTAGAAGAGCCGATTTTCTCTTGAAAGAGCCAATCCTCAAATGAAATAGTGGTACTAGTCTTTGTAACTTCTCCTGTCTCACTTTTAAAATGGTGATGTAACTCAGGTCTTTATTACACTCAGCACAATATGATAACTACTGGGCTGGAGAAGGAAGTTGCTCCCCAAGGGAGGAAAGAGCTGCTCTAAATCTGCAAATTCAGCTCCAGATTGGGAGGAAGTATTTCTCTGAGGTCTTTTGATGATGAGGCAACTATGGCTAAAGTTTTATGTCAGGACATTTCAGCATATTCTCCAATGGCCACATCCTTATCCTGTAGGTATTTCCACATACAAGGGAATAGAGTGTACTATCAGCAAGTTTGCTGATGACACTAAGCTGGGAGGAGTGGCTGACACGCCAGAAGGCTGTGCTGCCATCCAGAGACCTGGACAGGCTGGAGAGTTGGGCGGGGAATAACCTGATGAAATCTAACAAGGGAAAGTGTAGAGTCCTGCATCTGGGCAGGAACAACCCCAGGTTCCAGTATAGGTTGGGAAATTACATATTAGAGAGCAGTGCAGGGGAAAGGGACCTGGGGGTCCTGGTGGACAACAGGATGACCATGAGCCAGCACTGTGCCCTTGTGGCCAGGAAGGCCAATGGCATCCTGGGGTGTATTAGAAGGGGGGTGGTTAGTAGATCGAGAGAGGTCCTCCTTCCCCTCTACTCCACCCTGGTGAGACCCCATCTGGAATATTGTGTCCAGTTCTGGGCCCCTCAGTTCAAGAAGGACAGGGAACTGCTGGAGAGGGTCCAGCGTAGGGCAACAAAGATGATGAAGGGAGTGGAGCATCTCCCTTATGAAGAAAGGCTGAGGGAGCTGGGTCTCTTTAGTTTGGAGAAGAGGAGACTGAGGGGTGACCTTATTAATGTTTATAAATATATAAAGGGTGAGTGCCACGAGGATGGAGCCAGGCTCTTCTTGGTGGCAAACAATGATAGGACAAGGGGTAATGGGGTCAAGTTGGAACACAAGAGGTTCCACTTAAATTTGAGAAAAAACTTCTTCACAGTGAGGGTGACAGACACTGGAACAGGCTGCCCAGGGAGGTTGTGGAGTCTCCTTCTCTGGAGACATTCAAAACCCACCTGGACATGTTCCTGTGTGACCTCACCTAGGCGTTCCTGCTCCAGCAGGCGGATTGGACTAGATGATCTTTTGAGGTCCCTTCCAATCCCAAACATACTGTGATACTGTGATACTGTGATACTGTGATACTGTGATAATGTTACTAACTATAATTTGCAATCCCTGCATTTCAGGTTTCTACTGGTATTTATTAACAATGCTGTTTGGAGGCAATACTGCAAATCAGCAGTGAAGGGTGAGGGCGGAGCAGGACGTCTGTAATATCTCCATCCTTTCTCTT
Organism: Streptopelia decaocto; assembly: GCF_964273445.1. Taxonomy (NCBI): domain Eukaryota; kingdom Metazoa; phylum Chordata; class Aves; order Columbiformes; family Columbidae; genus Streptopelia; species Streptopelia decaocto. Next base: position 8,979,340 of record NC_138668.1, on the reverse strand, counting down.
TCTTAAGGAACACACTTGGGAAACAACCCGAAAGGGTGGAAACCTTCCCTTGCAAATCAGGACATGGAAGTACCACGAGGTGGCATCAAACCCATATGATGAAGCATCAAACCTTCATCTCTTGGGGTTTTTGCGGAAGTCCTAACCCAAGGAGGAGTGTACTGATATTTTAGAACTGGAGGATCTTCATTTTACAAATCTTCACGCATAATACTGCTGTGTGTAATTTCACTGCCTTCCATGAGTAGTTCTACTCCACAGTAGTACATGCACATGAATCAAGCTATCTGCATGAAGTAGTTTAATGTAGTGCTTTCCAAAACCCAGGTCCATCTCCACCAAGGCAGAGTGAACATGGCTTTTGGCAACACATGGCTTGGCAAAAGAGGCCTGTGATGGGTTTCATTTTCCTGACAAGGGGACTGTGGGCTCTACTGGCACTGCCATCTGCATCTGAAGTCTCAGTGCACAAGGTGAAAAAAGGATCTGTTGTGCTGGGTCAGCTAACAGACGTGTTGGCTCATTCTACGAGGACAGGCTGTGTGGCCAGGTTGGAAGCGGTGGACGACCCCGTTGGGCTCCTGCAAGTTCTGCAGGAGCCGCACTCTGTACAGCGCAGGGACTCTCAGCAGTGATGAGCAGCATTGGGGAGCTCAGGGTGGGAAAGGTGCAGGGGCGCTGCAGGAAACCCACGGGAGATGTAGCACAAGGAATGATGCTCTTGTTTCATGGGACCCGACAACTTTGGGTCCTGTGGTGCTGTGTGTGAAACGAGTGCTGTCTCAGCCAAAGTCCAGTGACAACCCACCTCCTGTGATGGTCAGAGCCAGTACAAGCAGCCTCAGGATAGGCCACGGAGCAGTGACTGGTCTCTGGAGGTCCCTGGGACAAGCTCACTGTCAGTCTGTGCCTTTCCCATCCCCTGAAGTGGCTTCTTCACTCTGGGGGGCTCTCAGTGGGGCATCTTTTATTCCCACTCCATTGAAGGGGAAACTTATCACCTGCCCAGCAGAAAACTGAGAACTCGGCCAACCTCTTCTGAACAATATCTGATTCCCCTTAAACTCTTGCTAAAAGAGGGGCAGTTTAAACACTTGAACGGTATCAGTTCTTAAAAGAACACACTTATGTGGGAGGGAGGTATCTGGAGTGGAGCCAGTGAGCTGGGAGGAATGATTGCACAAGGAGGGCAGAGTGAGGAGGGCTTTATCTGCCAGACAAGCACTGACCATCGTAACACAGAGCCCAAGGCTCTTACCGTGATCAGTCTTTCTTCTCCAGAGGCTTTTGCTGATATGAGACATTCAATTTATATATTTTTATTTGAAAGAACAAAACCAACCAACCAAACCAACACAACAACAAGATACTTTACACAGATCGTCCCTAGAGGCAGAGGTGCCAAGAAGAGGCTGTTGCACTGGGCCCATGATAGCTGGAGCCACTGGCATGGCTGGGTAAGGTGAGCAGCAAGCTGGCTCTTGTTTATGCAAGTGCTTCTTTCCCTGCAAGCCCCTCAGTGCCGCTGAAGAGGTCTGGACCTTGCACTGCAAGGGAAAGTCTTAAGAGTTAAAAGCTCCCAGATACCTCTGTAACTTCTTCTATGTTTTATCCTCCTCTCAAAACAAAGTGATTGCCAGCCAGGTCTTCCTTATCTTGCAAGGCTGAAAACATAGATCCCCTTCTGTGCATGAATACGTCCCTGGAGGATTTCTCTCTCCTTTCCTTTCTTCAGATGCCCTAATTGCTGTCCCTCCACCACGGGAGTTAGAGATTCCCCACCCTTCTATTCCTCCATCATCCTTCAAAGCACTTGGGAAAGCTGCCCTCTTTCCCTGGTGTGCATCAGGGATGGACAACCCTGGTTTCTCCTGGATTGGCACAAGAACATGGGACAAGAGAGGATCCGCAGGCTCAGCTCCCCCATGTACACAGCACGCACGTATGCAGGTTTGCTTCAGGGGAGACCTCAGAGCTGCTTCGCTGCACATCCTGTGGCACTACAGGCAATTAAACAGCCTTCAGTACTCCATGCTTTATAAGTACAGTTAGAAAAGGAAAAAAACCATGTACCTAACCTGTTGCCAGCCTGATGCTTGCAGGCCAGACCGCAGCTCAGTGCTTCCCAGCAGCTCGGGGTCCCTGGGAAGCACTGGCCCACTTTCTGTGTGAACTCTTGGAATAAAATCATGAATAGCTTCATTATAGCTGAAGCACAATTTGCCATGACTAGCTACGCGTATTTATATCTATCAAGTATTTTGCTGCTCCACACGAGTGATTGAAGAAACCACATAGCTCCAGCTGGGCTCCAGATCGCTGTGTATACAGCTTGTCAAGCTTGGCTGTATGTGCTGCTGATCTATGTATAGCTAAGCACTAATCCATTGCAGAAGGTGGCAATCACCCTGAGTTTCAGAATATGTGAAGGAATCCTGCCCCAGTTCTGTGTGGTTCCTCGCTGATTACACAGTCTCTGCCACTTAATACTGGGTGTAGGGTTGTTTTTATTTCATGTAAAGAACAGAGTGTTTGGCAAAAGAGGAGAGTGAGAATGACAACTGTGTACACATTTCACGTATTTCTAGTATTATTTCTCCTCCGGAGAAGAACAGAGCTGTTATTAATAATCACCTCGCCAAGTTTCTGAATTGATATTTTGAAATGAGCTGGGTGTATAATTTAGGAACCACAAGCAAGGGAGAAAATGTGCTTTCAATTGAATTTGCAATGGGTGGAGAGTTGATGATGCAGACAGATAAATGCTGGCAATTCTGGAGGGCTAGAGCTGCAGCGAAGAAAGCCGTAAAACAGACATTTTCCAGACTTTGTGAAGCCAGAGGCATTGCAAGGCCTTGAGGAGGGGAAGAAGGTACAAGAGGAGGAGACACAGGCAGTGTCCCTGTGGGTGCAGTCCTCAGCCTGGAGCTGAAAAGGCATTCAGCCGTGGCAGAGCATCGTGAAACTGTGTCTCTCTGCACAAGCCAAACAACGGGTGCTGGAGCCAGGAGGTCTCGGGTGGCCATGGGGCAGGAGGCTGAGATAGCAGGGCAAGGAGAGACCCAGTCCCGAGCAAGACAGAGGCTGGAGAGGGGCTTAGACACTGGTGCAGGCACACGTGTGGTCTGATATTTCTCTCCAAGGAGTGCTGACTTGTGCCCGGGCAGTGTTATCTCTTACCAGATACATAGGGAAGATACAGATATAGACACCCAGCAAATGTATTGTCACTTAGGTTGCATTAGAGTGTGCAAGGCTTTATAGGGGGAGTGAGCCTTTGGGAAACAGGCATTTGGCATGTGAATGGTACAAGGTAAATTGTAGGATTGTAGGAGTGCTTGGCAACTTTGTCAGTGTTTCCTTTCTTGTAATCCATGATCTGCTATATATCTACTGATGTGCTATTTGAAAACAGAAGAAAGGAATGAACTGTTTAGCCACTGTAACTACAGCCTCTCTGGACCGTGACTCAGTGTCTGTGCGAACCTCCCTCCACTCAACATGAAACAAGGACTCCGAAAGAGAAATGGTGTGGGATTACCGGTTTCTCTCTTTAACCCCAGCAAAATCAAACTTCCTTCCTGCAAAAAACATAATCTTTGTAAAACTTTGCCCATGGCTAATGTTACTATGGAGCTTTCTCTTCTTGCTGGCAGTCCAGTGCAGGCTGGCTCAGTCAACAGGACAAGCATATGTCTTTTTACAGTAAACTCATCTCTGCTGGCCTTAGACCTATTAGTGCAAATATCCTCGGTGTGTGTCCTGTCCCTGCCCAACAACTATCACCAGGCATTGCTTGTCAGAGGACAGGCAACACGTGGGTGACGGAGACACCCTTTCCAGGTGTACACTGCAACCACTGGCCAGCTGCCACCACAGAAAAGCTTCCTTATAATAGAGCAACCATTTAACAAACACCGAACCCTGCACATTTAGAAATGTGGCATTCACAGCTCAGCAACCCCCCAGCCCTGGGGACCCCTGGACCCCTCAGTGACCCCTGCGGCCCCCCAAGCCTGAGCTGACTCATGCTTGTAACACACAGCCGCCCCAGCTTGGACCCACGGAGCAGCCTGTGGTGACTCCCCTCCTGGCCTGCACCCATGGCTTTGCGTAACACAGGGATCGTTTCCCAGCATGTGGTTCTCCAAACCCAACCCCTTGCAGGGTATGTGACACTGCTGGCAGGGCCTTCAGCACAGCCGCTTCCCTTCCTCGGGGCTTGGCTCTGGGGCCAGCTCTGGCATAGGTGTCCATGTCCCAGAGCTGGGATCAGTGCTGTGCAGGACAGAGCTGCAAGAAGCCTTGTGGGGATCTCCAGAGATGCCCCGAAGATCAGACTCCTGCCCTTGGCACAAGCTACATTGCAGCTATGACCATGCTTGAACGTGTCCCTCTCTGGTCCAGACCCTGACCTGCCGACTTCTTGGCTCGACCTTGGAGCAAGTCCTAGTACAGTGAGATGCTTCCCAAATAGGCAATGTTTTCTCTGGGGTAGCATATGTCAAAATGTAGTTTGGATGGTGATTAGAAGGCTGGAACACAATCTTCTCTGACTTGACTTGGGTTAAACACAGCCCAGCCAGTTGGAGTCTTGTAAACACAGCAGCTTCCCAGGAGCTAACAGGGGTGCATCTGCACCTTTTGTGAAATATAAGCCTCAAAGCCCTGCAAACACAAGGGATAAAAACATCAGTCACTTTTCAGTCTCCATTTCAGCAAAGAATAAATTTATGCACAGTCACAATGGAAGTTCATTTATCTGAGATTTCTGGTGCCAGGATTTTGTGGTGTCTCCCTTTACATTTTAGAGGCAGTTTTAAAAGGTAGATCTGTAGATACCTGGATTTTTAATACTAAAATGAAGTGGAATATGAAATGTGCAAGGATACCTTAGAGCTTTCTGCAGACAGAAAGAACCTGCTTTTCCTCATGTCTTTTGTCTCCTGCAAATAGATAATGATATACATCAAATACAGGTCCAGATCCCCCAATGAGTTTTGCCAACTACCTGCCATTGATGTTATTTATGGATCTATGGCTTCTTTCTCCCTTCTTCACAGCAAACTTTGCAGAAGTGTAGGAAAGAACCTGACTGATGCCTCTAATTGCAAGGAGAACAAATCATTAGCACATTTCTAAACAGCTTAACTAGAACAGAAAACAGAATCAAGCTGTAAGGCCATCATTTTACTAATTAGAAGGGTGAGGGTAAGAATTAGGCTGGCAAAAATCTCCCATATGAATTGTTTTGCAATGGAAAGTTAGTGACTGTGAAGCAAAATCAAATTGGACAATTTGTGTCAAAATTATTTTTGATTGCTTGTTTTTGCGTTGTGTGTTTTTTTTTTTTTTCCTTCAATTTTGGGCATTTTTGTCTGTTTGTTTTTGGTTTGGTTTTGTTTTGTATGTATAATAACTTGCAGGCACACCTGGAGACAGGAGAGAGAGCAGCTCCTCTTGGAGTCCACAAGGCAGGAGGAATTCTGTGTCACTGTAGGACACAGTCCCTTTCTTTGCTTTTAGTTGATTGCAACATAAAACTTGACTTCATTTCTCCTGCCATCCCAACTGCTTTTGTTTCAGCCTGCTTCCCAGAAATTGCCTCTCTGAGCAAGTACGAGCGAAATGTCTGCCTCCTGCAGCGAGCGGCCCCATCCACAGGCTCAGCCAGCTCTGTGCAGGTGCAGCCATGTCTGAAACCCAGTTTAGAACAAAGAATTGGTTCCTTTTTCAGTTGATATTTCTTAGTCGTCTGCTGCAGTGGGTCATTCTGGGGGCTGCATATACCACATGGTACATCCAAAACACAAGCAGTTATCCCCACTGGGGCAGGCTAATAAACACTCAGCCTGTGATAAGGATGGTGATGTCCATGAGGTGAGGAAATGGGTGGAGGATGATGATTTGTCTGTCTACCACCATCCTCTTCTGCACCTCCCCAGCAGCCCTACAGGCTTTTTAGCATTTAAAGAGCTGACCTGTGTGCTGCAGTGGCATCGCTTACTTCCCATGTGTTTGGTGCCCACATGCTCAGAGTCAGCTCTGGATTTGTCCTGCTTGACTCAATACAGCAGAGCAAACCCTGACCAGGAGCAGAGAGCGTGCAGAGGTCCCTGCCTGAGGCAGCCACCAGCCCCTCTGTCTGAAACATGAGTAATCCCTGTGCAGATGCTGGTTTCTTTAGTGACCTGTGGACTTTATGTGAGCTCTGACTTCCAGCACTGCTCCCCGAGAGCTGGGCTTCTTCACTCCCCAGCGTGGTGGGGTGGAAAGCACTGACAGAGCTCTAGGACATGGAAAGACTTCTTAGCAACTCTTTCCACAACAATCATGATCTTTAGGAGCAGATGAACACTCATCTGCACATGAAAATGCAGCTAATGGATCTGGTTGATGCTGTTCAGTCATCCAAGCCAGCCAGGGGTTTTTCAGTCCAGGAGTTCACGGTTCTGCTCAGCCATGTGTGCTGGCACGCAACTGACAGCTGACATCACTCACAAACCTGACAAAATCTGATGAGGGCACTAAAGATGCTTGACTTAAATGGAAGGAGCCATTAAATCTCTTTTCTGCAACAACTGAGGCAGTGGAGGCCACCACAAAAAGCACAGAGGTCTGAGCAGAAGCCCTGGAGCAATCTGGTCATCCGGAAACTAATCTTGCAAAGTTTTTGCTGTACAGCCACACAAAGCTGGCACTGGGGAAGGGCAAAGCAGTGCCCAGAGCAGGATCCCAGTGAGGCAGGGAATGGGCACTGGTCAGCAGGGATTGCATGGGCTTGAGTCCCACGGGAGGCTTCTTTTGGATAAAGAACTTCTGCTAGAAGTACATGTGGATTTCTAAGCAAGGAAACTGTCATCCTGCTTGTTTGTACAGGGCTTGTGAAACCAGGCTTTATTTGTGCTTTCTGTAAATATGTCCCATTACACTGAAGAATATACCTGACTGATCCTCACTTTCTCCTGCCAGCAGAGCCAGCTGTGCCAAGTCTCACCTGGCGCGGTATCACACAGGCTAGACAAGATACCTCCCAGATCCCACTGAGTAGGAAAGTAAAATTTTCACCTCCTTCTGTGATGACTATGATGAAGAACTAATCCTCATCCAGCCTAACTTCAGACGTTAATTAAATTACCTAACCTAGGTCCTGGTGGCCACTGGTCCTGGTGGAGCCAGCAGTGATGGGCAGGCATCTCTGACACATGAACCAGATACCGTGCTGGCAGTACCATATTCTCCAAGAGAAGGACCCCAGTTTTTGTACTCCAAATGCATAAAGTGGGGTGAACTCTGACACAAATGACATTCTTGATGCTGGAAATGAAATCTGCAGCATACAAGCCACAAGCTAATATCTCAGCTGCTGAATTAGCTTTCCTCTCACCCTGGTGTAATGTAAATTAAAAGACTCTTCATGCAAAATTATACCAGTGCTTAATTACTGTTGTTGGCATTACAATATCACTAAGTAGCCCTATCTGCAGTTGAGGACCTGGCTGTTTCAGGCTCTGCACAAGCAGTGCCCACTGTTCCTGCCAGAAGCCTGTGCGCACTTGGTACTGCATGGCAATGGGATAATGTTTTGCTCAAAATAACAAAAATCCTGTGCTATCCAGGAGCTGCGTACACCAGGCTTGGAGATCACATTTTCCAGTTTCTGCTGTAAATCAAGATTTTTTCTGAACATCCTATGAAATAAAACATTTGCAAGGGAGTCCTGGCTTGAGACAAGGAAGTCACTGATATGCTTGTAATTACATTTCTGGCTTTATGAACTACGAAATTAGAAGGGGTTTCTGTAAGGGGCTGAGGATGTAACAGAAGAAGCTTGGACAAGCAGAGCCAAAGAGACAAGCATGGGAATGCATTCAAAGAGCTGCTTTAGCCTCAGCCTGCATTACATGGTACTGACAGCTGGCCTGGAATACACCAAGCACACTGCAAGGTCCAGGCCCCGTCCAAGGAATCTGCAACCCAATACCAGCAAACTCAAAGCCAGGACATCACTGGGGGAGGAAGGGAAGTGTGTCTGCCGCAGGAAGGAAGGGAAGAGCAATAACACAGTTGCAGAAGCAAAAAATTTGATAGAGGACTTTGGAGGACAGGGAGTGACTGGCCAACAGAACGGAGAAAGGGGCAGCCTGAAGTACAGCGGGTGGGGAGAGAAAATGAGTTCACACTCCATTTTTAATATTACTCATTGTGGATTAAAAAATGGGTTTTAAAAAGTGCTCGCTGTAAAAGTCCTGTTGCTGTCCTGCTGCTGTGACACCGTGTGCTCATGTGCCCACTCTGCTGAGTCCCACAGATCACCCCATTCTGTGTTGTGGGACACAACAGCCCCTGATCCCTGCCTGGGAGAGCAGGTGAAGGCTGAGCTTGGAGCAGCACCTCGCTGTGGCCCTGAGCGCTTCCAGGGACAACCCAGGCTTCTTCCCAGACACCGATGGCACCACGAGGGTGAAAAATCAAGCCAAAGCCTCTGAATGTGCCTCCTGTGGCATTGCCCCCGTGCTACCAGCAACTCCATGGTTAAACAGTATTACCCTCTTCTGACAGCTGTCTTCAGTAATTATAAAATTTCATTTTCTTTATGGTGGTGCTGTAACTTAGTGAGCTGGAAACATTCCCAGAGACGAAAGAAAACTGTTCTCCGAAGACATTTATTTTAATTGTTTCATGAGGCACTCATAGAAAATGACACTAAGCTGTTTCTAAAGAGGCAACATTAAAGCATGGGAGCTTCTCCTCCCAAAGAGCCCCCTCATGCTGAGTCTCTGACAGATCCACTTTGCCTCTAATGTGCTTTTTCATGCTGCTGTATGCTCTTTACAGCTCATTGATAGGTTTATTTTCTGCCCTTCATCTAAGATGACTGGTGGTCAGCTTGGCTTGTACTTTCCCAAACTGAGATAAGAGCAAAGCTGCCAGGAACCTGAGTGATCTCAGAGAAGGGCACTAATTAGCCTGACTTTCCTGTCACTTGGAGCAACGTAACCTTGGGGAGCTGCTGTCCTGGCCACAGACTGACTAAAGGAGATGCCAAAGGCTGCCAGATGTGTGGAGCCATCCACCGCCTGGCTCCGGGTGTCACCGCACTGCGCCGGGGGAGTCACAAGTGCCTGACACTCTAGCTCGGGGTTCAGCTGCTGAGTGGTTGAGTTGTGCCAAAGGCCTCTAAGGGATAAAGCTTTCCTGACAAGGTTTCAAGATATCAGTCGGAAGCTGTTTCCAAAAATGAAATCAAAGTGGAAAAAAAGAACCACTGGAAGAATAAAATGTTAAGGTTGAGACAGAAAGGCTTCAAATGCTCTGGAGATATCATGTAACTTACAGGACCACCATGAGGCTGTGGCAGGAGGTCTCCTAAGCTGTAACTACAAATGGCAGATGACTTTTCAGTCATCTTAGGTCCATGCTAGGTGAAGAAACCAGGGGAGAAATTCCTGGGAGGGTTGGTTTGCCAGGGAGTGAGCTGGGTGAAGCAGCTGAAGTGGCCTTCAGGGAATCACAACCAGGTCCATCCTGGGCTGCGAGAAGACCAAACAATCAGCAACACCAAATGAGCCTTTGCTTGTGCATGACACGGTACCTGAGCAACTTTGCTTCAGTGAAGCCAGACCTCACATGAGGTGCTTCAAATACTTGTGATACACACAGAGAGCAGTAACTTTATTAACCAGCTTTATTTCACTGAATAGTCTCTCCATAATCACAAACGGTACAAATTGCATTCAAAAGAGCGTGTTAAAGTCATTAGCTGAAGATTGGGTGAGGAAGTTATCCATTCCCTAAAGATTAACCAGCGATTTCCCATCCATCAAAGCCCACTGTACTCTGTTAGATTTTATGCAACATGCAAGTTATGTGCATGCAGAGAACATGGTAATTGCCTTAATTACAGTTATTTTGATTAGTAATTTTTATTCACTGCCAAGAGGGGTGCCTGCTCCTGCATTTGTGGAGATCAGTTTTCATCCCTCCTTCTCAGAACACGTTTTACATGAGCAATGGCTCCTCAGAACCTGGCCACTCTTCCCTGCAGAAGAGCACGAGGTGTTTGCCTCTGTGTGTTTGCAGGACAAGAGCTGTTGTGTTTTGGTCCTTTCTAAGCTCCCTGAAATACTCTGCATCTTCATAGATGTAGCACAGCTTAATTTTCAGAAGTCAGCAGGCAGTGTTTTTCTTGCCTCATCTGTTCTCACACAGGCTCATTAATGTTGCTGCTGTCATGCACTTCAGTGCTGTCTTTAATCAGATCATACCTGTCCCAAAGGATACCTGTTTCAATTGTTGGAGCAAACTATTACATTTCCAGAGCTCACATCTGATGGGCAGGATCAGCTGATGCCATTGAATTAGGGCAAAGGTAGGGACAGTGTCATGTAGTGTGTTGGAAGAGTGCAGGACCTGTGGTGGAAGGAGAGCAGCAAAGGCTTGGATGGCACTGGGGTGATGAGAAGAGATTTGCCTTCAAGGGTTTGTTGCCACGTGCTCAGCAAATAATTTTACTTATGAGTGTTCTGCCACCAGCACCATTTGGGTCACCACCTGTACATGCGCCACTGCATGGTTAATGGTTGGCAGTGTGTCCTTACTAAAAGCCACCCAGCGATACTTTGCTAACGTAAAGCTGGAAGGCACTGTGTCTTAATCGAGTGCTCCAAGAATATAAAGAGAGCAGGATATTCAAAACCTGTGACATGCCCCAAAGTCATGGTCTGAGAGACTCTGGGCCATGGTCGGTTGTGCACAGATACTGGTAGATTCTTGTTATCTGCAAATACTTGGAGTAGCTCAAAGCCTTGCCCATACATCTCTGTTAGCTGCATGATGGGACCAGTAAAACCCAGGACTTTGAAAGACTTTATCACCAGAGAAATAGAGGCAAGCTCTTTATATCCATCTTACCTCCAGAGAAGTATATTTAAGGATAGAGAGAGACAACACGACTAAATCATTAGTAGTTGTGTAACGAAGTACATCGGGATTCATATCTAAAAATATTTGTACTGTAAGAGGTGAGAAAAGCTATACAAACAGGGCATCAGTTCTCTCCCAAGCAGGGAGAATGCGGTGGCCGTGAAACCCCACACTGTGTGGACAAACTGCGGGCTGGTGCGAGACGACAAGGAGACGAATGTGCTCCCAGTCCCTGGGCTGTCAGGAGCTGTCAGAGATGGCTTTGCCAGTGAAGGTTGATTGTATGTACAGCTCAAACCAGAGAGCGTGAAAGTGAGGGAAACTTGTTCATGAAAAAAAGAAAAAGCATTTAATGCAGGTACTAGAGAGACAAAAAATTATGTTATTGGAAGAAGAAATGAGGGCATGGATGCTGCAGACATCTGGGACCAGAGCATGTGTGATTGCCAAGGCAGGAGGCGTCTGTGACACATTCCATTTACAAAATGCCTATAAAATATGAAAAAAGAATGGGAACCCCTGCTGCAGCCTAATAACACTATCACAGCAACCTGTGTAGGCAGAGTGTTCCCACATTAATTGAAATCAAGCCAGGTCAATGGGATTAACAGCCTCCTCTTGGGAATGTACCAAGGGAACTCCACGGGACTGCGAGCAGGCTGGACCTCCTCGTTTTCAGTTCCATCAGCAGGAGGACGGCCTCGCTGGCAGCACGGCATCCTACAGCACAGCCATCCCCAGTGGAGGCAAAGCGGAGAGCACGGCCAGTGGAGCCCTCTGCACTGCCTTGGTCCACTCAGGGGCTGTCTTGTCTAATCTTACGCCAAAATTTGTGCTCTGTTTCAGTCTGAGATCTGGCAGAAGCAGCTGCTGTTTCAGACAAGCATGGGGCTCCCAGTAACAGCATGCAACTGAATTGCTCCAGCTGGAAACCCCAGATCCAGCATCAACGTCAGTGACCTCAGCACGGACAGGACCTCGGGCACTGCCAGGAGAACTCGACGCATTCTGTGTTTTAGGTAGCATTGCTGCATGTGTGCCCTGCTGCCTGACGAGCCTGAATTCATTACAAGCCTGAGGTTATTACCACCATAGCACAAAGTAGCTTTTGTTAAGAAACACCTGCCATGAGACCGAAGCCTGTGCCACTGCCGAGGGGGCTGCGCTCTCATCCCCCATAGGGAGTTGGTGACAGCGCACTCCAACCCAGCCTTTCAGGGACATCAAAGTGATGGTACAATAAACATTCTTGAGGTTGCGTTAAATATCAAATTTACGTATCTTTCTCAAGCAAGAGTAAAAAACAAGGAAAGAATAGTGATCCTGAGGGTGTCAGGATGAAGAGAAGTACAGTGTCACAGCTCCTATGATGGGTGGTGGGCTTAGCTTTTCCTTAGCAAGGTTCAAGTGCCATTTGAGGAGGCAACACAGTCACAACTCGTACACCTCTCCTTGCTTCTCTGCTGAGACCAGCAGAAGCTTAAGGTAAAGAGATGGGAACTTCAGTCAGTCACTCATCCCAGCACCAATACTCGCTCTGCTTAGCCAGCTACCAGCCTTGCATCCCGGAGACAGATGCTGATGGGTCTATTCACACACCATTCCAGATTTAAAGTTTTTTTGTCTCTGCAAGCTGAAGAACTGGAGATGAAGTGTTTTAATTTGGATGTAAACTTAGAGTTTGACAGAGGAAGGCAGCCTCCAGAACAACAAGTACGGGGCTGAGTTGCTGCAGGTGGAGACTGGCATGAAGCACGTGTGCAGCCCTGACCCTCCCCTCTCCCAGACGAAGCTGTCTCTGACTCCATCAGACCAACTTCAGATAAAGGCAGGACCCACCGATCCAATATCTCCTGATACTGAACTTCTCTGAGGTCTGGAACATCCAGTGAGACATGCTCAGGAAGGAAACACTCACGGCTGACCTGTCCTGATGCCATCTGGGGAGGACAATAGGGAAGAGTGATAAAGGAGCAATGGAAAGCTTTTAGAGAGCTATTTTTAACCTTTCCCAGCCAACTGAAAAGCTTTACAAATTGGAAGTGAGGGTTGTGCCACAAAAGCTTGCTCTGTGTCACTCTTGCCTCATAGGAGAGCACAGGCTGGGAGAGGCAGCAGACAATGCTTTTCAAAGGCCAGCACAGATGCTGTGCCAGCAACCGAGCAGAGATGCCTTCCATTGATGATGAATCATCATGATACCTTATCACAGCACCCAAAGGCTGTGTTTTAAATCATCAGCTTCTGACATGAGGCACTGCAGGACTGCCCTAGAACTCAGAGTTTCAGCAGGGGATTTCAGGATGAAAGGCAAAGGCTTTGGATAAGTCACACATGAGATCTAGAGCAAAATGGGAACCAGTCCCAGATGTCTAGTTCTGAGGGCATCCCTCTTTAAGCCATCTTTTGCCTCCAACAGGGAAGTTTCTTACATTTACTTCCTGATGATTGTGGAGAAATGGCACCCTTCACAAGCTTCTAGGGAACAGCAGCCTAGTTTCTTAGAGAGTAAAACTCTAGGTCCTCATATTTCTCTCTTAGACAAAGGCTGGTTTTCATCTGTTTTTGCTTGAATATTGCACAACGATTAAGCAAGAGGGTGGGAAGATTCCTGTTCTCAGAGAAACTAAGTGAAATGTCAAGAGGAACATCCCTGCAAGCCTAGCATTGAATGTAAATATGCATGAAACCCCAAGGCTGAGTCCTTTCGTGTGAGAAGACGTTAATAAAAATTTACCCTTCAGCTCACAAGCCTGCAAACCAGTCAATAATAGCCACATGCTGGTAAACTGAAATATTTCATAAGAGAAACAGAGGAACCTTCTGGGCACTGCATACTTTCTTTAAAACATGAAGAGAAAAATAATAGTGCTTTTTACGGAGACAAGGACCATCCTCCATGCAAGGTACGGCCATAGTGCTCATGTCTGTGCTCCAAGGAGAGCAGCTTCCTCTTGGACCCAGGCCAGGGAGGCTCAACTGCAAAGAGCAATTTCTTCAGTTGCAGCAGAAAAGTCCAAGGGCACTGGCTGCCCCCCAGAGCGAGAGTGTTACGGGTGCGAGGAAACGTGCCTACCTGGAGTTCAGGTCTGGTCACAGCTCAGACTTACTCCTTTGGTTCCTGGCAGAAGGCAGGAGCTTTCCTCTACTTGCACAAGAATGGGAGAAAGTTACAGAGCAGGATAACAGGGTCTGAGCTGCAGACTGTGATCCCCCCACCCCCTCCATCAGCAAGTTTCTGGTTACAGTTTGCTTGCCATGTAGGCGCTGATCTCGCTCCCAAAGATGGATGTGTTCCATCTGAGACATGTAACTGGAGGAGGCAGTAAACAAACTCAGTGTCAGAGCCAGGGGATGTTCCTTCTCAATCAGCTATCTGAAATGCGTAAGGTGGCCTACGGCTGCCTGGGAGCCTCCTGGGCTCTGACATAGCTCCATAAATCAAGAAGTTTTACAGCAGGTCTCCATGTCCTCGCCAAGTCTCCAAGTACAGTGGTGGCTCTGGACTTGTGTTCCGGTGCTGGGGCAAATTTCCAGCAGTCACCTGGTGGTGTCCTTCTTGGGAGCATCTCTGCAGAAGGAGCGTGAGGATTGACTCTTAGGAGGCTTCTGTAACTGACCCCAAGCAACCTTCATCAGACTCTTACGTTGGCTGCCTGCAGGACCCCAGGGTTATGTTTCACACCCAGTGGGACAAACAACACTGTCCTGTCCTGTTCTCTTCCAGTGTCATGCAAGGTACCTGCTCTCTGCTCCCTGAAAACATGTCAGCGCTTGAGTACCCTGGTGATGACACAGTATCTGGGTGGATGAAATGAGGCTGCAAATGTTAATCAGACGCTGCCAGGAGAGAAGATTAGCCAGATCCAGTGGTCCTTCAACAGGCTGCAAGGTCCTGCAGTGATGCCTGGCAGCCTTTTGCTTGCCTGAGCATGCCTGAGCCATCTCGTTTTGACAAACACTAGCCGATATTTGTATTGAGCAGATCCACCTCTGGTGTATTACAGCACACAACACCAGCGCCCCAGGAGAGGAGTAAATGGAGCCGTCCTCCCAGTTTTACAGCTCCTTGCTTTCCCAGGCTTGAAATCACACCAGATCCTCCTTCTCTCAGAGCATGTGTTCCTGAAAGCCGGTCTGGGCCATCCTCAGAGCACAGCTACTGGCAGGGACCCACCGCAGGTGGGTATTTAGTTCCTGCACACTCACTTTTAAATAACACCTACATTAAAAAAAAATCTTTTAATAAGAAGTGAACACTTTCATGAGACTTTTGCTACTTTGCTGATGCTTTCAAGAGCCTCTCAGCTAGCAAGGGTTTGACACTGACCCTGACCGGCTCAACGCCCACGCTGATAACTGGTCCTGCTAACGGCTGTGTGCATTCCTCCTGTGTCAAAGGCACAAAGGAAGCAAACTGAGTAGCAACCACTGAATAGGTATTTAATGACTTTTGCCAAATCCTTACACATGAGGTTTTTAGATGCTGTTTGACATGGCAGGAAAGACTCTCCCTGCAGCCCAGCCCAGCCCATCACCACAGTGGTTGGACCTGGCTCCAAAGAGGCTCATGGAGCCGACAATTCCCCGCGTGTGAGCGTGGCCCAGGGCGAAATGGTGAAAAGGTAGGGTGGGACTTTGCGATGCATCTTATAATCCCCACGTCTCTTGGTGTGGGCAAATCACACCTCCAGGCCCCACTCTACCTGCGTGAAGGATGGGCTTTACAGCTCCATGGGGATACTGGGAAGACAGTGTGCAATGATGGGAGCTGCTGGGGCTGCAGCGTGTGACCAGGGCATAACAAGTGTGGGGCTTTCCTACTCCTGAGAAACCATATGGTCTCATTTGCTGTGTCCAAATCTTATGTCACTCGTGTTTGTTTTCATATATTGCGGCATATCTGGAAGACCCTAAGCTCTTCGGCACAGGGGCAACATCTGTCTCATCTGAAATAAAATTTCACCTTAGGTGCTACTTTAATAAAGAATAAGACCAATTAATTCTATGGATTTACAGTGTATAATTGAAAACTCCTAAATGTTTGAAGCTGCATGCCAGCACACCTACTGATTCCAAATTTTTCATGGCAGAGCTCACACCAGCCATTTGTTTTTACTAAATTATCCTGGGTTCTTTTGTGGGTTTTGGCTGTTAACACATTCTCCCTCCTGCAGAAATGAAACATTAACATTTCTCCATCCCAGTGAACTTCAGAGAAACAAAGACATAAAATACAGACGCCTCCACGTATATTAAACTAGTGTTGAAGAAGAATGAAATGCAAAAGTGCTAGGGGAGGACAGGGGTTCACAAGTAGTCCCTGGAGTCAGAAATCCTGTTAAATCCTGTTTGTCTAACAAATATCACTTAAGCATCGCATCTGACCTGGAGCTTGGCTGTGCTGAAAACAAGGTTTGTTCTTGAGTACACAGAGGAAAGCAGACTGCTCTGCAGTGATGAGGGCTGGAAAACTGCTTAGAAATATAAATGATCCATGCAGAAGAGGTGAGCTTAAGCAGCTGAATGTGACACTGGAGGAAAAAAGCTCTTTCCTGTGCTTTCCATTGCCTCAGTTGAGGCATCTAACTGCACTTCAGATGGGGGCCACTGCACTGCTTCTTGGAAGTCTGAGGCTTTCCTTTAAAAAGAGGAAGGAAACTGCTGTCTTTAGGGATGGGAAATGACTTTTAGGGAACCACACAGATGTGGCAAGAGAAGCTTCCCCTTTGGCTCATGTCTCACATGTCTCTGTGCCAGCCTCAGCCCTTTCGCAGGGGACTGTCTGCAGGACAGCAGGGTCAGCAGGGACGCTGGGGCAGGGCTGGGGTCAGGGCATCGCGCTGGCTGTGGGACGCTGTGGCTGCACATTGCCTGGGACTGGGCTGTGCACCGTCGCTGGACCTGTGCTTGCAGGGGAGGCTGTGATTCAGTGGCTGGCTTGTCTGAGGCCCCTCCCTTCTTAGCTGATGCCCTACAGGGAAATAAGTGAGTAGAGGTAATAAATGAGAGAGAAATTAGAAGGAAATAAGTGAGTAAAGGTACTTACCTGAAACTATCCAGGGGGCTGGAAGGGAGAAAGGTTAATAAACATCCTTGAGACTCAATCTTCTTCCTTCCACTGCACCACTGTTCGGGGTGAGGGTGGTGGTGGGTGTCCAGGCAGGACCCCGAGTCACGACCTGGTCAGAAAGCACGAGGCAGCCCTGGCCAGCCTACATCAGGAGAAAGTGGAAAACTACAGAGCAATCTGAAGAGCTTTCTATAGCCCCAAGGAGGCTGACTAGGCAATCTTTAAAGCTGTGTTACTATAGCAGCCCTGATGGTAATTTCCCAGTACATCTCCTTTTCTCTTCTTCGCGCCCCTTTCACAACAAAAAAATGAGATTAGTCTTATCTTCCCCAATTACCTCGCCATGTTCCCTTCGCAGCCTTTGGCTAACAGCTTTCCAGAAAAGCCCCACAACATCTCTGCACAGCTGAGAGCCCTGTATTATTCACCCCCGGTGCAGGGAGGAAAACAGTCTGTGCCAGGAGCATCCTATGGGGATGAGGATGGTGCCACAGGAGAAGACACGTGCCTCTTGCACAATGGTATCCCATGGCACGGTGCCTCTGCTGCACCAGCCACGGTTTTGGCAGGAGCTTTTTGGATGAACAGGAGAGAGGTGAGGTGTGAGCAGGAAACACTCATCTGCCTCAACCCCCACAAATCTATGGGGTACAGGAGTAAAGCCATAGACCAGTGCCAGATTTCCACTCTCTGCTTTTGCTAGTGATAGTCAGTTTTAACTTTTACATTCTTCTCTGGAGAGAAAAGTGACATTTGGGGTCTGGCCCCACCCGGGGAGACTCAGAGAATATTTAGTGCTCCTTAGAAAGCAGGTGCTGAGTGCCCTATTCCCGTACCCCATTGCTGCCTGCACTCCAGGACACCCCACACCAGCATCCCTTATGCCTGGTGTCACCTGGGGCAGCGCAGCGTGGTGGCAACCAGGCACCAGCATGCCCAGGGACAGGGAGGGCGTCAAAGTCCCGTGGGACCCCCAGCAAGGACAGAGGTGCTGCGGACCCCATGTCGACCCACCTGTGCCAGAAGCAGGGCTCTTCATTTTGGCACACCATTGCAAATTTTGCAACTGTGGTTTTTTCTGTACTGATGGAACTATGAGCTACATTCAAAAGCCGGGGGTAAATTGTGCAGGAGATCTGAGGCAGGCCAGCCTGCCCTGGTCTGGTCCCACCACCGCACCATCCTTCTTCACCTGGACTCCCAGCACGGGCCAGGAAACTGCCCAGAACCAGCCCCTTACTTTGTGCTTCTCTCCAGTCCTTTCCCATATTGCAGAGGGCTCTGGAGCCTACCAGAGATCTCCCCAGCATGACTGGTATTCAACATGCTCTTTCTTCCTTGATACTTTTCCTTAATCCTGCACTGGAGGGGAGACAGGAGTCCTCCCTTCTCTGTTGGTGGTGCCTAAAGAAAAAAGGCTGCTCCCACTGTGCTTCATGCTCAAATCAACCTAATCACCCCTTCCAGTGGCACCTAATGAGCTTAAAGCTTTCATGGCCAGAACCTCCTTCCCTCTCTGTGGGAGGGACAGCTTCAGCCAGGACTGTCCTTAGCTAAAGAGCTTTCACAGTGGTGGCGGAATGGGAAAAGAAATCTTTGGGGAACAGAAGAGCACCACTGGTGTTGCTGAGGCTGCTGAACACAGAGCTATTAGTCACCGACAGAGCTCTCAGTGTGCTCAAAAGCCCTGTGTGTGAGCAAGGCTGGATGCTGATGAAAGGGGGACTTGGTGGCTCGCTGTCATTGCTCTCAGACTTGTGTTTTTCAGCACCACATGCACATGCAGACACCATCCCAGGCTCAGTATCACAAACACTTTCCTCATGCTACATGACATGGCTGGCAGCACATTTGTGTTGCTGTACAGGGCTGCTGGTAGGTGAAGTCCCCTTGATGGAGGAAGACACCACCAGATGCTGCTCATGATGACATCTCTAGGTGCATGGCGGTCTGGCTGCTTGTGCATGCTGGCTGTCCCCAGACTAGCTCTCCTGGAGAAGGATGGCCCATTCCCATCAGCAAACTGCTCCTGGCACTTGTCCTCTGCATGTCCCCCGTGGCCTGTGCCCTGTGCCTGAGTCACCCCAGCATGAGCCAGGAACTGAGCTGAGATCGCCATCATCTGCAGTGTCGTCCCTGATCACTGACACAGTCCATTATGAGGCTCCCGGGTCCCACATGCCATTGTGCTCCTCTTTAAGTACAGCATCTCACCTACTGAGCAACAATAAATTAACTTACTATCCCCAGAGCAAAAGTATCCACCTGAGGGGGCTTCAGTGGGCACCACTCTTCAGTTGCTAGTTGGGACTGCCTGGAGTACGCTGCGCTCACTGCAGTGCTTGACATCTTTGCTTTATTGCACCAGCCGTGAAGCCATTTCAGAGCTGCAGCACTAATCCATCAGCCAGAGGTCACCCAGCACGAGTGTGACATTCGCACTGGTGCGAGCAGGTTTCTGGGTTGCTAGGAGTGACTCACACGTGTGCATGGACTGTGGCTGCCGAGAGGCACTAATACAATTTTCTCAAACCATGATTGGTTTCTCAATTTCTAAAAAGCCGTCTGGCAGGCTGGGCCCCTTTCCAAGCTTTCCTGGAAATATGGAGATGTTAAGAAGGTGCTGCTGTCAGAGGCGTTGAGTCAAGATCCAGCCCCTCGCTCAGTCCACTCTTGGCTGGTGCTGCCAGGCCAGGGCTGCAACTTCTTAAAATTAAGTCAAATCCATGGCACCAGACCACTTGCACATGAGGAGCTTGTGGCTGAATTCCAGCTTGGCTGGTTCGTCCTATGCACACCAGCTTATTTTCAATCCGGCACCAAGTTTATCCTTCGCTTCTGGTCATGAGCTGTTGTGTAATGTTAATTATCGCATGCTGCCATACTCCTCCCACGTTCACAGATGTATTTTGGGACTGAACGAGGTGATTTCTGCACATGGAAGAATGGGAAATGCTTGGGCACCTTTGATATAAAACACACCATGTCACTGAAGGATGAGGGTAGGAGAGGGGATGATGCTAACAGAGGGTGAGCTCAGAGAGGAGAAGGATGCATAGAATTTAAGTGATAGTTTTATGCCATGCCTGTCCCCCAGCTGCTTGGTGAATTATTCATTGCATTTATTAACTCTGTTAAATTACCCTTATTTTCCTGTAATTTTTCAGGTTTATTGTTAAAAATAAAGCTTTCAGAGGCCACTAGCACAACACCCTACAGAAAAAGAGCATCTGTTTCTTCCCAGAACAGGCACCGGGCAGAGCTGGAGGAAAGGTCCCCATTACACTTAAACACAGAGTGTGGGCAGCGCGGCCGCGCTCTGCGGCTGGCAGACAGCTCCCTGCAGGGCACGGGTGGCTCGAACTGCCAGCTCAGCTGTGACCACTTGCCATTCGGAAATGGCCCAAGATCACCTAATCATCTCCAGGCCAGCCGGCCAGCAGCCACCTTCCAGGAGGTCCCAAAGCTCATTCTTGTCTGAACTGCTGTCCTCATGGGAGACTTCTCTTGATGCCCCTGTCCCTTGCACGACTCCCTCTGGCCACCCAGCCTCCTCTGCCTGTTGTTTTAGCCATTTCCACTAGGTCTCGATGCACATTTGTGGAGCACTGGGTGGGCTGTTGGGGATGCTCTGCAGGGCAGGGCAGTGCTCAGGGGGTGCTCTCCCAGAAAGACCACTTTAAAGCAGTGTCAGCTGTCCAGCGAGGGCTGTGATCCATGGACGTGGATGTATTTGCTCAGTGCATGCTGTTTTATTTGGTGCTGTTTCAGCTTTGTGGCTACATCAGGCTGACCCAAGCAGAGGCTCCTGCTCACGCTGCTCACGCTGCTCACGCTGCTCACACTGTTCACACTGCTCACACCGTTCACGCTGTTCACACTGCTCACACCATTCATGCTGTTCACACTGCTCACACCATTCATGCTGTTCACACTGCTCACGCTGCAGCAGCATCACATGGCCAGCCGGGAACCCGAGGCAAAGTGAAAGCACATTTTTCTCCTGAGCTCAAATTCACTAATTAAAAATCAAAATGTTAAAACGAGAATCAGAAAGATGAAGTGCTGCTCCAGCTAGACCCTCTCCTTACAGACATACTGGCCTCAGTGCATGCTGCCTTCACCTGCCCAGACAATGGAAATAAATCTTTTAACAAGTACTCAAGTAAAAAACCTTCCATTTATTCTGTGGCAATGTGCTGGCTCCAAAGCTGAGGGACTCTGGGGCTGTGTGTCCTCACAGCCTCTTCTGCTCTCTGGGGAGGAGGTGTGAATTGCAGCTGAGGTGATGAACCAAGACACAGAAAAGCTTCCTCCTGCAGGTGAGAGCTCAGGGTTTTAGAAGAGAACAGATGCCAGCTTACATTTCTGCATGGATTTAGTTCAGCCTTGAATCTCTGATGCTTTCACAGATCCCTAATTCCTCTCCTTGTCACACCATGAATACACAGCCGTGTGCTTCTTTTCTGCGTGCCAAAAGCCACAAAGGCATCTCACTCCACAATCCCCCTTCATACCTGTCCAGAATCCGCCTCTGCCTGCGCTGCCCTTGCCACCACTGTGCCTGGCTGCCACGTGTGACACAGGGACATCTTCTGCACAATCCCCTGGCAGCTGAGTGCCACATCCCCTCTGCTCTCCAGCTGCAGGTGCGGAGAAGCCTCCACAGCTCTGCAAGAGATGGCTGGATCCAGAGGAACCAGCATTGCCTGGTGCCCTTGGAGCAACGTCGTGGTCCTGCCCGCCTGATGCATGTGGGTGGTGTGGGCGGCCACGGCTGCCAGAGCCAAGATCTGCCCGGCACCTCTTCAGCGAGAGGCCAGAGGCTGTGGGCTGAAGAGAGCTCAAGGACGGGCACCAAAGCCTGTCAGGGTCGGTTGGAGCTGTGAGGGCATCTGCAAACACAGTGAAGGAGCATCATCAGTGCAGAGGGGTGCTGGCCTGGGTGCTGGGCAGCGGAGCACCCGACTTATTGATGAGCCAGGTTATGGTGGTGACTCACAGCCACTGTCTGTACCTGGCAGTGACTCAGCTCCCACTTCTCTGATGTGACAGAAGCTGTAATAAAATCCCTGCTTTTTTGTCGAGAGGGTTTTTTACCCTGCTTCCCACCCCCACTGCAGGGTTAAGGACATCATTTACCAGTACGGCAGATGCCTGAGCAGCTCTGGCTGTACTGCAGCTCTGGCCCAGTATACAGGGATGAATTTGGCATGCAGGTACACTTTGCAGTGGCATTAGGCTACATCTCACAGCAGAGTGGATCTGTTGTAATCCTAGATCCGATTTGGAAAAAAAGAGTAATTGTTCCAGAGTGGCCCTCAAATATGAGGTTCTCCTCTGGAAAAAAACATATAGACTTCATGTTTGTGTGTATTCCTGCTGATGTTAAAGTCCTCAATAAAGGGAGGCAACAGAAAGCTATAGACAACAGACACGTGGTGAAGAAGATTGCTGTGCTCTGTTGTCTCCTAATGAATGAGCAGAAGGGAAGCTGGAAGGCATGAAATCTAAAACTGATAGGAACAGTCTCACGACATCCAGCTCGCTCCACTCCCTGCCATATATTACTGCAGGAGGTCGTATCCAGCAGAAGCTCAGAAAAACAAATAAGGCTGACCTTTACACAGAAGCGGTGCAGTGGTGCTGCAGGACTTCCATGGCCAGCAGCACATTTTAAAATGCTCTTACTTGTTTCTGAGTGCAAAATGCCTCAGAAGCCCAGGGGTTGTCACAAGAAGAGGGGGAGGCTGTCGCTGGGGAGATGCAGGAGAGCAAATGGCATGGGATTAAGGCTCTCAAGTGTGCCTCCAGATCCGAGCTTTGCTCTGTGGCTTTTGAATGCATCTCAAAGTATCAGAAATCCCTGGCAGACTCTCAGAGGCTGTGTTTTAGCTCCTGTGGTTGGTGTTGCTGTCTTGTTGCTGGTTTAACTTGAGAACTTAAACTCTTAAACTCTGCCAGGGGAAATTTAGGCTGGATATTAGAAAGAAATTCTTTACAGAGAGAGTGGTCAGGCATTGGAATGGCTGCCCAGGGAGGTGGTGGACTCGCCGTCCCTGGAGGTTTTTAAACTGAGATTGGACATGGCACTTAGTGCCATGATCTAATAAACGGACTAGAGTTGGACCAAGGGTTGGACTCGATGATCTCTGAGGTCTTTTCCAACTCAGTCGATTCTGTGATTCTGTGATTCTGTAACTTCTCTGTGCTGGGGAGGGAAGGTGGCGCTCAGTTCCTGAGATCAGCTGATCGGAGCCAGCTTGACGGGTCCCGATTAAGAGAAACCTTCCACGTACAGAGAAGCCTTTTTTTGTTTTGTTTTGTTTTTCCTCTCAATCGGGCACTTTTGTTCTCGAGAGACCCGGCAGCTCCCGGCAGCCCTTGCGAGAGCAGCTGATGGGGAGCGGGTGTTACCGCGGCGAGGGCGGTCGCACCGCCGCCCCTCGCCTTGAAAAAGCCTCCGGCCTTGTCAAAAAAGGTTTGTTTTTAATAGCTTTAATAAATTTTAGTCCACAAGAAAGGCCGTCATGAGAGGATTCAAACAGATCCTTCTGAAAAAAGGCCACCCATCATCAGGTCTCCTGTCCTGGAATTGTCTTTATATTGTACAAGGCTGGCCATCCTTTCCAGGAGCTGGTAGTCTGCCATTGCTTGCAGCTCTGCATGAAGGACTCCCACAGCTCAGAAAACTCTGAACACCAAACTCAAGACAACAATTTTCCTGCTTAATTTCTAATTCCGGAAGTGCCTGCATTCAGAAAAGCCAGAGGGAGATTAGTAAAGGCAATGTAGTCAGGGGCCATTTGGTTATTTTTACTACAGATTGGTCAAGTGACTTAAAAACCCTCCCATGTGAGCAGTGACCAAACTGACAGTGTTTTCCCTGCAGGTCCCCTTGGGTTTGGCCACAAGCATATGGCAGCCCTCGTTTCGTGCATCCTGCCTGCAGAAGGAGAAGAGACTCTCCAGAGTGACTCTGTGGGTTGTTTTCCCCTGGGTTGTTTTCCCCTGGTCTCTGCTTCCACCGTGGCCTCGCCATGACATAAATATCCAACTATCAAAATCCAAAAGATAGACAAATGCAATGATGATGGTTTAGGAATGTCAGCTGGGTCCTCTTAGGTTAATGCCATGAACGCTTCATTCCTCTTCTCCTCTGTGATTGCTGTATCTCAGTGGGACCACATGTTCCATGATGCACCTGAGATTGTGCCCAGGAGAGGACAGACACACAGACGGCGATGATGTGATGTGCTACGGCTGTGGAATTTCCAACTATTTGTGTTTGTTCACCTACTATAACCCCAATGTTTTTAGTCAAACTGAAAATCTCAAGGTAAAGATTTGATAAGCTGGAGTGTTTTTTTATGCTGAAGGATCAACATCCTGAGTGAAGAAGCTCAGACTTTGCAAGATTCCTTGTCCCTTTTATGCCAGCAGGATCCGTGCTCCTAGGTGGAGTTGGCTGTGAACTAACCCAGTTCAGGCTTGATTCAGGGAATGGCTTAAGAAAGTGTCAAACTCCCAACAGCTTCAGATCCATTCTTAGTTCTGGCAAAACGTTTCAGCATATGGTCTTGAACACATGCTTAAAATAAATCCCATGGCAGTGCTTTACAAGCTGGGTCACTAACATGAGCCACCGCCTACAACCTGGAAGTTATGCAAATTCAGCCTTTATTGGGCACTTCTTAAAGTCCCACAGAAATAGATATTGCAAACAAAAGCTAATCAAGAGCAAAACCAGGCAGCAAAAAATGACCCACAGGGTATGAGCCAAAGCCACAGTACTGTTAACTGAGATGAGTTTTGCTGGGCTCTGGTGTGGTTTATGCTTTTCTTCCTTTAAAGTGCCTGCTGGGTGCCTTGTGAAGAGTAATTGTAGCAGCTCTGCGTAATGAAAAACCAGAGCAAACATCTCAATCAACGAGTGGCCTGTGAGAAAACTAATTGCTGAGCTGGCCCCACGGATTTCTGCTAGGCAGTTCTTCAAGAAAACACCCTCAGGACAGAGGACTTGGAGAAAAACAGTGATTTTGCTGTGAACAGAACAAGGAATAACAAAGGCCTGAAAATGTTGTTGCAGAGAGACTCAGAGCAAAAAGGCACAGTGGTTTTGGTTCGCAGGGGTGCTGGGTGAGGATGGCCAGGCTCCACGGGCTGGACCACAGAGCATCGCTGGAGGGCGGCTGGGGGAGCATGCACCAGGAGATGCCTTTAAAAGCCTCTATGACATCTCAACAGAAAAAGACAAACTCACTCACAGGTGTCACATTATTTTTGATTTTCTAAGTAGAACACTGCAAAATGGAGACTTAAAAAAAAAAAAAGGTATAATGTACTCTTAAAGTACTTTCAAAGGAGTAGTTTAAATAAGTCCTGTTAAAGAAGTATTTTAAAAGAAGTGTCACTGCCATGATCTTGTTCAGTTAGGGGAAATTTGCTCAGTGGGAAATGCTGGTGAGAGCTCTACAGCCCTGCCAGCGTTAGCAAATGTCACTTCAGTTTAAACAAAACCTCACTGCCTCTTTTTTTTATTTTCAGTTATCACTATTTTTCCTGACTCTGGTTATTATCTCCTCTCAGAAGCCTTAAAACAAACTGTGTTTTCCACCAGCTGCTGTGCTGCCTCCTGCTAGAGCAGCTTTTGCCGTCCTTTCTCCTGCTGCTCTCCTGGAGCACCACACTTGTTCCTTTACAGTCCTACTGAGTGGAACCTTTTTCAGAGGGATGCCCACAGCAGCAAACCCTAGAAGAATGATTACTTGCTAACAGGTACTACAACATTTCCCAAAACACCCTCCTTGCCTACATACCCCACCATTTTAACTATCTCCAAGCTGGCTACTGTTAAATAGCTGGGGGTTGGCTGGATTTTTAACATACTTCAGAGTGTGCTTGATACTGTGCTATGATTTGGTGGAGACAGGTCACAACTTTGACATAATGTACTAGTGCTTTTAGGTATGGAAGTGAGTTTGTACTTGTAGCTTTGAGTGCAGGAAGAGCTCTCCATAAGTGCAATGGGGTGGAGAGGCACCGCGGCGGCCCGCCCCTCTAATGGAAACTGATTTTAGTCCAGCAGAAAGCTATAACAACGTAATGGTCTCTGGCATTTTACCTTGATAATGTCATGGTATTTATAATCTTTTTAATATCTTTCATGACATAATGCTGTTTTGTACCTGGTTTTCACAAGATCTATGAGAATTATAAACTTCTATCAATTTCTTCTACCTCTACAGGCTGCATATGCACAGATTCAGGAAAGATGTGTTTTGCATCTCACCAGGTGGGAAGCCCAGCCCAGGGCGTCGTTGTGATCACAAAGAAAAGGAGGTGGGGAACTCACCAGTTTCTTCTCCTGCTGCCTCTCAGCTGTCCCGTATTGGAGCTTCTTCTTCCTCCCACTGTGTACAAGTGCAATTGTGGAGGCTTCCTCCTCAGCGCTGCCCTCTGGGCACCAGCATCTGTTCATTTTGAGTAAAAAGACGACAGAATTGTGTCTTAAAATTAAAAGTCAGTATCCCATTGGTGGTTTAGCTGCATTCTAGATATCCGAAGAACAGTGTTTTCCAGCCTTGGTGGCTGGATCTGTGCATAGCACAGTCTGTATGTATCTGTTAGATGGGTTTTAATGTAATCGCTGATGGATTAGCAGCCATGGGCAGCTTGTCCGTGGTCTCAAAGGGCTGTCAGGGCAAGGCGGGTGACTGACACACAGCCAGCAAAACGGGAAGAAAAAAAGAACCTGGGCAGAAAGGTCATGGGAAAGTTTATAAAGGGCGATGAAGCCCATGGGTCTCATTCTTGGAATTAAAATAGGGGGTTTTATAATGGGTAGAGTGCTCCATGGGGAGCTGTGTCTTACCTGTGGGCTGTGCATCCCACTGGCTCCCTTCACAGCCGTGGGTCTGGCTGTGCTTGGGGGGGCTTCGCAGCGCTCCCCCCTCGCAGCAGTGGGGTCCCAGCCCAGCGGAAGGAGCCACCTGTCCCCAGTCAGGTTCTGCGGTGGCGCGGGCACCCCAACCACTCCGGCCATCTGCTCCTGCCGCGCCGGCGCCGCGCTGCCTGTGGGACAGGATGGGGGACAGTACAGGGGCGGCTGCCCTCTCCTCGCTCTGCACTGCAGGAAGGTAAGGTTCGCTCTGTCTCCTGCAACCCGGTGGGCTCTGGGTGGGCAGCACGGTGCAATGCTGCCGGTGAGCCCCTTGCAGCTGCCGAGCTCTCTGCCCATGCTCTCTGCCTGATGCCATCCCCGGCTCAGGCTGCCAGCGCACCCCAGGCAATCCAGTACACGTCCAAATACATTCACACCCACCACCTGCACAGACGGGCACCATGTGTCTGGGCTGAACTTGGCCTCTGATCCTGTACAGGCACCGGCTGCTCAAGTCACAGAAGAGCTGAGCTCAAGTCTCAGCTCTGGCAAATACCCTATGGAAAATGTGCCTAAGTCACTGGGTTTCTGTGCTTCAGTTCCCTTCTGCTGGGGAGGAAAATACCCCCCTGTTTCCTTCACAGTATGAGCATCTTCAGGCAGGGTTTGCAAAGAGGGTGTTTGACCATGGATGAGTCTCAGGGCATCACTACAATAACCTTGCTGCTAGTGAAGACATTTGTAATGGATTTTCCTTGTGGTAAACCTTGTGGTAAAACCAGCATTGCTTTTAAAACCCTGGTTTGGGGCGCCTGGCATCCAGTGTCACCAGAGGTTTGCTCCCTGGAGCTGACAGAACATGCCACACACTGTCATGATGCTTTGCAAGGAGGCTGAGTCGTTCATTTAAGATGTGTTCTGATGTCATGGTGACAAACAAGGTTAATAAACTCCAGGCTGATACAGAAGATACTTTTGAGCTGCACAATGACCTTTTCCAGGTCCCCAGAGCTGTATCTGGACTCAGCTGGCACAGGGTGACACAGGGAAAAAGCTGCTTTCCCCCAGCACTGTCCCAGGGAGGGATTTGTACTTGTTGGAAAACCAGCGGTAACATAGGGGAGCCCAGGGATCATTCTGAGTCACAACAATTTGAACCTGAACCAGGGCAGTGGTGGGATGTGGCCCATGTGCTGGGGCAGGGCGATACCCAAAGTGTGTAGAGAAGCTCCATTTGGCAGTGGGGGACCGCAAATTTAAGATAGGGACATATCTGAGTCATGGCACTGAGACTCACACAGGGTTCCAGGAGAACTGGCTGGAACATTCCTGCAGCACGGAAACAGGGCTGGTGTGCAACAATATTTCTGTGACAGTACGTCCTCCAAGCACACAGACTTCAGCAGAAACTGCATTTATTTGGAAAAAAAACCCTCCTCTAAGAGCAATTGTCCATTTGGGGCTTCCTAAGTCAATGTTAGAGCAATTCCCCCGTGAAGGGGGTGCTGGGCTAGATGGTCTGTTGGTAAATTCATGTTTCCTAAAGTCTGCTCCCAATGTTAACTCGGTGCCTGGTGCTCAGCCCCTTGTACTTGCCCTGGGAAGCAGAACAGAGCTTTCCACATGAGGCTAGGGGGAAAAAAAGCTGTTAAAAATTCCATTTGTGTCCTTTCAGAAAAACAAAACAAAACAAAAAAAACAAACCCACAAACCAAAAAAACCCCAAAATGTAAGGGGAGTAAATAAATTAGTTTATTAGCCATGAATTCAGCCCAGCTGTCTAGGAGTTACTGATTATTTTGCTGGCAGCTTTGAACCGGAGCCAAGTCGCCGAGCTTTTCATTCCGCACCTTCCTGTGCACATGGACTTGTTTTTAAAGCGCAGGGAATGGTGCTGGCCACTGTTTTGCTGCGATGTTTTTCGATAGGGATGAATATCTCAGGCTGTACATGCTTCTCTGCTCCTTGCTGGGATAACGAGACCCTCGTTAGCATGTCAGGCCAGGCTGACATGCAGCACTGCACCTTGCCAGCACCTCTGCTTCTGGCTGGGACAGCAGCTTCACTTCTCGTACCCGGTAATTTCCAGGCCCAGCTGACACCTGGAGAAGCAGCAAAAATAAATGTATTTTTAAAGCCGTGCGTGTTTGTTTAGGAAGCTGGAGTGTGTGCTTTTCTTAGGGCGCCCAGGTGCAGCACAGACAGGCAGCCGTGTACGGGGTCACCTCTTCCTCCAGCCACAGCTGCTCCCCGGCACCTTGGCTCACCGGGAGAGCGGCAGCACCGCTGGGAGCGAGGACACAGCACGATCCCGGCCGATGGCATGTGTGTGGACCTCTGGTGCACACCCCAGCCCTAAATCTCATCCCTTTGCCTGGGAGCCAGCTGTCCAGGTCCTTCCCTGCCGCACCAGCCGTGCTGATGGGAGAGCAGAGCGGGCAGAGCTGCAGGTCCCACTCCCCATGGGGAAGGCGAATGGGGATTATCTCTGCACTCACCCCAATACCCAAATGTCCCGTGAGGGCAGAGGATGTTCCCATTGCAGGGAATCGGTGGGCAGCTGGCCTCTGTGTTAGACCCAGCTCTACCACCAGCCACAGGGAGACATTGTGGCTTTGTCCCACCATCAGACATGCTGGGGTCCTGTGGCAGATGGGGAAAATGGTCCCTCTCTGACTCTCGCTCTGTCATCATGCCTCTGAAGGGCTCAAGTCTTCAGTCTCCACAAAATGCAGTGGGAAATAGCAGTTCCCACTGTCCCACTGGGTTACCCTGGGGAGACTTGAGCTTGGAGCCTGGTCTAGCCCAGGGAGCTCCACCTCCAGATTGTGCAGCTAAACCCGGGCAGCACGAGCGGGCCCACATGCCAGATGAGATAAGAAGCTAATGGCAGGTTTATTTTAAGGATGCATATATTTGTTTTTAAACTTTCCCTTTGTAACTGTTCCAAATCTGGTAGCAAAGATTTTTAACCCTTCACTTTGATGGAATAAACCCCACACTTTTCCTTTTAAGCCTATTTAGTGATCAAAGTAGGTTTGGGTGAATCTGGCAGAAACAGGGCACATTGCTGTCACAAAAGCTGAATACATTAATGAGGATGAATCATTGTTGTGGAGAAAGCCTTGGGGAGGCTGTCACTGGGAGGCAAGTTTAGGGTCTTTAGAATAAGGGAACATTCCCGTCACGCTAGAAGAGCAGCCTTTGATGGGGTGTGTTGGTGCAATGCAAGGGGCAGGTTATATTGAGGCATGACTTTGGGAAGCAGGCACCTCACTGCAGCCTTTGAACCATCTTTCCTCCCCAAATAACGCCTGTTGGGAGGTCAGCGGTCTCTGGAAGGGTGCAAGTCTGCAGCAAGCAGTGCTGCATGGGGGTGGCATGGCCGGGCAGGCTCCCCACACCGTGCCTGTAGGGGGAGGAAGCAAAGCAGACAAAGGCTGGTGTTTGAGTGAGCTTTACAGGTTTATTAATTTTTGGTTCTGTTCTTCTAGAAAAGGTGAAGTTGTCTCTTAGCCCCAGATCATGATCAGACAGCTGCAGCGCTGCCTTCCCAGGGCTCTTCCCTGCTCCCGGGGAATGTATGGATCTGTCTGGTCGTGCTCCAGCTGTAGCTCCTGCACTGACACCTCAGCGCTGGCTTCAGGCAACGAGGCACCCGAGTGAGCCACTGTCCCTGCCAACAGCGCTCGGGGGGGACACCCAGCCTTTCGCTCTGCTGTCAGCACCCAGACCTGAGGCACCCAGCATGGAGGTGACTGCCAGGCATTGCACCCCACGAAGCAGAATTCATGGCATGTTGTATGATGCCCGAGTGGGATGCTCGGGTGGGATGTATGGGTGGGATGTACAGGTGGGATATATGGGTCAGGATGTATGGGTGTGATGCCCAGGTGAGATGCTCTCCGGAGCCTCTCCAGCTTGCACAGCGAAGGGAACCGCTATGGCTGGGAAGCTCCCACACATCTGCAATGCCACCAGTGGGGACTTGAGGACAGGGGTGAGATGGTGGTGTTGTCTGCCAGCAAACAAACAGCCACCGGCTCCATCCTGCACACTACCTGAGGAAGAGCAGCACAGGCTACTGCCAACTGGGTGGCTAATTTCAGATCTCTGGGTGCTCTGTGAGTGAGGACTGACCATGTGGGTCTTTATTTCGTCCAGTTTCTTTGCTGAACAGGGCGTAACTTTCCTGGCCATATATTCCTGCAGCCAAAAAAAAATCACTCGGTGCTTTTTAAGGAGGTGAATTTCTCTAGGACTTGCCCTTCAACTGGCACATGCAGCGACCACAGTGCCACACAGGAACTTGCCAGAGTCTGTTCATGTAAATAAAACCCTTGCAGACAACAGGAGGAATTGTGTGTGTGTGCATCTTACTACAGAAACCAAATCCAGTAAAGCTTTTAACAGAAACAAAAGAAAATATCAATCTGCACAGGTCTTTTTAGCCCAGGGCTGGGCAGGGTTGGCACTCCAGCTTATCCAGGCTCTCTCTGCGATGGGCTTCACCTGGCCGGGTAAGTGCTGCCTGCTGAGAGCCACTGCGAGGAAGTTCTTTGGGAGCAGGGGGAGAGATGCAATTTGGGTCTGGGGAACTGGATTTCAAAATCAAAAAAGGGTGCAATGTTACACAGCCCAACGCCAAAAATTTGGGGCTGGCTGGCAAGGCCTTCCTTGGGTGCACCCAGACAACCTGTCCCTGCGTTCTATTCAGACAGAATTTGCTTTGGAGCACAGGGGGAAAAGGGCCAAGCGCTTGAAAAGCATGATAAATTTTGGGAGGATTGGGAATGGGGTTGGTGGCCCAGCCAGCAGCTTCAGGTGGGGACGATGAGCAAGGTGAGAGCAGAGGGATTTGCAGGCAGCCACAAACCCATTTGCTGAAATACTATAGCAAGAAGAAGGAAATTTTTAAAAAATATGTACTACTACTAATAATAAAACTGAGCCGGCACCTCAAACTCTCAATACATGTTTTGCTGAGCACCTCCAACAACACACACCACTGAGCCCCCGTGGTTGGAAACCACCGGTTCGCTTACCCTGAGATAGGCTGGAATCATGAACTTCAGATACACAGACACCCTGAGGCAACGATCAGGCTCATGAAGAACAGCCCAGGCTTGTCACCTGCTAAACACATCACCCCCTGCAGCGCCGGGCTGGCCTCTGCAACACTGCCCCATCTCCCGATTGCTGGTGGAGGGACAGCTTTGGTCAGAGCTGGAGCTCAAAGTGTCTCCAAACCTCCCAAACTCCATGGGTTTGCGGGACTGGGACTCCCAAGTCCCAGTATCCACGTACCCTGGGCACAGTGGCGCCAGGTCACACACACTGTGGCAAGCAGCAGCTCCTGGGGCTCTCTCCTGGCTGCAGAGCATGATTTAATTATGGGGGCAGAGCTACTGGGAGGGAGGGTGCCCCATGGCACCGCACACTCAGGAGGCTGCTGGAGCCCCAGGTCCCCGCACCATTGGCACGAGCTCAGCTTTGGTCCCAAGTGACCCCGCTGGCAGTTTCTGGCCTTACCTGTTCCCTTCTGCCGTGAGTGTAAAGCCTCCAGCTGCCGAGCTCTTGGCATGGCCACCCGTTGCGCAGGAGCCCCAAGGAGGGCTGGTTTGGGGAGGTCCCTCTGTGCGCAGGGCTGGCTGGGGCAGGGAAGCAGCCGGGTTCTGCTGCAGCCAGCACAGAGCAGAGCTGCTGCCCCAAGAGGGACCCTGTGCCCCCGCCTCACACTTATACTTCAGGGTAAAGAGCTCAAAGCTAAATTCAAAGAATGGGAGCAGGCACTTTGTTTCCAAAAAAGTGGTAAAAATGTATTTGCTCCATTTTAGTGCAACTCCAGCTCCTTCTCCAGCAACAGAATTGCATTCAGACTCACAGCTGGGGGATGTCACTGTGAGCTCACAGCACAAGCCCCTTGTCCCTGGGCATCCCAGGCAGGCAGAGCCCCCTGCCCCTGCAGAGGGGACCTGCCCCCCCAGAGGCCATCAGGCTGCTCACCTGCGCGGTGGCAGAAGCAGCCCGCTTTCCTCCTCCACTTGCCACACCACAAATGCCAAACACCCAGCCACCGCTGCCCACAGGGGCCACCCAGCCCCTCCGCTCCCCACGTCCCCCAGCCGCTGCTGAGGTTTACTGTCCCGCTCCCATGCTCAGCTCCCAGCCTCCCCTTGTCACCCGTGCTGTCCCCGGGGGCTCACATGCCGGTATTTGCTGCCTCCAGCCAGCCCTCCTCCGCCCTCACCCCCAGGCCAAGCCCGCCCCACGCTTCTCCAGGTGCTCCCTGCACCCAGCGAGTTTCTTTCGCAACTCCTTTTGTCCTGAGCCGTAAGGGGCTTCACAACAGGGAAACAACACGAGAGGACAGAAGTGACACTGGTTTCTTCTGACGCTGAGCGGGGGTTGCTGAGCTGCCTCGGCATCCCCCAGCACAGAGCAGCGCCGCGGGCTCTGCGCTGCCGGCTGCGGGGCGGCGCACAGCAGGGACGGGCAGCGGGGCCATGCGCGGGTGACACGCTCCTCCGGCCACTCTCCAGGGTCTTTCCATGTCAGTCCCGGGCAGGTGGGGGCCTCCCGTGTGGCCGGGGGCTGCTCCCACCCCATGACGGGAGCAGGGATGGCCGTGCGTTGGCAGTGGCGTGGCTTGGCGGGGTGGAGAATGACGGCAAGCTGACCTCAGGCAGGGCCCGGACCTCCTCGGGTGCGACAAAGCCGGTGCTGTCACCCCTCTACCGTGGGGCGCCGGGCGCAGGGGGGTGTGTAAGCAGGGGGCTCCGGGTGGAGCTGAGCCTCTGCCCCCAGCCCAGGTCATAGGGCTCCCTGCTCTAAGGGCACGGGCTCCTGGTGCTGCCTCTTGCGCTGCCTCTCCCGCTTGGCCCGCCAGCACACGTAGGCGGTCACCAGCAGGCCCACCCCGAAGATCAGGGTGGCCACCGAGACCACCTTAGCGATGTCCATTTGTGGGCCATTGATGGTGAAGGTGATGCACGTTGCCGCCACACCGATGACCACAGAGACAATGCCAAAGGGGAAGATGCAGCGGTACCAGGATTTCTCCGTCCCGCCCGTGGCCAGGGCCAGCTTGTTAAGCGTAGCAGTGGAGTCGGTGGCCGTGGCCAGCGGCAGCCCTGGTTTTCCTCCCTGCAGGCAAGTGAGTGAGTTGGACTTGCAGCCCATCATGTTGACGAGAAAGCCCAGGAACAACCAGCGCAAAGTGTGGGTGGGCTGGACGCAGGTCACTGTCCCACCACGAGCCGCTGCGGTGCCGGTGACGGGGTGAAGAGGACAGATCCTACATGGTCGGCTGTGTCCGGCGGCTCGGGGCGCCTCAATGCAGACGGGCTGGGATCTCGGCTGCCGCTGCCCTCACTCCCGGCTTTGGCTCCCAGCTCTTTTGCTGCCAGACGAGCAAGGACTGGAGCGAGGATTGGCAGCGGCAGCAGTGATCTCATGCCGGTGGGAGGACCAGCCCGGCCTCACTGCTTGTTAACTGTTTCGGGCTCTGAGCAGGCAGCTGCCTGCAGCCCAGCTGGGATCACTCTTGCGATATGTTTTTGCAGTTTGCATCTATTTTCACCAGCTAGGTCCCTGGCCAGGCAGTGCTGGAGCAGAATAACCGGCCCAGCTGCCCACCGCCCCCAGCTCCCTCAGGGTCACATTGCTGCAAATACCACTTCAGGCAGCCCCATGGGCAGTGAATCCCCAACAGAATGAGCAGCAGGACTTCCAGCCACCCCACAGAGCCCCTTCACCTCCTCCTCACCCAGCGCCAATGCCATCGTCTCCTTCAAAGCTGCTCTTTCTCCCTGTGTCACCCTCTGCCAGCTTTGTCCCCAGCACAGGGCTTGGGGACCCTCGCTGGGAGGAGGAGGAGGAAGGGATGGAGACACAAACAGCCTGGATAGGGCAAGCACAAAAGCCTCCTATCCAGCTCTGACCACCAGCAGAAACTTATTTTTGTGGGCAAAACCTTTTTGTGCCACCTTTCCCGTGAGTGGATCAGGGAGATGCCCAGAGCGGAGCTGGCACAAACAGTTCCCATCTTCACTCGCTTCTCCTGCGCTGTTTTTTTTTAATTGGTTTTCCTGAAGGAGAGAGGAAAGGAATGAGCTATCACGGCACACGTAAGAGACCTGGAGCCTTTCCCAGGTCAGAGCGTCCCCCAGGCTGATGGAGCCCAGCTGCATTTCTGCATCCAGTGAGAGAAAGCCAAAAACGAGGCAGAAAATCCACATTGTAGAAGCAGAGCTGTGCAGCGAGAGGGCAGCTCTGTGGGAAGGTAAGAAGATGGGAAGGCAGAGGAGCTGATGGGACTGACTTGGGAAAGGGAAGGCTTGGGCATTAGGCTGGACACAGGACATTATCCTCCCCTTTTTTTGTGGGCACTGCTCTTACCTACACTATCCCCAGGGAATCATCCCACTTCAGGAAACAGGGAAAATAAAGCTGGTCTGAATCAGCCTTTGCCCCCTCTGGGCTGTCTGGGGAGCTGCATGAGACCTGTCAGCATGAAAAGGGGGGTGGCTGGGCCTGCAAGAGCCCTGGGCTCTCTCATTGCCTCTGGTTTCTTAAAAAAAATCCATAAACAATAGAAGTGGGGGTTTATCAGGAATCAGATGAATTCCCAGATTTCAGGGGGGCTTTGTGCTCCTGCAGCATTGCCTGAGGCCGCAGGACACCACGGATCTGAGCACAGGGGCTCTGGCTGTGCAAATAAATAGCACTGGGAGAATAACTACAGGTAAGTCAGATGCGCAATACACGATGCTCTGCAAACTGAGAGTTTTGATATTTATTCTCCTGATTGCTCATTAGAGGAGAAGAGCAGCAGCACAGCCCCACTGGGTAATGCCCTTTCAGCAGTGAGGGACAAATCCTGTCTTAAGGCTGATACTTCTCCTTACAAGCTCCATGTTCAGTTTCATGAAGCTTTGTCAAACCTGAAACTGTCCAGGCTTAAATGTTCCGCGCTGAGTATTTACCCTAAGCCAAACCCTTGAAGAAAATTTCAGCTAAAATAATTCAGATGCTACCGAGAACAGGGTCTAGAGGAAAATACCCTGGTGACGGGCCACTTTCCAAAATGCAAGAAGCCAGTGATGTGACGACACCCCTAAAATCAGCTCTAGCTCCCCGAGAGGATGCTGCTGCCAACTCAACCTGTCCTTGCTGGTCCTGCCCCCCCACACTCACTCAAAGGGTTGGGAAGGACTCTTGGGGTCTGTTGAAACACGACAACATTAGTGGACTGACAGCTGAACACGCTTTTGAAGTGGTGCTGAAGAGCAGTGACTGGCCTTGAAAAAGCAGGAGGTGACAAAAACAAGCTCTAACTGGCTAGAACATGAAGCCTTAATACATCTCAGGCTCTGATCTGTGATGAATTTGAATATTTGACTCAGCTACGCTGATGTGATTCCAATGTAGCAACCCCCTGTATCTCCTGGCTTGGTACAAACCACTGCACCCACTACTGGGTTAACAGCTGCTTAAAATTACACAGGAGTAAAACATATACATGTACACATAGATATGTACCCATGTGTATATCAGGCTCCTTCATATATACACTATCTCACCAGATAGTGTTCCCAAAGAAGCAGGAGGCAGCACTGAGGAGTCCGACTGAGGACCCTCTGAGAATCCAGAGGTGGATTTAAAGAAATGTGTTCTTTAGGTACCAGAACAGCAGGCAGCAAGGATGCAGAGCACTGAGCCACGCGGGCATCACCTCTGGTTTGAACAGAAAAGCAAAAAGCCTCAGCAGGACCAGAACAGCCCTGCGCAGGGCTCAGGCTGGGACGGGGTCACCTCCAGAAAACTTCTCACACTCAGGCATAGGAAGCAGCTGGATGAACTTGCCCTTCTCCATTCAAAGAGGCCGAATTTGGGCAAATCAGATTGCCCAATCTGCAGTGGATCCCTGTGTAAAACCCACAAGTACACCAAAGGGAGAAAGGAGGAGGCTTCAAGTTGGGCCGCATGGTACAGGTTCATTTTTTTTTGGGCCCTCAACTCCTTCCCTCCGCGCTCCTCCTTCTGCGACTAACAGAAGGGTGTAATTTTCATAGCAGAAATAGAGACTCGCGTGCATCCTCTTCCCACAGGAGAAGAGAAAAACACAGCTGGGACTGGATGAGTCACATCGCAGGAGCTGGGATGGATGACACCCCTTGCACACACACAGACACCCACAGGGGCGGTGCTGACCCACCCGGGCCATGGATGGCGCAGTGGGAGCAATCCCGGCCGCGGGGACGCTGCCCAGAGCCCCTGTGGTGCCCTCGCAGCAAAGAGCCACGGGAAGGAAAAATAGGGCCCATTCCACGGGCTAATAAAAGCTAGCAAACATGGAGAAGCAGCTCTCGAATCCTAAAAAGAGGTAAACTTGGAGGGAGGGAAGGATTACACGAAGAGGAAGCAGTGACATCTGGATTTACCAGAGGTGGCGGCACACACTACGAGCCGTGGCGATGCCCGCACAACCATTTGAAGGTTGCCATCACATGGTGGCTGCACCCGGCCACAGGAACGACCCCGGCAAAGACAGCGTTGAGTTTTGTTCAGCTCCGTTACTTTTAAGATAAAGAGCAGGGAAGAAACTCCTCACGCAGCAGGAAAGTTTCATTAAGGAAGCAGAGGTGGCCCCTCATAGTTCATTTTAAGTTGCTGTGTGCTACATAAAACTGGAAAATAGGCAGCAAAATAAATCAGGAGGCACAATCTTGGATTCTAGTGATATAAGAAGTATCTTCCAGGTCTAGCATCCAGCAAAGGGTGAAAAAAAAATAAATAAAGCAAGGGAATAAAGTGGCAACAGGCATCAGGAAGTGTGGGTCTGAAAATAGCAGCAAAGTGTCACCTTGATCCACTCCAACAAAGACTTCTGCAAGAGTGGCAAGTTGCTAGGTGACATCGCCCTGCTATTTTGGGTCTGTGTCATTACGCTGCGTGGTGAGCCCCACTGGAGCATCTCCCAGCGCCGACTGCTCAGCACAGGCAAGGAAACCAGAGCCAGGCTGCCAAACTAACTTCCGAAACAGGGGTGGCTTTTGAAATTAGAGATTCACGCGTCTTGCAAGAAAGATGCTTTCCTGTGGATTCAAATATAGATAGGAGCAGATGGAAAAGAATTATTATATCATCCGCCCGGCAGTAGCTACGTTCCTTCCCAGCGCTGCGCAGCGTTGGTGCAGGCTGAGCACGTACAGACCTCCCTTCGCACCTTCTGCTGCTCCTCTCCCGTCACCCATCAGCTGATTATCCCACGTTAGACCACAGCAGATATTCAACATGAACAATACTGAAAATGAGATATGATGCAGAAACAAAAAAAAAAAACACCGCCACCAAACCAAAAAAAACACCAAAAAGTGCTAACTAGGAGAAAAGCTGATCCACAGCAATGCTGTTGATGTCCTCTGCCCCAAAGATGCTCGGGACCCTCAGGTGGGCAGGCGCTGCCCAGGAGCTGAGCGAGGCACCAGCAGAGCTCAGCCTGACTCACAGGGCACACACACCAGTTTTAAGGCGGGCAGGTAAGACCTACACCTGGTACATTAGAAGAAGCTGATTTACTGTAATTAGTACTTTTTCTTTTTTCAAAACCACAAAATAATGATATTTGCACTGTCATAAGCAAAACTCTGAATTAATCCCCTTAAATGGAGGCCATGGCACTGGCACTGCTGTGCAGCAGAGTCATATACTATTCAAATCGTTAATGTTTTGTTCATTCAAACAACTCCATTAAATCTGGGGGGTTTGCTTTTGCAAGGAGAACACAATCACTGCCAAGGGCTTTGCCACCCTCAGGGAGAGTCCACAACAGCGTAATGAAGGACCCTGATAAACACCATTTAATACTGGACAAAACCAGGTACTTACGATTGATAATAGCTGCAAGGATTTTGCCAAACACCCCAAATTTCCTAATGATGCTATAGGTGAGCCTTCTGGGCTCACAAAACACACTTATGTTTAAATTTATATGGAGCCCAGACTTGTTAAAATATTAAAAATACTATGCCTGATTCATCCCCACATGCAGTGATTTGAATTCTGTCCATTTACGCAGCCAGCACACAATCCTAATTAAAGCACTGGAGACTATTTACAGTTTCATTATCTTTTTTTAAAGTGTTGGGGTGTTTTTTGATTTTTTGGGGGTTGTTTGTTTGTTTTATTAGCACTTTTGTGCTCTCCCATGTGTTCATGTATCTCGTTGGTACCAAATACTCAATTCCTCCTGAAGGCACTGAGAGCTGCAGACGCCCATCGCCTTGCATGACGGCACCAAACTGCTCAACGATTTCAAAAGCAAGATTTACTGCTAACACATCCTGGAAGAGGCTTAATACCAAACAAGAGAAGTGTTATATATTCTATAATGTAGAACCCAAAGCAGGAAAAAAAACCAAAATGCTGATATCCTCAGATAATGTACTCTGCCAGAATCCAAAGCTACCTCGTGATGCCAGCTGCATCAACAGATGTGGCACAGTGGGTTTATTAGAGGAAAAGGATGACTAGGAGCTACAGAGGTGCAGTGCAACATAATTTACAATGCAACTTCATTTGTGGTGCACAAAGCAACCCCACTTGGAAGTCTTACTGACCTGAATGTGCACATTAAGTCTCCCTTCTTTTCTTCTTCTTAGACTGGATATAAAAAGTGACTAATAAATTGTTTTCCACTATAATATGCAAGGGCTGAAAAAAGCCTAACCAGCAAGCGTTGGCACAACTGGGACTGTGTGTTCTCAGAAGCCAGGAGGGAAGATTTCAGACAGGCTTTTCCCCAGGGTCAGTCTCCTCCACTGACTCAGAACTCACATCTATTTGCTTTTTCCTATCCAAACTCCAGGTCCACTGATTACATTTCTTGTTCCATCTAAAAATAAGTCAAACATCTCCGTTTGTGTGCCTAAATAGCCCACTGCTGTAATTTCTCGCCTTCTGAAATTACAGTTCAAAACTCGCTTTTAATTTTGTTTTCCCCTCCCGTTACCAGCTCTTTATACCCTGACACGCATGGCACGCTGCTTCCTGCCCTCTTCTTTCCAACCGGGCTCAGATGAATTAACAAGAAATAGATTTTTCTTTATTACAATGCTGAAGCCCTTCTTTCTTCACAAATGAAAAGCAAGATGATAGATCTTTTCTTCTGTGTGGTGGTTTTGATGTGACAAAAATAGTATTTGATCTGCACAGTGGATAATAGAAATTTTATTACCTATTTAATGAATTGTTTTCATGTTGGACTGAGTCATGGTTAGGGGTTTTGTTTTGTGAGGTTGTTTTTAATGCAAGTGAAGGAGGACTAGCAAGTTTCTAGTGAAACCAGGTATCAACTATGTTGGTCCCAGTGCGTATGCTTAAAAAAACCCCCCAAGCAAGAGGCAGACAGCATAGATACGGCAAAAAACAAGCTAATGAGCAAGTGAAATAACATCATTTTGCAGATAAAAAGTGAGGAGTCCCTGGTGTCAGATCCATCATCTGCTACAGCGTCTCAGTGACCCCACCCGGTGACAGGACTCGGGACTGAAAATGCACAGCCCTGAACTGGCTACCAGCCTGCAAAAAAAAATCCATGTTGGCCCCTTCTCCTGGCTTTCGCAAGGCTAATAAAGCTTTTCCAACTCCTTGCTTACTGTGCACCAAGAATGAGACGCCCTGGGACAGCCTGGCAGAGCACTGCACATCCTGCGCTGCTCATGGTGTGGTTTGTGCTCACGTGTAACCCAACAACTTTCAAGTTTATCAGAAGCAGACAACATTTCTCAGTAAAGCTTCAGCTGGAAATCTCAAGCTGATGCTGAATTCTGTAACTCATTTAAGTAAGGAAAAAAAAATTTAAAAAGGATGCGTGTGGAGGACATAACACTCCCCCTACAACTTCTACAAATAGATGCTTTCTGTCTCAGCATTTTACAGCACCATTGGCTCTTTCTAGATCGACTGGCTCAACCACACACTGCCTGATGAGTTGCTGATTCAGGTGCTAATGCTTCAGACTTGGCTACATACAGTGTTTTAATTAAGTAACCTGCTCTCTAGAGCTTTCTGAAAGCTCACTTAGAGAATAATGCTGAGAGCAAATCTGTCATCTACACAGTGTGCTGGGATTTTCGCTCCCAGTTGAACACTCAGACCGCTTGCTGATGAAGTTCTCTTATCCCTCACACAGTTCATCTGGTTTTGCCTCTCTGAACCGTAACCTGTGTGGCTGGGGAGTCCTTCCCGCCCTGCCCCAGGGGGACCCTGCGGCTCATGCTATACGCACACTCATTTCAGCAGGTCGCAGGCGGTTGTGCTCCACCACTGCTCACACGGTGCTGGACTTCCTCAAGAAGGGCTGGAAGAGGCAGGACATTCCTCCACACCACTCGTGGTGAGATTTGCCTTCTTTCTTACCAAGAAAGACTCGAATTATTTCTGTTTTAGATGGAGTATATCCCTGAAGCCACACTGTTTGCTCTCTACATGCTCCATCTCCCAAGGAAGGAGCTGTAGCAAGGCCCTGGTCACAGATCTGATAACTTCCTATGGGATAAACCCTTTGCAGGTTTCAACACTATGAACATCCAGAACTAACCAAAGACAACTAGCGCATGTGAAATCCTACAAGAGGGTCCACTGATGGCAGGGTGCACTAAGAGCAGCACTACCCCTGGCTTTCCACTGGTCAAATGTATTCGCAAGGACAAAAACAGCAAGTGGAGAAGCTGCAGAGGGGAAGGAAAGAAGGAAGCAGGTGAAAAAGACAAACCATAGCACTGGAAATGCTTAAAGTCACAGATTTTGGAAAGAAAATAAGCTTGTCTCCTCCCAGGAACGCAGCTTCGCGGCCTTCACCAGCAATAAAAACCAAAAACCTTTTAAGGTAGGGGACAAAAACAGAGTAAGAGCTGCTAATCCTCCCTGGCCCTCACCAAGCTTTGTCTCAGCTCCTGTCTGCGCAACACCAGTATCATCTATCACTTTCCAAAAATACTGCTCATTTCCTGTAGTTTTGTAATGCTATCCCCTGGCATCACAAACACTACCTTTTGTCTTTCTTTTTTGTTCATCTCAATTTGATGTACCAATATAATTCATTTCTATAACAATAGCACATTTTATAATGAAAAAGACCACCCAAGCACTAAGTTGCTATTGAATCCTTATCTCTGCTATAGCACAAGACTCATTTGAAAAAGTGAGTCATTCGAGTCATTTAAAGTCTTACACATTTATGAAAATTATAAAGTGTCTCTCACATGGGGTAGGAAGAGTAATAAAATCACACTGCCCCCAAAGGCACAAAACCACCCAGGTACCTGCCTGTCATCACGCTGGGAGCTGTGCTCCCCTTCTGCACCCCTCCTACAGTGCCAGCTTTCTTTTTGAGCTTGTAAGAGCACCTGCAAACTCATTTTTGTGGGCTCAGTTGCTTTTCCAGTCCTTTCACACTTATGCAGTCCTTGCTGTAGCAGTGAAGTTACTGCCAATTTCCACTGGACTGCTCTGTGAAAAGGAGCAGAAGCTCCATGACTCATGCAGTGCTTACAGACACAACTGATGGATAACAGCACAAAAATTAACAATACCAAATGTCATCTCTACAATTCAAACATGCAGATGTTATGCCCACAGCACATGACCACATTAATTCAGGAAACAGTGTTTGCTCCTATGAGCAGCCCTTTAATCAGCACCTCCAGTGCTACTGACCACAGCAGGGTTTTCCCCATAGACCACACAGATGTAAAGGCCACAGAACTCTGTATGCTGCAGTGGGGAAGAAGGTAACCAACTCCTGCCCTGCGGACTCCATGGGAAATCAAATCCCATCTACAAAGAGTTGGATGCAATGCAATTAAAAAAAAAAAGTGAAAGTAAGAGATGTTGATTTTCATGTCATTTGGATGATTTTCAGTGAATTCCGTGTGTCAGAAAGGGTCACACATTCAGGAGAGACAGACGACTAACCCTGGCCTTGAGAAAGAAACAGCAGGGAAAAATAATGGCCGCTGTCAGCACTGCTAAGAGCTAAATCCCCTCAAGCAAATAGTCATAGTCCAGCTAAGAGACAGTGTGAGTTAAACTGTAATAAGCAGTAAAAACACCGCAGTGGTACACAGTGGTCCTTCCCTAAATGTACTTCAAAGTGCTCACAAGCAGAGGTATTCCACATGGCTAAAGCATTGCTTTGATTGTCACACAGAAATGCCAGGGGATTTGGGGATTACAAGCAAAAATCTAAAATGCATGAGGAACCAAAGCTGGAATTTTCCCACGGTGACAAGGTCAGAATTGCCACTGAATCTGCGTTCTCCACA
Source organism: Streptopelia decaocto (assembly GCF_964273445.1). Lineage (NCBI taxonomy): Eukaryota > Metazoa > Chordata > Aves > Columbiformes > Columbidae > Streptopelia > Streptopelia decaocto. The sequence goes on along the minus strand of NC_138668.1, from coordinate 8,936,127 downwards.
GCCAGGCAGGACATTGCCTGGAACGCTGCTCCTCCATCAGCTAGCGGCACAGGCTCAGCAGTAACGCAGAGGACCGAGTGCCACCTACCGAGCTGCTTTATCAGCTCCCTCCTGCCGCAGCTGGATTCCCTGACACCTCTCAAGTGCAGATACTCCAACTCTTCTTACCTTTCTGTCTGAGGCACAATCACCCAGTAGAATGACATAACAATATTTCAGTTGTAGGCTGGGTGTAAATCCTTACAAAAGAGCCTGGCAGGTTGTGAAGCTGCCTGAAGGGGCCCTGAACTGAGCTGCGAAGTAGTCACTGACAGGCTGATGAGCAGGGACTGCTCCAGCTGCACAGCGCTCCAGACACCAGCGCAGAGCAGGGACCTGCAAACCAGAGCAGTTCCACAAGAGGCACTAAACTACTGCGTGTGGCCTGGGCACATTGAAAATGGTCACAGAATATTAGTGGCCACTACAATGCTGGTTATATGCCCATTGGTGAACAGAGTCATAAAGAAGCAGCATCTGAGGTTCTGTAGATTTTCAGATGCTGGAAGGGTGTGCTCCACCACAGTGCTTATCTCATCAGTATAAATAATGTTTTATTGCCTGCTACACTGTCTGCATACAGGAGCCCGGTGTCACAACCATGGCAGTTTAAGAATCTAGAGCTAGCTAGAGAGACCAACTTTGGATGAAGAGTCAAACCCAGTGTCCATCAAACCCTGAAGGGGTTTCACAAAACCTCAGAGTTCGTAGGTCATAAAGTGATATAAAAGGAAAACAAAACAAAGCAAAAAAACCAAACCAAAACAAAACACACTACCCATGAAATTTACTCATACAAACAGGCAGAGTACAAAAGTTAATAGAAAAGATTTATTGCTTAAACTGGTCTCTGGTTATGTGAATGGCAAGTAGGAGGCTCCCACCAGATCAGTCTGCCAGCTCATCTCTCACCAGCACAGGGAATCGCTTGCCTCCTTCACAGAGCTGCGTGTAAGTCGCCCGATAAAGCTGAGCTGCAGAGACCTCTGGGTAGCGCCGGGACTCCAGGACAGGCAGGAGTTCTGCCATCATAACCTGAGCAGGAGCAAAGGAGACATGTCACCAGAGCCAGCATGCACTTTTAGGATTCTGTGAAGTGGCTGCATAACAAGTGAAATCTAACCAGAGCAGTATGACTAATAATGTGCTAATTAATAAACAGATTTTTCTTTTGTCATATTTAACAAAGGCAGAGCTGTTCATCCTCTGCTCGTGAAATACACCAGCAATCACCCAGTGTTCATCAAGCAGAGACATAAATGATGCTTTTCCTCTGCTGCAGAGATGGCCTAACACTGGGGCAAGATCAGCATCCTGCAAGAAACTGAGGCTGATGTTGATTCAGGAGCTCTGCAACCACACAGTGAAGTGCTTACTCACCCAACGGCAAGTTCAACCCCTCACTTAGGACTGTTCCTATTACCTCTGAGTTGGGCCAGATTAATACCAGACAGATGGGCAAGTGGCCAACTCCAGCCCAAACAGAACAAAGCTACACCCCCCCCCACTCCCCCCGGCAAGAGTGCAGGCTACAGGGGATGCTAAAGCTGTCCAACATTCCCCAACCCAGCCTCTGCTTTTTAAGCCTCACTCATGGTCTCAGTCCATGCTCTTAAACAACCCACTGGCCTGTCGCAGCATCATTAACAGCTCTGGGATGATGAATGTGACTGACGACTCAAGCACAGGTGAAGTCCTAATCAAAGGGCTAAAGTTAGCCTTTAGTACCCTTCTCTTAAATTAATGCTAAGACATTTTCCCTGGGATTTTTTTTTCAGCTGGCAAGTCTGAGCAGTCTGCACATTAAAAACCACACAGACCCCTGTACACACTGCCTGTCCAGGAGAAGAGCAGCCAATCAACTGCACGTGTCACTCATCTCCCTCAAAGCATTTTTCAGTGGTGGAAACAAAGGAATACCCAAATGGAATAGAGTACAGGGTGTCCACAAGGTGTTCCCTTTCTTTTCCTCAATAAGTCTCTGCACAGGGACAGAGAAACAGGACACAGTTTCTGATCTTTGGGAAGACTTAAGAGCCGTGGTCCTGAAAGCTACCTAAGGGGAAAGCTGGCATGTGAAGGAGCGCTATACTGCTCCACTTCCTAAGAGCGAGACCTGTCTCTCTTCCATCTGCCTGGTCTGTTCCTGATGCATAAGAAAAAGAAACAGGTCTTCAACATCAAAGACAAGCTAAGAGCTACCAGGACTTCCTATGATTCTTGGCATTCCTCCAGGGAAAGGCAATGGACAGGCTTGACCCAGAAATAGGTACATTCTTCCCCAGGGTACTTGTCTTGTACCAAGTCCATTCACTTGACCTGTCCCAAGAATTTCAGCTATCTTGCACACTCTGCACAGAGCTGCTTCTGACACTCAGAGCTCACCCAGCACAAAGCACCATGAGCAGAGGAAATTGAGTCAGCTGAGAAAGTACCAGGCAGCAGGCTTCAGTAACTACTTCATTTTGGGCAGATAAAAATCAAAAACCTCACAAGCCATAATTCAGCATTATAGCACTAAAGTCCCATTTGAAGACAGGGAGCAATTTATCTTCAGCCAGAGGGAGGAGTGCAGCCAGTTATGAATAACTTTTCCCTGGCTTACAAAAAATGGCTTTCCCACAGTCTATCATCGAGGTCAACAGCAAAGGTTAGGTCAAAGGAGTAGATGTGATTTCACAGATCTTCCCTGCCCTTTGCTGCTGTTGGTTGAGAACAACAAATGATTCTTGTGCTGCAAGCGCTCTGCTCAGGCTGGTGGAGAAACTGACCTTCTACCGTGTTCTTACAGGCAGCTTCAGAATTGTAAAGTCAGGATTAGCAGCACAGTGGTTTGAGACTTAAGAAGGAACAGAGAGCAGAGGAGCTCAATAAGTGGAGGTCACACAGGATAGAATGACCGAGTGGGTGCCCTGACGGGACTCTAACGGGCTGCCAAAAGGGGTCTCCAGGCATTGCCAACGATATCTTCCACTGCCAAACTCTTTCAGAGTAGCTAAAAAAAAAAAATCTTATCAGGAGAGGGTCAGACATTTAAAGGCCTCTGCTCTGGCCTTAGCTAAAAGTCAGTTCATTCATCTACAAAGTAAGCAAGGCATTGATGGGACTCGGACACAAGGCATAAACATAGAAACACCCCTGAGAGAGCTTGCTGGGCTGCTGCTCCCCCATCAGGACCCCGTATGCCAGCTGTTGCCCTTCAGTTGTCCTTTTCTTGCCCTTATCCAGGAGCACTAACTTTTAAAGACTCACCTTTTGTAAGGCAATTTCTTGGTGCAGCATTGACACTTGCAGCTTCAATGCAAACAGGTCCCTCAGCTCCCGGAAACTGGAGTAACAAAGGAGAGGCACAGCCAGCACACCGGCACTGGCACACGTCTGTCCCCTGAGAGGAATGCAGGCTGGAGAGCAGCTTCCTACATCCCCAGCACAGTCTGGGCGCAGCCTCCTTTGGGACTCCACAGCTGCCAGGGTGGAAGAATTGGCAGGAGGAAGGATATACAAGTTAGATCTGCACTTGCAGAATTTGTGATCTACTTAGTCATTCACTTCTAGGAACAATAACTATACTGTGTTAGTCATGGTCAGCTCCTCACATATGGCACAATCACATCTTAAGCTACAGCATGCAGTGCCCCCCATCTCTCAACAGCTCCATCACCTGCTCTCCTGAATTGTAGCAGCTAAAAGCCCCAAGCGTCTCCTGAACACAGATGGGTGGCAAACAGATATTATGGCTTTGTTTCGCACCACACAATTTTATATGTTACCTTATCATTAAGGATTACCAGAAGAAAAATCATTTTGGTCCACAGTGTTCTGTGCAGAGATGCCAAACTACTGTTAAAGCATATCTGGCCACATTCATACCTGACCGAAAAAACAGGGACCGGCTCACCTGTTTGCAGAAGCTGCAACTTTTGCAGGCACTGGGAAACCATGGTTTGCAAACCCTCCAAGGTTAGAAGGCTTTCATACTCTCTTTGCAGAGTGGGATAGTCTAGAACAGAAGCAGAAGAAAACCAGCAGGCACGAGTTTATTGAAACCTTCCTCTCCAAATACCAATTTCTAGAGTGGCCTTGAGTTAACCAGCCCTCATTTTAGGCAGAGAAGGCTCCCGTCCCTCATGTCCAGTACATGACAAGAACACAAGACACATGGAACTGGAGCTCACCAAAATAATCCTTATTCCATCTTCTACCCTCTCCACTCAATGCCCCCTCTCCTTTTTTTTTCCCCCTCCTTACCTGCAGGCTCAGCTTCCACATACTGGCTCAGAAGGGAAGAGACATCCTGGAGGACCTTTAATTCCTCCTCTATCTCTGCAGGACTGAAGGCCGGCATCGGTGAGCAAAACTCAAGCAGCAGCAGCTTAAGGAAGGTTTCACACCACCAGCTCTGTGTGCTATCCCGAGCCCTGGGCCAGAACAAGGACAAGCGGCCTGCCAAGTGGCACTGCCGGAGGAAGGTGAGGACAGCACAGCCGCCTGTTTGCCTGGTGGCCTTGTTTGCCTGGATCAAAAGTTGTATGACTGCTTTAGAGCTGCACTATGAAAAAAACACTTCCTAGAGACCCAGCCTGATCTCCTGTTATTGGAGGCACAAGTGTCTTCAGATGGGAGCATGCTGCAGAGTGATGGCACCCAGTGCCTGCTGTACTGCACCCCCTGCTCATGGAAGGGGCGGTGAGCTCAGAAAGGATACGGTTGTCTGAATCCTCTCTATGAAACGGTTCCTTGCAGCTGCTGCATCTGCACTTGTTTGGCAGAGACGACATCTCCCCCATGCCCTGAAAATTCAAAAGGGGCGGGAGGTGGAAGGAAGTGTTATGCTCCACTGTACCAGATGGTGCTCTCACTGAGCTGCGACACACATATACGACATATCAGCACTTCACATACAAGTAACTTTCTCACCTCTCTCTTTTCCAGGTTATTTACTAGTCACTTCCCCCTCGTTCTTGACAGCTAGTATTAGATCAACAAAGACACCCCACAGAAAGCATCAGACACCGCAAAACGCGTTATTTCTCTCAACTTGTTTCGAGGTGAAGGATTTACGGCCATCAGAAATGCCATACAAGACATGTTTATAAAGAGAACGTGAACTTGCAGCACATCACTACTTCTGTTGCATCACCCAATCTATATTTTTATCACATAGGAAACAACAAACCTTCCCTTGCTTTCTTGAGGGGTAAGTCATTTACATTTCTACACATTTACTCTGTTAGTAAATGTATACAATAAGGAGTTACAGAGGTAGATCAGACAGGACAAATTCTCACTCTAGTTTTTAGCACAGTGATTCCTTCATAAGCCAAACTCTTCTTTAATCTTTTTTCTAGGACATAATATGTTTGGCAAGAAGCATGACAGCAACGCATCAGTATCAGGGACACAGAACAGAGGTTTAAGGACAGTATCAGGAGTAAGCTGGCCAGGACCTTGTAAGAGAGTCCATTTTTCAAAATGAAGTGTTGCACAAATAATAGTGCTACCAGAGAGGTGCATTTCACTTAAGAGTCCAACATCCCCAGTCCCCACAACATCCTTTAGGTAAAGGACTGCTTTAAAGAGCCAGCACATCTCAGCCAGTCTCCCAAAACCTGCCGCAGTGAGAGCCATCAGGAGGAAGCTTAAAATAGTTATGCAGCGCATGACTGTCTAGCCCAAGTGTGCATGTGAATGGATCTTTACATCATGACAGAAATAGCAGTTTTCAAAAATACATTATGCAAAGAAGTGACAAGGTTAATGGAACAGAAAAGAAGTTACCAGGCAAGATGCATTCCCTCTCTAAGGGATCTTCAGAGCAAAGGTTACTTTCAATCTGTCACCAAGTTGAAAGTAATAGTGAAGAGTATAAAATTATCCCAGAGTGATTAGGATGCCCAAAGGCTCAATTTACAAGTGAAAATTAAGGGAACTAAGACTTTGCAAGTTGCTGAAAGGCAACTTAAACTAGTGTTTGATAAATGACAGTTGCCAAGAAAAGGGGGAATTCTCAAGGGTAGCACAAGGATCTATACCTAGATTTAAGATAGGGTTTAAACTTAATATCTGGACAAACCACATAATGAGAAACCTGCTGAATTATGGCAAGACTTCTCAAAAGAAATGGTGGGAAACACATCCAGAGGACTGGAGAATGGACTAGAATACTGAGTTCACTAGAAACCCAACCAGTCACATTGGCATTGGCTCTATTTAAGAGAATTAATCAGCAGAAATCAGCCTCAAACACACACAGCCACGGTGCTCCCAGGCTGGAGAGGTGCCCCAGCAGAACAGTTCAGATCAATGGCCAGTTGGGAAACTCTTTCATTGCACAGGGTGCACAGACACCCACCCCACAGGGTTTCCTGCCTTCAACTACTAGTGTACGGTATCAGCAGAGACTTCTGCAGCACTGTTAATCCCATTATTAAAAGCACTCCAGTACCTTTACAATTTGGGGATTAACAGGGATTAGCGTTCTGAAAACAAATGTAACACTAGTGGCAAGAAAAACATGAAAACACATCTCCTCAGACATAGCCTTGCAAAGACACATGGTGTCGGATCACTGCTCCTGCTCTGAGTCCAGGTCCCACTCACAGCAGGGTCAGTGCCTCCCCATGACCCACAGCCCAGCTGGGTCTCCTCCATGTGACCCCTCCTCACAGCCCCTAAACAGAGGGTGGTTCTGGACTGGACTGATCAGGCTGGGCTTACCTGGAATTCCTGGAATAGGCTTTCCTGTAGGGAAGGGGCAGCTTCAGCTGGCATCTGCAAAACAAGAGAAACATCAGTCCTGACTGCTGGAGAGCAACAGAGCCTTATCTCCACAGAAAATGACATTTTGTCTACATTTGAAATTAATTTGGCTGTAATGGAAGATGTCAGCAACCCTGGGGACTGAATCTACCACTGCCTTCAGCCTGTCCTCATGGAATAAGGATCCACAAGGATTCCACAAGCGTCCCTGAGCTGACCTAGGAGAGCTCCTGCATCCCACCACCACCACCAGAGAGAGGTTCATACCACGTGAGAAGCTGGGAGCAAAGCCTTCACAGGCAAAGACACAGAAACAACATGTTCAGGGAAACTGATCACTACAGACTCGAGCACAAGCAAACCACCCCATGCTGCCACACCTGAGTGTGACAAGGCAGCTTTGCTTAGCACCACACCACACTCAAATAAATAGGAAAGGGACATTTCAGCTTCCACTGGGGACATGCAGAATAAGCCTTAACTTGTTACTGCAAAAACATGTGGGTTGGCATTTCTAGTCACGTGCAAACTATGAACACAAGATTGAGATTGGGTTTTTAAGCAAGTAAATATTTGCATTCAGATTCCTGTTCCCCAAGGAACTGTCACTCAGGGTCCTGTGTCCATCCCAACACCACATGAACAGCAATAATTCCCTCTCTGCACAAACACAAGAGATGGGTCATGGCAGCCGAGAACTTTTTCTCAAAATTTTCCAGGTACAGGCACATATTATATCTGAACTTCACTGTTTTTCTAAAGAACAGAGTACACAGAAAATAATATAGATGTTATTTAAAAAATGAAAGACTGGTCTGAATGCAAAGCAAATCTTTTAAGTATTATTTTGCCACTTCCACACAGAGAATCTCAGTAACATCCACTTCATAATTCTTCCTACACCAAACACTTGAAACAACTGCATTCTAGCCAATACTGATTTGTGTAGTTACATAGGCAATAGCTTACAGGTTAAAGGGGATAGTATAAAACACAGATGCCATCTCTCCAAACAGCACTGGGTATATGCTTTTGAGAGAAAGAGAATTCATGCATTATGTATTATCATTGTGTAGAAAAAAAAAAAAAAATTAAAAAAAATCAATAACCTATACTAGAAAGTGGACTCAGAGGAAAACTAAGGCTTAAGAAAGCTCTACCAGAGGCAACTTTCCAAAACTGTCACAGGGAGCTGTGAAATATCAAAAGACTTAGTTAAAACACTTTCAAAGTCCCAGCCATCCAAGATTAAGCCCTTAAAATGAAAACACTCAATCACAATAAAGGCTTTTAAACTGTAAAGGATCCTTCCTCTTGAGAAAGACTGAGGAGTGGTGAAACCCAGCTGGGCCCTACAGAACAGTTGCAGAGACCAGGCTTTACAGACATGGTAGTCCAGATGTCAAGCAGAAGAAGACAGAGATGCCCATCTCCCAGCACTTACCCTTTCTCCTGGAGGGTGACTGTCCGAGGTGAGGTGCTTCCTCCCAACGCACCTTCAGCAGCAGGGTTCTCGTTTCGGCTGGACTCTCCCAGGGAACAACTTTTCTTCCCTGCATCTAACAGCTGCCTGCCAGCAGCTACAGAGTTCTTTCCCCCAGCTGAATCCCCTATGGAAAAGCTTTGCTGCTGATTCAGTGCAGATCTGGACAAGACAGGTGTCTTTTGGGGTTCAGCAGCAGCACAGGCCCCTCGGTCACTGGCACTGATTGCTGTCCTATGACTTCTTCCTTGTTTGCAAGTCGCCCCTTTTGAGGAGCTCTTCCCAGCTGTCCTGGGACCTTGAGAAACACATCTAGCTGGGGCTCTCCTTTGCAGTTTTTTCACATCTGGGTCAGTCCTATAAGGAGCTCTGAGCTGGTATGGAGAGGGCTTCTTCACAGCAGCAGGCTTTTTGCTTACAGCTCTCACCTTTGTGCTCTCAGGAACATTTTCAACAGGTACAGGCACTTGCTGCTCTTCAGCATTCTTGGGAGGAGGTCCCTCACCTGCAGATTTCTCTCCTGTAGCTCCCTGGGCCTCTAATGGAGTTTTCAAGATGCTTTTCCTGACTTTCAGTGCCTTCTCTAAGGCCCTGTTCAGCAGTTCCAGCTCCTCCAGCTCCTTGGGTGAAGGCCTGTTCTCTGCAAGAGGAGAAGACACATCAGAAGGTCCAAACCTGGACCTTCTCTATTTGTCACTGTAAAAACTCACTCTTCCAGGTGTTACTGAAAGAAACCAAATCCACTGAATGGCACAGTGAGTTCAGCCACCTTGCCACAGCAACTACACAGAGGAGGCAGGCAGGTTTGCCAACAGCCCTGAAGACACCAGGATGGATGGGGGTCACAGCAGAAAACAGTTCTCCGGACTCAGCTTCCCATGAGTGACAGTCACCATGTCTCGGTACAAACACCTCATCGCTGGCCTCGGTTACCATGATACAGCTCCAAGCTAACACCAAGGAAGCCAGTGCACGGAAGGAGGCAGAGGGGGCTTCAACTCGATGCAGCGCTTGGGAGGGATTTCTAAGAAGTGACATACAGGGACACCAGGCCGGCAGAGAAACACTCACCTTGTCCGTCGCTGGAGCCGGGATCCGTCTGCGGCCGCTCGTCCTCCTCCCTGCCCCTGGGGGAAGAAACGCGGCACCAAGGGCCGGCATCGCTGTACACCCAGGGCTCGGCTCCCGCACGGCTGCGGGGACACCAGCACCCGCGCCGCCGGCGCCACACACCCCGGACCTCCCCGCCGCAGCATTCGGAGCTCCACCGCCTCCCTCCCGGCCCGAGGCTGCACTCACCAGCGCTGCAGGAGGGCCCGGCTCCGCGCCGCCCGCTGCTCCAGCTCCCGCCGCCGCTCTGCGCCTTCCCCCAGCGCCGCCAGCAGCGCCGCCGCCACCCTGCAAGGCGCAACACCATCAGCGGCCCGCCGGGGCAGGCCCGCCCGGCCGCCCCACTCCGTCCCGCTCTCACCGCCGGCCGCAGCCCGCAGGCAGCATGGGCCGCGTCGGCTCGGCTCAGCCCGGTCCTGCCTGGTGCAGAGCGCCGCCCTGCGCGCCGCCACAGCCGAACCCCGCGCCGGCACTCGCGCTCTTTATGGCCCTGCCGGGACCTGCGGGGCGGGGCGGGCGCTGAAGGGCGGGAGCGGAAGCGGGGAGTGCGGCATCGCCGGGGTTCCGCGTTTTGCCGGGTTGTGAGGGTCGCTGTGCCTGCCCGGGGGCGGGCGGCAGAGCGCTGGGGACCCCCCAGCCCCGGCGAAACCGCTTTTCCTCAGATGGGTCGAACGCTTCTCTCTCTCCTCGGCAGCGCCTGAGGGGAGCCGGCCGACCTCGGGGGCGGCTAAAGAACGGCTGGCAGAGCAGACCCATCCCAGCGGTTTCTTGCATGCTGAGGTTTTATTTCTCTCAGCCTTCGCTGTGGCTGCCCACGGAGGTGGAGCCACCCGAGAACAGGCAGCGCGCAGCCCACCCGTGTCTGTGGGAGCTGGAGCCCCCCAGCCCGTGCTGTATAAGGCCCACGGGGGCGTGGGATGAACACTCTCCCATGCAGGGGCTGTGCCTGAGCCCACGGCCGGGCTGCGAGCAGGGACAGCAGAACAGCCCGCAGACCAGCTCGCCAGCAGACACACCGTGCTCTGCAGGCTGCTCTGCTGCCCTTGGTGGGCATCACCGGAGAGACACATCTGTGGGGTTGGTTTTGTTTTACGCAGAGAGGAATTTGCCTTGTTCTGCACCCGTGGAAGCTGCCTACCTGCTCACAGGATCCCTGTTGGCAGCTGGGTGCTGCCGGGCTCCCGTCGGGAACACGGCTGCTGCTGCGGGGTGCAGTTCTCCCAAAGTGCCCGTAGCTGGCACTCGGCGCTACCTGTTCAGGCAGCGGAGGAGCAGGAATCCAGTGCTCGCCCTTGCCCAGCAGAATGAAAAATAACTAAGATTTAGAAAGTAGGAAATAAATGGGTTTTGCCTTTGAGGACTGAATCGTCAGGTTGATGTTCATGGTTTCTCTGTGGCCACGTGACCACAGACTCTTGTGGAGGAAAAAATATGAGAATCTTACAAGAGTGGTGGAGACAGGGCTTTAAAACCCTTTATAAAACATTACAAACGTATCAATAAAGTCATGGAATCGATTGCACAGCGCACTGTGGACTTCCACTGTCACCATTGCAGCATATTCCAGGTGTAAATTGCACATTTGGCATGTGCGAAGAATTATTTTTTTCCTACAGACTTTGCAACACAATCTGAAAATTAAGTTGTGCCCTTTCCTGGCACATATCTCGCAAATAAGCGTGAGTTCACTGTCAAAACGCTGTTAACATCTCTGCTTTTGAGGCACAAGCCAAGACAGAGTCCAGCCTGCTCTTCCATGGCTACATGGACTCAGCGGGGCTGACAGAAGTATCACTCACAAAATGGTTTAATCAGCAAAGTCAACAGCTGTAATGCTGTGAGCCCCCCTGGGGAGCACAGCAGTGGGACAAGAATGGCTCAATTTCAGACAGCTGCTTCTCTAAGTCAACTGCCTTTTCCTTCTGCAACGTTCCCACTGGATTTGCTTGTTGGACAAATAGGGGCTTGACTCGGAATATCTGGATTTGCTGTAATTTGCACTTTGTAGAAAACAAGTGGTTCGTAAGATGTTTTTTGCTGAATAGATTGCTTCATTTCCAAGCGCATGAAGCTTCTTGTGTTTCCCTGCTTTTGGCAGAATTATCGCTGTGGTTTTCTCCTGATAGCGCTTAGAAGGCCATCTCAGCCGGAGCATTGGAGGGGATGCAGCCTGGTGCTGCGTGGTGCCCCTGCCTGGGGTGGTTTGCTGCAGGGGGGATGGCTGTGGAGATGCAGGTGGGCTCTAACTCAGCAGAGGGGCCAAGCGCTGCTGGAGCTGCCAGCACCTCCCCATGCTCTGGAAAAACACAGCCTGGGTGATGAGAGAGCTACAGATCTCACTAGGCACCTGGATGCTGTTGACATTTAAGCAATTAAAAACAACCAAAAGGGGATTAAACTGCCATAATCCAGGGAAGTCGCCTGAGGCCTGAAGCCCGCTGGAGCAGCACTACTGATGCTGCCAGTTTGTGCAGCAAGTCTCTGTGGTTTAGAAGTGCTGAAAAAGGAAGACACCTGAAACCCAAGAAACCCTTTGTATTTGAGATGAACCTGGCATGTGACCCTTCCAGAACCTTTGGGTGTTGCAGGCAGTAGAATTCCTGTTAATGGCTAAGAGAGCTTTAATGCAGGCCCTTTATTGTTAATCTGCCTCTTGCTGGGAAGAAGGACAAATGAGGCACAGTTGCCTCCAAGTCAAGATCAAGGTTAGGTGAATGCCACATTAGGAGCACACCAGGAGGCAGAGAGGGCAAGATTGTAACTGCCCCTTCCAACCACAGGAAGGGCTGCACAGGTTAAGCGGTGGGGTGAAATCCCAGTGCAAGAGTTGGAGTGAGTTGCTAATTAGGAGATGAAAGTGCTGCTCTACTGGCACTTGGGGCTCAAAGCACGCCTACATTTGATGTAATGGCCTAGGTGCTCTAAGGGCTCCCACTCCTGTCCACACCCCTGCTCCTGCTGCTTCGCCTTCTGTTTGGTCTTGCGACAGGGCAGGTGCTGGGTAAATCAGTCTGAACCTTCTCTTGTGGGTGGTCGACTTTCCAGTGTATCGTCTGACAAAATCAGTTGAGAAATAAAACAAAGGTAATTGTGTCTGATTCTCCTCACTGGTTGCAGCTCATGGTAGAAGGGGTAAATGCAGCCAAGAGCCATATTCTGTTCATGTGGCAGTAGGCCCTGACCCAGTACAGACCTGATCTGGCACAGTTGGCACAGGAGATATTTATGGATTTTAAGCTAGCGGAGTCTGAACTATGGTTATACTTTATGACATTGCTTGCTGGGAAAATGCTGGGTACCACGACATGGCACACATTCTAAGTAACATTTAAACTGGTAGCAAATTGCTACTTAAATATTTATTTACAAAAGATATGTAGGTTAAAATGCCTGTGGCATTTGTCCTGGAATTTGCCTGTGGCAAACGTCCAACTGGCAGCTGCTGGTAGTCACAGCTCTGCCACCCGTTATTTTTGGTACCTGCAGTGATGAGGCATTTTGCACAGATGAGATGTAGGGGAAGTTGCAGTGTCAGCACTCATTGCTTGGGCTGACATGTGCCAGGTGATATTCTGCAATTCATATTTCTTTTCTTTTACCAAGAGCCGAACTGTCAAATACCTGTAGGCTGATAAAAATAGCTGCCCAGGCACTTGGATCTCCTGCTAGGTGGTTAAAGCTCTTTGAAAACCCTGCCCATAGTCTGACTCCCATAGTTTGACTCCCTAGGGTAAAATTCAAGTAGATATCACACTTGGGTGAACACAAAGAAGAAAAAAAAAAAGAAGCAGAGGAGAAACTTCATCACTAAGAAAACTACCCACACTTTACGATATTATGTAGCTGTGTGCTGCCCATGGAGATCAGTGCTGTCTGCTGAGCTGACAGGAAAATCCTCCCTGTATATACCAAGGTAATGTCCTACACAAACTCCTCCGGTTCTGGGGAGATCTCTTAAACACCAAGGAACTAATTCACACTCTCCTATGGGTCCCAAACCATTCTTGTTTGAGTCAAGGAAGAGGAAAACCTCCCAATATTTCCAGTGTAAGCCTGGGGATGTTGATCTGCTGCTGGAAAAAGTGCATAAATATCCAAAGATCCTTCTTTATCTCTTGTTGTCATTTCTCTGGAGTAAAGACTCCAGGAAAGGAATTTGTGAGAAATTCAGGTTATAAATAGATTCTCAAACTCTCTATCTTGCTGCAGCCAAAATCCCTGCAGAATTCACATGGCTATCAGCAAGATGGGGTGGGAAGGGGATGTGATGTGTCCTGGGGACATGTTGCATCTGGAAGTGAAGGGTGTCAGTGTGCAGTGGCCACATTGGTCTCACTGGGGCACTCAGTGGGTGCTGTGTCCACCCAGCCAGCGGGCAGATTCCTAAGCTGCAGGTCACAGACTACATGAGTTTATGAAATCAGGACAAACATCAGCTTTGTAAAACTGGCTAGGTGAAAAATGCTGACAGCAGGGACACTCTGACAGGGAAGTACTCTACTCTGTATCCTCAGCCTCTTCCTGAACTGGAGCTTACATTTATCATCTCTCATTAAAATAAAACAGGGAGGATGAAACTCATAATATGTGTTAAATTATGAAGCAGATGAGGCTATAGTACGCACACAAGTTGGAAAAGAGTATGGCTGAGGTGAGAAGATGCAGAAAGAAAGTGGAAAGTCTTTCCAAACATGGCAAGTACACCAGCTTGGAGTTCGGGTTAAGGGAAAACCCAAAGTGGGGAATGCAGGGCACTGGCAGCTGGATTCCTCTGCTTGGCGTTACCTTGGGCTCCAGCAGCGCTTGCACTGGATGCGGCCGTGGAGCGGGCTGCAGCTCCCCGGCCCTGCGCTCACGCAGGCTGCAGGGATGAGTCTTGCTCCAGAGGCTCTGACTTCAGCGCTGGAGCACAGAGGAGGCAGCGGGCAGGGAGGGGAGGATCTGCTGTCCCGCCAGACTTCCCGCCAGCAGCAGAGGCTGAAGCTCTGGCCCACGGAGCGGGTGATCTCTGCCCAGGCTGTGCAAATCCGGTACGGCTCTCAAGAGATCCTGTTTGGCCATGTGGGTGGAAGGAAGTGAGGTACTGTGGGTTTTGAGGAAAACAGTGTTTCAGCGAGGAGAGCTGTGCTGTGGAGTGAGACTCAGGGACAGGGAAAGCTGCAAATCTGGAGATTTGGCCAGAACGTTTGGAAAACATCTGCAGCAATTCATCACACAGCCCCTGTGAACACCATGTGCAGGAACATCCTGCCCCTGGCTGCTATGTTACTCTGCCAGTGTTTTTTTTGACGTGCTGCAGTAACAACAGTGTCTTTCCTCCCATGTTCTGGTAGAAAATAATATATTTAACACATGCAGGTCCCCATAAAACCAGGCCAGTAGTTTGTATGCCACATAGGAAGCTGTGGATTAATCCCCTGCCTGAGGACTGAATGTGTTAAGAATCATCACATTAGCACATCTTCAAAATCCTGAACCCAAGCTGAGGTCTTGGTTCACACCAAATGAAAGCAATGTCCCTCGGAGCTGTCAGACAAGGAAAGGGTCTTATCCAGAGGCTTGTAGAGAGTCCCTGTATTGCTGAGGTATTTATGGGGCTGTTTTGCCCTCGAGGCTTCTCACTAGCTGATTTACAGTCTGGGAAAATGCAGGCAAATGGAAACCTGAGGGGGTCCTTCCATTCTTTCCTAAACTTCTCACAGCATGGGTTCTTGTGAAAAGGAGGAGATGGGGTTCCTGTGGCACAAAGAGCACCCACCCACGGACCATGGCTTCTCCTGTTGAGGACTCGTGTGGAGGCTCAGGGTAGCATTGGGCAGACTTCTGAAACACGTGCAGTAATTCATCAGAGTTCTCACAAATGCCTCGCTCATCCACACCTCCCCAAACATCATTGCCTCTGGGATGGCAGGAGAGAGACCCTCCTGCACCAGCCCTGCCGCTTGCAAGGGAGAGACGCGATGCATCTGGGGTCTGGGGGAGTCCCAGCAGATCAAACTCCCTCAAAATGAACCACTTCTTCACCCAGTGAGTGTTTCTGTGCTGGAAATCCTTGAACAATCCTGCTAGAGAGCATTGATATGAGATTTGCACGAGCACTTGATGCTCTGAGTGTTTGCAGTTAATTCCCTGGGAAGTGCAGCCCCTGGGGATGGGGGTGGACTCTGGGCCCGTCACCACTGCAGGCTGTGCGTGCCAAAGGCTGCGTGGGTTAAAAGGAAAAAAAAAAAGCTTTTAGCAAAACTCATGGGGAAAAACACCAATAGGAATTAAATGCAAAGATCTGAGCTCTGGGGAAGGATGTCCCTTACCCACAGTTTGCCAGGGAGATAACACGGTATGTTGTCTTGTTGCATATTATGTCCTGTGCTTCTGCTGTTTGCTGCAGGTAGAAACAGGGTATCGTGCTTGATGTCTGTGACCCTGAACTGCCTGTCCATGACAGAGCAGGCAGCAAGCAGCATCTGGCCCGTGGTACTGTTCATACAATCATGAAGCTTGAATGGGAACTCGAAGGCCAGGGGTGGTGGGTACATTGGCCACACTGGCGATTGCACTCAGATGTGTCCCTGAGCCCCGGACACCAGTGAGCTCAGGTTCTGGCTGGTGCTGAGTTGAAGTCTGAGCCCCATGGAGGATGGAGAGGAGCAAGGGCCAAAGACAAATATTTTCCTATTTCTCTCAGAGTTGCTGGCGAAGTGTACAACAAATTTATTTTCTTATCTGCCATTGTAATATTCATCGATAAAGGCTATGAACCTGCTGACTCTTTGCTTATGAGAGGAAGTTCAAACACAGGGCGTACATACCTTAGAGGGGCAAGGCTTCCCAGTCAAACACATTTACATTTATTCCCAAATGTCTTCCTTCCAGGTGGAGAAAGAAAGACCAAACCTTTAACTTTGACAAGGCCTATCTTTTCCTATCTCAAGATATTTCTGGCCAGGACACTAAGGGTTGTTTTGCTGTACTTGTTTGGGAAATGTCTGTGCAGTGGGATGGAGAAGAGCACTGATGGGCTCAGCCTGGTATAAGGTGTGTGCTTCTAGTTGGCGTGGTCCATGCTCCTCTGGTGAAAGTCCAAAGGTTTGGAAAGCACTGTGATGTCAGGTACAAAAGAAAAGACACTTGGCAGTAACTGTACAAATAAATCTGCTTCAGTACTGACTGAAATGGAACATATACTGAGAAAGAAAACCCCCCAGACACTCCTATATCCGTATAAACAAAGGCTCACACAGCCAGAGTCCACTGGGCTGTTGTGGTAGCAAAGAAATAACCATAAGCCATGGCTTTATGAATTGCTTTTCCCAATTGCTTTTTTATTATTTCCCATATTTAGTGAATAATTAGGAGCTAAAGGAGAAGGGAAATGCCTGTCCTGAGTCTGTGGTGTGGTGACTGATGCTAGAAGGGGCTGCAGTAATATATTTAGATTTTAATAGAGCATTTGACACTGTGTCTTTAAGTCTTCTGCGCAAAACTGATTAAGACAGGTTATTTGTGAAAGCTAATGATGGAAAAGACTGCATGAGGTGGAGAAAGGTACCTAAGTTTCTACAAACATCACTGCCAGATTAAGTTCTGATTAATCAATTTAGACTTACGTCAGATTAACATCATCTTCATCTTTGCTGCCAGTCTCAACAAGACCTTTCAGCTCCAGGCCATCACATCATGTATTGCATAGGTAAGAGCATTTGATGAGATCCATCCCGTTCCCTGTGGGCAGCAATCATGCTCAGAACCAAGATTGTTGTTTTCCTTTATTCAGTTTCACCTTCCTCTTCTAGAATTCAAAAATTACTGCAAGCCTCCATGTGCTGGAAGTCTCCTTTTCATTACCCCTGAACTTGATTTAAGACATAAGACAGAGTTTTTCAAGTCACTTTCAGCTAGAAAGACTTCCAAATTCAGCTCTCCGTTTTTCATCTCTCTGAGTGCATTCAGCTGAAACCGAGTAAAAATCCTTCATATCAAATGATTTTGAAACGCTCCAAATGTGCAGACACACACGTATCATCTCTGGAAGGACTTCTGATCTCTACTTGTATCTCCCAGTTTCTTGCTCACACATCTGCAAGGAGTGGATCCCTGCATTCACTGGTGATATCTACGCTAGAATAACCTTCCACTTCTCAACCTTGTCAGCAAGGTTGGCATGATCAGACAGATACAGCTCTCAGATTTATTCACAAAAGTTCCCATCTGCTGGTTTTGATGACAAAGGGATGTAAATTCCTTTCTCGTATCATCATTTTAATGCCTCGTCTCTGGAAAAAGAAGTATTAGTGGAGGGCACCTGGAATATCTTGGGTCATTGTTTCCCTACCCTGTCATCTGCCCAAAGCAGTAATTCTCCATCTCTTGAACAGCTTAATACTCCTTTAACATCTCCACTGACCGCACCAAGAGACAGAAACTCCAGTCATCAGTAGAGGCAGTTATTACTTCTTGGTAGGGAGTCATATCAGGCTGCAGATGAAATAGTTGCTTCAATTCTTCTCAGTACTTTGAAGCAAGTGCTGATTAAGAGCCATCAGAGGTTCTGTCTCGCAATCAGACACTGTAGCTTTTTCAAGTAACCTTTTTTTAAGATGGGTCAGCCATGGGGACCCCCTTTCATAGCCTTCTAATTTCCTCAGGCAACTTGATCATGCCCAACTCTCTGGAGGGCCATAGTAACTTTGAATAGTTTTTGTTTTGATCGTATTAAATCAGATACATCATTCCAGTAGGCACCACTGGATCTGTGTCACGCCTGCCTGCAAAAACACAAGGTGAATTCTCTGTGAATTTAGTATTTATCTTTATTAGGGCTGAACCCAGCCATGACCTGAATGAGGAAGGGTCTGGGCCATCTGCTCCCAGTAGATCAACCTGTACTTTACCACTTCTGTCTGCAGGTTTTTATCTCTAGGTTGAGCTGACAAAGTAGTTCTGCCTTTACAATGGGGAGTCTTTGAGTGGCCATGGCCTCCATTCAAATTCAAAAGTCCCAGATAAAGGGCTAATTCTGACTGTGGTGATGTGGTTTGTCTGGGAAGATGTTTCCTGGACAGTTAAATCACCTGGGAAAAGACTGTGCTCTCCTGCAAGCTGGGGAAGGACTGGATGAGAGCTACTACGAGCTGAAAATGCTCTTTTTATTTTGTCTCTGTCAGGCAAAGTCAGCTTTAGCAGGAGCTGAAAGCAAGAGGGAACAGCCCAAAGCCACGGTTCTTTTCCTGAGGCAGGAGGACAGAAGTGTGGAGTGTTGCACTTGAGTGTTGTTTTCTGCAGAAGCTGTCCTCTCCCTGCCAGGCATGTGAGCTACCAGTGGTGTGTTCAGAAACTCTTTGCACAGCCTGTGCTTAGGGTCTGTTCGCTCATATGCATCTGTTAGTGCATTCTGGTACTTACATGGCTGAAGAGTTAGGTAGTCCGAAGAGTTAAACAGGAGGGCTCAAGGCAAAGTGGGAGTCTGGAAAGTTGGGAATTAAGAATATGAGTGTTGAGGGGAGTCATAAGTGAACCTGGTAAGGGGCAAGTAGCGTGAACATAACCTGAGAGTCTGTGACCTGGCAAGAAATTCAGAGTATCAGGACCAAAGAACTGCCTGGACTTAGTTGTCTTAAAGACTTCCAGGGGATTCAGCAGTGCTCATTCCTCTCATTCCTCCATCCTCTGAGGCAGAAAGCCCCCAAACCATTACCAGGACTGCCCCCTTTCTTGGAGGGGACTCTTGACCTTGCTGCTGTTGACACAAGACACCTTCATCCCCACCAGCCATCCGCCAGATCTCCCTAGGAGTGGGGCCAAGGCTGGGCTGTGTTGCCAACATGAGAACTTTGAATGCCGACTGCAGTGGACCATCTCCATGCAAGCCTTCCTGGGTCAGACCCATAGCTCTGCAAGCCTATATGTGCCAGGCACGATTGGGCAATGGGTTGCAGGCTGCTGGGAAATGAAGAAAAGCACTTTTGCTTGGGCAGAAGGGACAGTGCGTTGAGTTTATGCTGTATCTGTGCTGTAGATCGTGAGATAGCTTAACACTCTTGAGCTGTCAGACCTTGTGTTTTTCATCAAACTGAACTTGATTTTTTAGAAATTATTGTTAATTATGCTCTCCAACCAGAAAGCACAGGTCTTTGATCAGTGCTTCATAAAGCAAGTACCATCCATTGCTCCATCTTGTGTCAGCTCATTAGGAGTTGCTTTCATTACAAACCATGCTCATCAGCTGAGTCTTAAGTCCTGCAGCTGGAAGTCTGCATAGTAAGAGGAGTAAGACAAGGTTTTTGTAGCTAGGTTTCAAACCATAGAGAGCCAGTTTGTATGAAGGAGGCATTGTAATGAAAATGCAATCACTGAT
Source organism: Streptopelia decaocto (assembly GCF_964273445.1). NCBI lineage: Eukaryota > Metazoa > Chordata > Aves > Columbiformes > Columbidae > Streptopelia > Streptopelia decaocto. Next base: position 8,916,382 of record NC_138668.1, on the reverse strand, counting down.
AAGCAGAAGATTAGGCCCAGCAGCTGTCCCAGAAGTGAAGTAGCTGTATAAAATGGGATGATTTTTTTGGTCATTGCCTTATCTATAGCCCCAGGCTTGGATTGATGGTACCTGTGTTTGAACTGTGATAAACAAGAGTGCATGTGCACCAAGTTCCTTGGAGCTGTACTGCCAGGGCAGGATTTGGCCTCCCAGGTACAAAGTGTCAGTGTTGAAGCCTTGTTCACACACTGTCCAGTAACTTAAAGCATAGCTGGTGTCTTGACCCTGAAAAAGCAACACACTCCAGAGGATTGTTGTCCATGAGGCTCCCCTGCAATCACAGAATCATTGCTCTTCATAAGCTTATAGAGAACTGGAAAGTAAGAGAATTTAAGCATTAATTATAGCTAACTTGTCTGGTAGCCCACTGTTCTACAGCTGATTTAGGGCTGCCTGAAGGGAGGTTAGGAGCCTCATTGTCCAACTGTGTGGAAAAGCGATCTAAGATAGGAACAATGCAATGGGAGAGAAGGATGCTCCTGACACCACGACATGCCTTTGCAGCAGCCTTTGCTCCCTGCTAAGGCAAAGTGGTGATGGCAACATTTGATGCAACAAAGTCATCACTGGTAGAAATCAATTAAGCCAAAAAGCCCATCAGCATTCTTGTTTTCCTTCTACTTGTCCTGAGGTCTCTGTATCCCTTGGCTTTCAGGACACTCAGGTTTTGGAGCTTCAGGCTGGGCAGTCATGCCCAGCTACTACTCCCCTCGTGGCCTCCTTGCAGCAACTCCCAGCTGCAGAAAACCCTGGGCAAGGCTGGTGCCAGAGTCAGTGCAGAGAGGAACAGTACCTGCAGTTTACTCCCCTCTAAGTGGGCAGCAGATGTGCTCTGAGAAGTGCATGAAACACAGCCAGCGTTTCACACTCTCTTCTCTTTACATGCTGTGACTACCAACTGTGCAAGTGCTATGTGGGTCAAGACTGGCACTCTGTGCTGCCTTTGCTCAGCCCAAGCCCTTGTGAGGAGCTGCTTCTACCCTACAAGCCCTCTCTGAGCTCTGATGCTTTGCAGCAAGCATGCTCTCATCTGAGAAAGGAAAGTGTTTTCAGAGCATGCCTCGAGCATTTTGGATTGGGAGCCCAGCTCATACCACAGTTCCTCTGCCAGACGTGGGCCTATCATGAGGTTTTTTTCTGTTTAATCATATAAAGAAAAATGTATTTGCCTTTCTCAGCAGACATCATCGCTGCAGTATCTATTTCTTAGTCCTAGAACATATTCTTCCCCCTACTGAATTACATGGTCTACTTTGTGTGCTCGTGTTTTGCCAGATGTGAAGCGTGAGGATGATGCTGTTTTGGAGACAGACCAATGAGGCCCTGGTATTCCCAGCCCAACAGTTAATGGTAATGTGGGGTTTCATGGGATGCTCCTTGGGCTGCAAATAAGCACGTTTATCTCTGAATGCTTCAGGGCAGCTCGGCTGGCAAATCACAGAAGTCTTAACCTCCAAATCACCAGGCAAAACCTGACATTAGGGATGCTGATGAAAGGCATAAAGCTCTCCGGCTGGCAGTGGAGGCTGCTTATACAAATCGTCACTGTTTGAGCATTCTTAGAATTTTTTGACTTGAATTAAATGCTCTGTGGCCCTTCAGCGTGGCAGGTGGATGTGCACAAAACACAATGGGAAGAATGGGAAAGATTCAGGCAGTTCCCTGCCTGAGCTTAACGGAGGTCTATATAGTTAGTTCTGGATTTAATACTCATTTGTTTTGTTGAGGAAAACACAGTGTCGATACCCCCCAGGGTTCCCACCCCACCCTGCAGTACCCGTGCAGCTGGTCACCATGCTGAGACAGTCCTGTTTGTGGCAGAGAGGATCAAGAGCAACGACTGGACAGAGCCAACTTTTGGGATGGCTGATGAGGCTGCATAGAGAGGGCCTGGCCCTGCTTCCATTTGCATCACCAAAGATGGGTCCGGGGTATTACAGCAGCAATTGAGCACAAGCTGCAGCTTGCCGTCACCCAGCGAAGTGGCACCACGTCACTGAGCTGTGGGGAAGTCGTGGTGACAGAAGCCCATAACCAAGGCAGGTGAAGGAGCCACTCCACATGGTGCTGGCACATGTGGAGCCACTCAGCACACAAAGGGGCACAAAAGCACTCACCTCAAACCTGCCGGCGCTGTCTGCCCCTCATCCTCCACTGTGCCTCAGTACATGCAGGTGCCGATCTGCAGCGAGGCAGGTTGCAGGTGGGTCGTGTTTCTCGGTGATTGCAGGTGCTAGCAGAGGGGTGCAGAGGGGCTGGTGGCTGCAGCTGGGAAGCATTATCAGCTCCACCTGCACCATCAGTGAAAAGTGGGGCAAGTGGGGAGGGGAAATAGCCAGTGGGAACTGAAGCGACACAAGGAAGAACAATAGCTCTTAAAGAGGAGTTTGGAGTGATAGAAAAGCACGGCGGCTCTTTGATCCTCTGGCTTCTCTTAGGGTAGCGGGATTCCTCAAGTTATTAAAGCTGTGGGGCTGGGATGCTGCTCTGGTGCATGTGAGACCTCACACCTGAGCCTGAGAAGTGGTGTGTGTCCTGCCTGTGGTCCTCAGCATGCTGTGTGTTTACTAGCACTGGGTTTTTGTACGATTTAAAAAGAACAGCTAGCTTAGGACAGCGTTTCACTTTTTTCCAGCCTTCCTGTTCTAGCAGATGTGTCCTTATTTTGAGGTTGTAAGTGTAAAAACTTGAGAAATAAAAAAATGCAACACGAAGACTTTCACCAGGCAGCCTGTCCCGCGGGTGGGGGCTGCTTCCCCCTGCCCGTGCTCCCCCGTGCCCGCCGGGGAAGGCAGGTGACTGCGGTGCTGCCGGGGCTTGGAGCGCTTCACTTGGCGCTCGCCTGCAGGCTCAGCTTGCTTGGCTGCTCTGTGCACGTTCGCAGCGCTTTAAGGAGCAATTTCAAACTGGTTTTGTTAAACTGAGCCAGGAAGCGGCCCCGGCAGTTTAAAGAAAATGCATTGCAACGGAGCAGCGAGTTCCCGGCCGGGCTGAGCCTCGGTAAGTACCGCTGCACCCCCACACCGGGCAGAAGCCCACTGGCCGGGCTCGGGGGGGGCTTCGCCGGGAGCACGCCCGGCTCACCCGCCGCTCTCCGTGCTGCCCTCTCGGCAGCCGGGCTCGAGTTCTTCCCGGGCCGGCGGAGCTGGGCTCCCGCAGCGCTCCCGGGCCGGACGGCTCCCTCCCCTCCCCCGGTCACCGCGCATCCCGGGGCGGAACGGGCTGGGCTGTCCGGCGGGCGGGGGTGGCTCCCGGTGCCGCCCCTCCGCCCCGCTTCCTCGGCCGCCTCCCCCGGGCCCCGGCCGGAGCCCGCTGCCCTCCGCCGCCGGCGGTAGCGGGGCCGCGCCGGCGCTCCCCGGCTGCATCCCCGGCGTGCGGGCCGGCTGCGCCGCGGGAAGGGCCCGAGGGACGGCGGAGCAAGTGAGCGGGCTGCGGTGGGGAGCTCTCCCCCCTTCTCCTCCCTTTCTCCCCCTTTTTTCTCCCCCTTCTCTCCGCGTTCCACGGAGGTTCCCTCCTCCACCTCGGCCGTGGCCGTTGGGAGCGCAGGGCTGCGCTGCGGGAGCCCGGGAGTTGCAAAACATCTCCCGGCTTTGCAGCACGGTTGTGTGTATTATTTTTTTTCCCTGTTTCCCCCTTCCACTTGGAGTGGCTAATTGGATAGGAAAACACTAACTGCAGGGGTGGGATTACTTCATGCTCTTGCAATGCTGTTTTGCTGTTCGATTTCAGTCGTTGCCCGTGAAAAGCGCCTGCCTGGCGGTGCTGCCCCGGGAGCGCGGTGAGGGGCGAGCACAGGCGCCTCTGCCGCCAGCGCCTTTTCTTCATACCAGGCCTTCGCTTTTAAGGGAGATTTCGTTGCCTCTGTGGCTGCGCTGGTTTCAGAGGGGGTGGTTTGCTCTTTTGAACGGTGTGTTCAGCGCGTCCTGCAGTAATCCCGGCGCATTGCTGCGGGCCCTGAGGCTTCCTCGTCTGGCAGGTTAATTTCATCGCTAGGGCTTTTTTTCTTTTGCTTCCAGGAAATTTCTGTAGAACGTGAGATTCAGCGAGGCAACGATGTTTGCAGTGGGCTGGTTTCTTCCCAGCCTACCGGCTGGTGTCCTGACCCCTTGCAGCCATGAGTTGTCATGGTGTGGAACAGCTCTGAGCTCTGCCCTGTCCCCCTGGAGATTATTTTCCTTTTCTGTTGCTGAAAGTTAGATTTCCTCAGGTTTTCCTGAAAATAAGGGAACAAGGAAAGTTCTCATATAGGTGGCATTGAGATTCAGCTAGCCAAACCATCAGAAATGGCTTTCTGAAGAATACAATATGTCTAGATATGCATCTTGAAAAACTCATTCTTGAATACAAGCAACAAGTGATGTGTGTTTTTAAAGAATAAAGGCTGAGGAGGCGAGTGCTGGATGCTGATTCCTTTAGGCCAGGAGTTAGCAGGATGCTTTAACGTGGGGATGAGCATCCTGGGGGCGGTGCTTGGGTTGGCTGGATGTGTGTTTGCCTGGCTGAGAAGTGTGCAAGTGAAGGACTGGTCTGTGCCTGTCTCACCTTTGGCTTTACTGCATGGTTCCCATCAAAAATGGATGGTGAGCATGGTGCTTGGGAGCAGCTTGCTTCTCTTCACTATCTTTCCCCTACAGGTACTTTTTCTTGCTCTCAGCTGATAATTACAGCAGTAAAATAGGGAGGGAGCTATTTGTCTTCCTTCTTTATTGTAAATATTTTACCTGTCAAACAATAACCCTAGAAATAATCAAAACCAAGGAAAGTTGCTTTGTACCTCTTAAACCTGGGCTTCCCCTGATGGTATCATCCTCTGGGGTGGGGCTGTTTTGCTTTACTTGCCTGAATTAATTTTATTGCGGTACTGAGAACTCCCATGTGGTCTCTGGAACTTGTCCTGCATTTTGAGGAGTTGAGGACTTGCTGAGTAGTTGCTTTCCTTTGCTAAAAGGTAGTGCTGTTAGGTGGGAAATTTCTTATCCCAGCCAGTTTCTGGGGACCTGAGAGGTGACCTTTGCAGCTTTCACCCCCAACAATTGTGTGGTCCTGGTTGATACATTTAAGTTATTTGTCTCATCTAAAGTTACGAAAACTTGATATTTCTCATAGTAGTTGCATGCATTAGCTTATGTCCTTCCTTCTCCCCTTCTGCTAAGCAAAAATCCACATCTATTTTGATGCTAACAACAGTCGTTCAGGTGTTTCCCAGACTCAGGGTACCTACAGTCCTTTTGTACTTGCACACTGGAGCCCTGTCTGTCTCAGACTGTCATCTTGGGTGCAGGGAGAGAGGGCTGGAGGTGTAGGGAAGGCAAATGCTACTGGTGAGGTAGCTCCACGCTGCAGAAGAGCCAGAGCCCCTTCTGCACGGAAGGTGATGCCATCTCGGTGTCTTGCTGGAGAACAGCTTCTTTTGGGGTGAGGCATCCCCTGTCCTGTGCAGTGCAAGGAACTGTCATAACTTTCAGAAAGTGACACCTACTGTGATGTTATTAAAAGTGCAACTTGCTCCCCGCTGTGCTTTTGGGTGAGAATTTGGTGGCAATGTATTGTGTGTTCCTACAGGATAACTAAATCAGTGGTCAGAAAAGGGTGAGATGTTATCATCCGTGTGGCAGTCATTATCGCAATGGGTCTTTTAGTTATCAGCCCTTTACCTTTATAACTTTAAAGCAAACACTCTTTTTGTTAGCTTTAAGGATTTAATTTTTTAAGACTGCAAATGATTGTCATTTGCACAGAGGTCAGCTACAGTAATTGTCTTACTGCCCTCCACTTTGCAGCCCCGGTAGCGTTGGGAATCGCAGGGGAGCGGTGGGGCGCTGGGGTGGGCAGCCCATGCTGCTCCACTCCCCTCTGAGCAGCGGAAGGGACTGTGTGTCTGGAGCCAGCAGCAGCGTGGCCGGGGAAGCCCGGGCAGCCCTTGGAAGTACAACTGCAGGGGATGCCGCTTGTGGCGGGGAGCCAAGCCAAAGTGTGACCGAGAGCCCTGTCCGTCCTGGCTCCCAGCAGCCGGAGCTGGTGAGGTCATGAGACGCCCTTTGGTGTAGGCAGTGCCTGGCTGCTCTCTGGGGGCACGGCTGCACCCACTGCTCGTGGGGCCTTGCGTCTCTCCCAAAAGGAGAAATGTGTGTACTGCTTATTAACTTGTGTATCAAACTGGGTTGGGGACTGTAAGGTACACGCACACAAATTTCCTCTTGACCTGGCAGCAGATGCAGGCATGCACTCCACCCTACCACATGCAACCTTGCAATGCTGCATGTCTTCTGGGGTGACTGAGCTCCAGACATGCCTGTAGCATGTGGGGACCACAAGTGTCATCTCCTTTTGTGCAGGCTTTTCCTCAACTGTGAGACGGCCAGAACTGTTTTTCCCAGATCCGCAAGAGCAGAGCTGTAAGACCTTGTTAATTAGTGATTATCAAGTGCTGGAGGCTGTTGGCTGCTGGGCAGAGGGAAAGTGGGGGGTGGGGTGTGTGGCAGCAGTATCTTGAGGTCTTTGTCCCACTGTTGCAAGCGTAGAGGAAAAACTTGGCTGGGCCTTGAAGCAGGAGCTGTGTTGTGACTGTGCCATAGGTGGTGGTACGCATCCGTGTGAGCAGATGACTCGGTGCTGCTGGGTGGTTTAAATTGGGCACCAGCTGCAGGTGATGCTGAATGAGGAGCATTTGCACCTTCTTGTGCCACAGCCTGCTTCCTGGTCTGCCTGCTGCTCCCCACCTCTCCCTCCTGAGCAGCAGGACCTACATCCCAGCCCTCAGGGTGTCATTGACAGGGGTCTTCCCTATGCTTTGTCCTTAAAACCTGACAGACTGTATCTTCTTATTCCCAGGCTTGAGAAGAGACGCTCTTGCTGGGCCAGCTCGTTCCCCAGGCTCTGAAGCTGGTACGTGCTGAGTGAACACAGGTGTACCCTCGTCTGGGACTCCCGGCATTGTCTGTGCATTACACTGTACCAGAGGTGAGATTACCATGTTAAGCACGTTAATCCTGCCAAAGGGGAAAACATAATCTGAGGAGGTGATTCGTTGTGGAAGTAATCAGGAAGGATCCTTGCCAGTGTGCTGGTCCCTCATGTAGGAGGGGACTGGCTTGAGGGCAGCTGGTAGGTTTATGACTGATGCCTATTAAAAGAGGGAAGGTGGTCAGGTCAGTGGAGTGTTTCTTGGGGTTAATAACCACGATGTGGAACATCACAGAGTGGCAAAATCTCTTAACAGCTGCGTGGCTTGCAGTGAGTCTGGATGTCTAAAGTTGCTTTCTTCATTCTAAAAGAAGAGGTGAGACATGGGTTTGTGATTGAGGAGGAAGCCTGCTGCGCAGGTCTGACAGGGATCTGCCTTGGCTGGGGTGACCCTGTTTGTCCTGGCGTCACTTTGAAGAGCCACAGGGAAGGCTGATCTGCACACCGGCACCTCGGGCTGTTTTTTCTGGCTGGATCGGGCAGTGTTTCTCTGTGCAGCATGGGATACAGCTTGTTCCCAGGGAACAGACCTCTGCATATGTGGATGCTGGCTTGGGTTTCCTGTGCAAAATGGATTTATAGGAACGCACTGAGCTCCTTTGGAAAACAGCTTGAGATCTAATGAAAGACATCACTGTGTAAAAAACCAATATTGTTAGCAAGTTACTCACATTGTTAATGAGGTCAGATCATTGCCTTGTAACAAAATTAGTTTGTTTTGCTTTAATCAATGTTAGTAGCTAGAGTGCTCAATAATTACTCATGTCCTTATGAAAGAGATGGGACAGCATGAGTATAGCTGCTGGCAGACTTCTCTGACTCTGAAATGAATTGTGCAGATTATTTTGGGAAGGCATCTTTCCAGATGCACAGTGCCCCTGGAGTGATGCTGGCAGAACCCAGCTTCAGCCAGGAGTGATCATGGTCTGTAGAATGGCTGCTCTGTAAAGAGCTGTCCATAGGGATGTTCAGAGTAGCCTTAGTGGCAGGAACATCTTTGGACTCTGCTGCTGTCTCCATTTTTACAGTCCCATTTGACACACAGCATGCTAGGTGTCTCTCTTCCTTTCTTTAGTCTATGTAAATTGTCAAGACCCCAGTGGCTGTCAGATACATTGGCTCTCTAAAACAGAAAGTGTCCCCCTAGGTATTTGCACTTCTAGTATCCTTTTTTTGTTTTTTTTCCTGATGTCAGTGATGTGTTCCTGCAAAGGCAACCTGTGGCAGCCAGGATGGATGGGCAGGGCTGAGAGCAGCTCGAGAGGATGGGGTGCTGAGAGCCACTGCTGTGGTGGCGACTTGGCTGAAGAGAAAGGGTTGTCCAGCAGGCCAGGCTTTTCCTTATAAGTGTGATGGTTGTGCATGTGCCTTCTGCATATCCAGCCGCTGCACAGCAAGAGAAGAGCTGTGATGATGGGCGGCAGCAGGCACCTTCTGCCATGCCTCACCTGGGGGAACACAGGGTGGGCTGTGAGACTCCAGGATCTACTATGCCCTTGGTCTCTCTCGGTAGACCTGTACCTGTAATTAAGTCAGTGTAGCCTCTGATCAGAAGTTGGACTGAAGCTGACTGTCCCACGCATGCTGGAGGTGAGTGGTTCTTCTCCAGCATCTGACTGGCAGGTCCCTGGGAGCAGCGTAGGGGGAGAGCAGAGCTGCAGCACTGTGGAACTGGTGCACGGAACAGCTCTTGTCAGCACTGTGGCCTTTGTTTTGTTGTGCTCTCCCTTCTTCTTGGTGGGTCCTCACAAGAACCTGGGTTGGGCTCTTTGAGTGCATACAGCTCAGCAACTTCATATTGAAGTTGTCCTTTTCTGTGAGAGAAAGATGAGTTCATCCTGGAGCCCCCAGCTTTCCTTTTCCTTAATTCCCTTGCTGACTTCAGCTAAAATATTAATTCTTGCTATACTTTTCTTCATTTCCTTCCTAGTATTTCCTCCTGGCTTGGTTCAGGTGTATTTTTTTTTCCCCTGGAACTGAGGGAAGGTTCCCTTTCTCAGAGGGGTGCCAGGTGTATTGGAACTGAGGTGGTTTGTGTGCTGTGATCTTTTCACCTGAGAGTTTTCCTGTCTAACTGATCTCAAATGGTGAAGTATCATTAGTCCAGAATACCCAGGGGGCTCCATCAGTCCCCCCACCACCTACGTGGAGTGTGGGAGGTGGTGATCTAATGGACTCCTCCCTAAGAACCACTGGGAGGAAATACTTGAGTACAGGTTTGTGTAGCTGATGCCTTAAGCTCTCAACTGGCTCTTCCGCTGTCCTTAAGGCACAGTCCCGTGCACTCCAAGCTACTTCTCCTTCTCGCTGTCCCACAGAGCCCATGCTTATCTACTGCAGTGCTTGGTCATCTCAGCTGTCCCACCAAGTCCTGTGGTCCTGGTGAGGCTGTAGCCTCAGCCGTGTCCAGGACCTGCCTCCAGGCAGTGGAGCGAAGCCATGACCCTTCGCAACACCCTGGGCTGCGGGGGCTCGAGCTGTGCTCCGCTTGTACCATGGCCTCTCCTTTAATCAGTTTTGAATTTCCCACGTTTTAATTCCATTGAATGCCCTTAATTTCCGTGTCACAGAACAAGGAGAGATCTGTATAGAAGAGCTCTATTAGCGACGTGTATTTTGGCAATTCTAAAAATATACTTTGCTTGCTGAGGCTTGTGCTGGGTAGTCATAGCAACATGGCTTCAGGAGCAGGGTTAAAAACAATTGCACCAATTAAGGGGAAAACAGAGCTGTTAAAGCTTATAAAACCTAAATTTTTTTTAAAAGGCAATGAAAACTGTGGATGATGCTGTGATCTCCAGATCATCTTGTATTGGGTTGACTGAAACTGTCCTCTGTCCACTCTCAAGGAGCATCCGAAGTGCATGTCAATAATCCCACTGTTCCCGTGGAGCATCCATCTCTCGGCACGCTCAGCTCTGCCTCCTGCTCCGTGTGACACAGCCATCCCATGCGTGCAGCTCTGAAACCAACAGTAGCAAAGCAAGGTTAAACAATGGGTAGCTGTGGGAATGCATCTTCTTGAGAGTGAAACATGTCAGCTCAAAGAGAGCAGCCTGGCTGAAATTTGGGGGAGTCTTTTGAGGATAAAAGTGTGGTCTGAAAGAACAATTCTGGCCTGCAGTGCTGGCCTGTGCAAGGGGGCAGATGTATGTTAAAATTCATGTGCTGAGCCAAAGTCCCTTAAAATCGGTGGTGATGCTTTCATTGATGGATTAGCTCTGGGCTGGGAAATCAGTCCTGGTAAAAGCTACCAGATGAGCCTGAAAGCAAAGGGCTAATTTTGTTCAAAATATAATTGCTTTAATTGTCCTTGCTGAGCCCTGGCCAGGGTCAGAGGAAGCCTCAGGAACGTGCTACGAGCCTGTTTGCTGGGGATGGCGCTGGAAAGCATCTCTCTGCCTAGAAACTTCTACTGGAGCACGCTGGGCAATCTGGTCCTTCAAAAAGCTTGGAATAAAATTATTTCAAGCACCTTTTTGCTGTGCCTTACTGTGAATCCTTCCATTATATTTTTCTGTATCTCTTTCCAAAATATTCCTTTTTTTAAATATCGGGGGGGGGGGGTCCCTGGCTGTGCTTTACCATCTGGAGGGATGATGGCATCCCCTGTGTGTTGGGTCCTGTGGACAGGGGCACTTGGCTGCAAATGTGTCTCTGCCTGGTGCTCTGGGGAATGCCTGATCCTGGAGCAGAGAATGGTGGTGATGATGATGGTGCTGCCCATCATCCCTGGGCTGCTGAGGGCTCCTGACATGCCTGTTATCCCCAGGGCTGCTTCAGCTTCAGTCTTGATCAGTCCCACTGACCCTGAAGACCTTCTAGAAGCTTCTTACTGTGTGTGGGAGTGCTGGAGAGAAGGACCCCAGCAAGGGGTACTCATAGCTTACTGGTTTTCCTTGTCCAGAAACACATGGGCATTGCTGTGGAGCCAATATCAGCAGAGGAAAGGTCAAGGTTAAAACCGTCCTGGGCTTTGGGCGGTGGATGCAGACCAGAGGTCTGCGGAGAGGAAGGAAGCGGAGGCTGTGCAGCTGCGCTCGGAGGATGCTGCGCCTGCTGGAAAGCAGCAGCGGGGTCTCCTGAGACAATTTAGGTGAAGGAAGCTGTGATGAAGTCACCAGTTTACTTGGCTTGGTGGTGGCAGGAGGTGTTAGCGGTGCGGGTGGGGATGGGACAAGATGTTCAAATTAAAGAAGGCAAATGGGCACGTCTGTCTCATGCACAGGGCATCATCCCCAGGCTGGTAGCCTGCTACATGGCAGCTAAGGTGTCCTGCACACGAAGCACTCTGTGTTTAGCACAGCTGTCACCACAGAGGGATCTCCATGTCTTTGAGAGATCGCCCTTCCTCTCTGCTGGGAGTGAGTGAAACCTTGGCTGTGCCCGGTGAACGCAGGCTGAGCTGGTGCTATGGGCATCATTTCAGGCAGGTGCAGCAGGGCTGGCATTAATCTCTGGGGAAGACAAGTGTGGGTGCCCCTGTGGTTCCTGGGGATGCTTCCTTTGCTGGGCCTGGAGGGCACTGGGGGATCTGGTCTAGGGCAGTGGAAGTGCAGCCTGCTGTGACCCTGCAGCAAAACCTCCCACTTGCAGGGAAGCTCTGGACGGGATGAGGATTTAAGTCTTTAAACTGGTTTAGGCAAACGCCTTTAACTTGCTTTGAATTATGCTTTGCATCAATTTGTGTTAATTGAGCTGGAGGCCGCCATGTAGTGTGGTGTGTGGGTGGTGGGGTTTTTTTTGTTGTTGTTGTTTGTTTTTTTTCTCTCATAAGTTAAACTAAAAGTGTGCAGGAAACTGGGCCAGGCTGGGGAAGAGGCAGAGCCGAAGGCAGGACATGGGGGAAGGCTCAAGCATGCCTGGTAGCAAAGCTGGCAGGGCAGGAAGGTGCCGGGAGCCTTCCTGGGCTCTGACTCGAGTCCTTGGCTCTTGGTTGGGGCTGTTTGGTGGGTGAGGACTTGGCAGTGGAGCTGGCGTGGTGGGAATTTAACAGGGACCAGGCAGCTGTGTGTTCTGGTAGCATCGAGCTGCTGAAAGGACGAAGGGCTCGCTTGGAAGGATGTGTGTGTAAGTAGCCAAGAGGTTGTGCTGTGACCTGACATGGCCACCCTTGGAGCTGTAGGAGCTTCAGCAGATGCTGGTTTGGCTTGAATCCTCATCAGGTGTGAGGGAGGAGGGCAGGGAGACTTAACCCTGCTCCACAGGCTGCTCGGGAAGGGCTGTCCCAAGGCTGGTCCTTTCCACATCGCCTCCTCCCTAGCTGTCACATCTTGCACACATGTGCAACTCTAGTGCAGTTCAGCACCAGCTTTCCAGTATTACTTTGCAGGTGAACTGGGGCACAACCTGTGCCTTGTCCATCTGATCTCTGTGATGATTTTTCTGGTGTTTAGTGTCCATGTGGCTTACTGTTCCCCTGAGCAGGGATGCTGTGGAAGGGAAATCATGCGCTTTCTTCTTTCTATTGCCCACACTTCCTTGGTGGCTGTGTTCTCCAGTGAAATGCCTCTGCTGTTCCAGCTGAGGCTGCCAGAGGGACTGCAGGGGTTGATGTGTGTGTAGGGAGAGACGAAGAGGCAAGCATGAGAGCTGCTGTTCCCTCCCTGTGAGGCATAATGTCAAGAGGATTTCTTACAAAGTGTGCTTGCCTTATTCCTCCAAAATTAAAATTAGTTCTAATTAAGTGGAAGTTAACCTCCACTGTGCATGCTGCAAATTAATGGAATGTGTGATTAACTTATCTTGCAGCACTACAGGTTCTTGGAAATTAGTTGGAAAGAAATGTAGCCCTGCGCGTGGTTTGAAATTTTTAATTTATGTTAATAGTTCAGGTTTGAATGAATTAATTTTAAATGACGGACCTTTGATCTTTCCTTTTTTTAACCACTCCTGCTTCTGCAGCTTAAGTGTATCTTTCCAACTCTTCTCCCTTTGTTGTGAAATGAATTGGACAAAAATACATCATGTGGTAAAACTGTGCTAAACGCACCCTGAACCACCATCGTGGAAAAGCTTGTCCTGTGTCCGTGGTGCGGGTGTGCACCGTGGGGCTGTCTCTGCGGCTGCTGGGGCCCTTCTGAGGGGAGGGCTGCAGCAGGATCCAGAGGTTTAGGGGAAGACAGTACGTTATATCACCTTAGTGTGAGTTTTGGGGGTAAAACCCATCTAATGGGTTTTTCCTTTTTTTTTGGAGGTGCCAACTTGGATTTGCAGTCACGTCTTTTGATCATAGTTTTATCTTTTCTGGACAGTCATCTTTTGCTGTATAATTTTCCCTGTTGCAATACCCAGCTGAGCACAAGCAGGTCAAGCCAGAGAGGACTGAAACTCCTCAGGGAAAATCCAGTGTGACCTTTGCATGAAAGCTTGCATTTCCACCCTCCCCAAGCTCCTGCCTGTTGTATGCCAAAGTCAGGGGAGTGGGGGTCTGTTTTAGGACTGATTTGGGGTGCAGCATGATAACTGCTGGGGATAGTGTTGGACTAGCTGAGTCCCTCCAGCAGTGTTTTAAAATTAAAATAGCAGACATCATCTTGGAAGTTTCTCAGTCCCTGCCAGAGCATTGACCCTGTGAGGCTGGCTTCAGCTGCAGCCAAATCTTCCAAGAATGGCTCTTTTCTCGCAACACAGCTTTCTTTCCTTGTGTGCTCCCAAGCCATGGGGACCTATGGGTGTCACTGGATCCACATCCAAGCCTCCTCTTCCAGGTCTGTGTCAATGGCCCTGCTCCTGCCAGCCCCGTGCTCTGCCTATGGTGGGAAGCTTTGGCTGTGCCGTTCCGAGCTCCTTATCTCACAGTGCAGGGGCTGGCTGGGGCTTCACTGTGGTCACCATCCAACAGACCAGCGCTTTTGGAGGAGCAGGAGTGAGATTCGGCTTTTCTGTTCCCTGCTGGAGCCCTTTTGTGTGCCTGCTCTGGTCTGCAGCTCCTCAGGGCTGGCCCTTGAATGCTGGCTGTGGCATCTCCAGCTTGGGATGGAAATTGCTTGTCCTAAAACTCAGCATATAAGAGTCCCTGTGCTCAGACTTTCACCTTCAAAGGTGAGTCCTATGCTGTTTTGCATGCTGCTGCTGTTTGCTTTGGCTTGAGGTCACTCTGTTTTCTGCATATATCTGGCAGTTTGGTTGCCCAGAGTGGTGGGTTTCTGTCTGGGTAACAACAGTTTGCTGGGAGGGAAGAGCAGACCTTAAGGGTGAGCTCATTGTTTTCTCAAACCAAGTGAGTGGCATTTGGAGGAGGAAGCCAAACGATGAGCTGCATTTCCTAGCAGTGCTCTTGCTCTTTATTTGTGGTCAGGTAATGTCTCTGAGTTGGCAGTCACGGCTGCTGCCCGTCTGGCAGCGGGGAGCACAGGGGTGATCTTGCAGGAGCAGAGAAGAGATGCTGAACGTGACTGCTGTGGCAGCCTCTTCTTTGGCAGCATGCCCTAGGTGGATCGGGCACCTCACCTGGTGCTGGTGTGATGCTGTTGTGCGGTTTTGAGGGCCCCAGCATGTCCAGGAGAACACAAAGGCTGTTTGAAACCCTGTAATGGTGATACTTTGGAGCAATGGCCATCTCCTGGTGTGGGCTACCCTGTGGGATGGTGGCACACTTCCCAGCCATGGCTCGGCTGGCACTGGCCTCATCTGTGTGTGGGGTGCAGTTGTGTGCTGCATTGTTTATAAAACCCAAACACTTAGAAGCAGGGAAGTGTACAGTTTAAGGACACTGTAAATCTTACCTCCACCCATATGGCAAACATGAAGTATATCCTTCATACCCAATGCAGAGAAGATTGCAGGTTTAAAGGATCATAAACTCTTATTTTCATTGGGGCATTAAAATTCAAGCACAACTAGAAATCCTCCTGCAGAAGTGACAATCGTAACAGGTCTGATACTGGGAAAAGGGCTTAAGTGTGAGTAATTTGGCTTGGCATAGTCGGAGGGATTACCTGGTGCCAAATCCAGTGACAGCAAAGCTGGGAGGGAATGTATTGCCATAGACTTAAGCGGGTTTTGTGAGCAGAGTGGGAGTATGTGCCGTGTGTGTACATAGATGAGCTCAGGATGTGCTAGACCTGTAGTCTGTGATCAGCTGAGTGTATCTGAGGATGTTCCTCCTTTCCCTTCTCCTCTTCTCTTGTTGGAACAGCCTGTTCGACCTCTCAGCTGAGACCTGAGGGGTCACTTGTTCCCAGGTCGCCATAAGCAATGTGAGATAGATTTGTCATAACCTCTGAGTCAGAGTGCAAGTGTAACGAGGTTTTCTAGCGAAGCTGTGATTACAGAAATATCCCCAAGAAATGTTTTCTGGGAGCGTTTGAAAATTCAGTTGTAAACTGAGACATCAAAAATACGTAATTATATTATTCCTCTATTTCACTTGAAACAATGACAACGTTTCCAAGTGACAAAGCACTGTGGTCCTCCAAAGCTGGGGACTGGGTGTCACCCCTGTGGGGGATGTCAAATGTCAGTGTTAAAAGTCAGTACTTCTGAAATTTCCTAAAATGTTGTTCAGGTATAAGTTTATACTGTGCTTCCTCAGTATGTCTTCAGACATGTTTCTCAACAGACATAAGCTAGGACTCTTGGTCCTTATAGCAAATATCTATACTATAGTTATATCCGCAACCTCACATACCTCTTTCTCCTCCTCACTGTGAGGTACTGATTCTTGCAATGAAATCTATACAAGGCTGCTGTTTTGGCAGTTGTCTGGGTTTAAAAAGCAATATATGTTTTGAGCGGGACCTTTGTAAAACTGCAAGGTCTCACTAGTTCTCAATAGTCATCTTTGAAAAATGTAGATTCTTTTTTTCTTGTTTTTTCTTTTTACTTTGGATTTCTTCCAAGTCAAGTGCTTTGGGGTTTTGCAAGTGTGGAGAAGCAAAGACAAAGCTTATACTGGGATCAGAGTGTTTAAGCAATGCCTTCTGGCAAAGCCGCTGCCGCAGTGATACTCCAGCACAATCCGTGGCGGAAGGGTTTGCTTTCATTTGCGGCACTGATCTCCCGTTTGGACGGTAACGGCTGTTTGCCCAAACCGCGTTTGTACTGTCGGTCACGGCAGCAGAAGCTGAGCTGGGAGCTTTTGCACTGACGACTGCTGCTCTCCTTGGACAGAAGAACCAAGAGCATCCCAGCCTGATCCAGACAGACAGGAGGTACAGGGTGGTCAGACTCTGGAAGAAGTGTCTTTTAGATATCAGGAAGGGTGTTGTATGATAGAAGGCAAAGGGTAGGCTGCATGGTCACATCTGGACTGTTGAGGGTGGAGAAGTCAGCGGTGGAACCACCTGAGGACTGGTTTGGGGGCTCCATCAGCAATCTGAAAACAGGAATGAACTGTGACCTGATATAGGCTTACAAAATCATGGGTCAGATGAAGTTGTAACTGTTGTTCCTCTCATCTCTTGAAACTAAACCTAGAAGGTGGCAGTAAAAACAGTGAGTAGTCAGTTAATAAAAAAAAAATGAAGGTGCCACTTCTATGAGTGGGAAGCGAATGCCTGGAGCTTGGTCCTGCACTAGGTTGTGACGGCTTGTTTGAAAGGCACTGGGCAGATTCTTGGCCTGCAGGTCTTCAGATGGACCCAGAAAGGACTTGCCCAGGATATACCCACTGATGTACCTCATCCCATAGTGGTAGATGCTGGGAGAGCCCAAGTGAACAGGCCATGGGGTGCCCAGGCTCCTGTGCTCTCCCTAAAGAGCTTATTTGGAGAAGGTAGGCGCAGAACAGAAAAAAGCCAGATGTTTCTGAAGGTCTCCATGGGGTACTGAACTCTGCTAGTGGTCACCCCAATGTGCCCAGGGCAAGAACTTGCAGAGTCTTTCTTGAACTCTGCCCAACCATAAGAAGTCTGTGGGCACTGCCAGGCTAAACTTTCTCTACTTAGTCTAAGTTTTGCCTCCTGTAAGGACTCTTGGTTGCAGGCTGTGGATTGGATGTGTCTGCTTATTAAATGAATGTCCTGGGCTGCAGTAGGTTTCATCTGATGTGTGCAAAGGTGCTTTGAGAGCCCAAACCCCCTCCAGAGAGTGTGACTTCTCTTCCCAAAGATATGGGGGGCTGTGCTGGCAGCTGCTGGTGGTCCCCACCACATGGGTCTCTACCCCATGCCAGGGCATAGCATGGAGGTGCAGCAGTGGGAGGAGGTCTGGGGAACAGGAGATCTGGCCCAGGAGGAGTGATGTTGTTTACACTGGGTTTGTTGCAAGTCAATGATTTGTTGCCAGCTTTAATAGTAGAGCAAAGCATATTTACTCAGCTTGTTTGGATGGATAACAACTGTTGGATATGAAATTGTCAGATGGGAATCAATTAGAGGCTTCAGCTCTTGAGTGAGAGATCATATTTGACATCTGATGCCCTTTGAAACTGAGTAAGGACAATGATGCTATTTATATGGTTCTCTTCTGGTTCCTTCTCTTCTTCCCCGCCGTCATCTTTGCTCTAATATTAGAGCTTTGACCCTCCGTGTGTTGCTCCCAAAGCAAGCGCTCGCACCAACCCTTTCACATGGTTCCTGTGAAGAGGTCTTTGTGTTAGTGAGGGGGGTGTGTGGGGGTGGGACAGGGGTGCTGCCAGGGCATGACATCCCTCTTCCCTTCTCTCCAGGGACTGGGCAGTGTTTGCAGAAGGCTGACTTTCTGCCAAGGGAAGCCTAGCACAGGCACTAGTATGTGCCCTACAAGTGTCTAGGGATGGGGTTTGTGTGGCAGCTGGAGCCCAGGGCACTGCACAGCAGGGTCAGGGTAATGCTTGGGGTCTGGCTACTGTTTTGGCTGTGGGTTTGATGTTTTTGGTGACGCTGTGGACTTTTGCTTCTCTCCGCTTGATTCCTTGATATGCTTAATGGTGACATGACTTCACTCTCTTCTGCTGGGACCTGTCTTGCCACAAGAGCAGATGAAGTCATCTTCCCGTGTGATGATGACCCTGGCAGTGGTGTGAGGAGATGGGAGCAGGTGCAGAAGAGCAGAAGGGGTTATGGCTGTTACAAACAAAAAGCCTCTGCTATCCTGGAGATCCTGCAAAACTCCTGTGTTAGGGGAGAGTCATTGTAAGTCATGTCACCATGACATCGCCTTGCCTATGACTTGGCCAAGCCAATGCTGCCCGAGTTGCAGTGAATGAGTCAGCAGGCAGTGACTCAGTAAGGTCACCAGACCTTATTTACCCTCCAGGCAGAGACATTCCTGGCTTCGTTTATGAGACAACTTGCTTAAAAGCCTCCTCACTAAGTGGGGAGTGATGCTTACCCCCTTGTCCTGGGCCTCTGGGCCTCGGCACTGTCAGGGCACCGCTGCTGGGGAGCTCTTGTTCAGTGGGGTCCCATGGGCTCTTGCTCAGAAAGAAAAGCATGTGCAAACCCATTCTCCGTCCTGGAGAAACACCCTGTCTTAAACTACAAGCATCCATGCAGAAATGTGATTCTGTGGAGGAAAGGTTTGCGGTGAGCTTGCCTTATTTTCTCTTTTATCCTTCTCGCACCCCTTGATACCGTAGTAACTGCATTAAAGAGCATTTCCCAGTCCTGATCACAAATGCTCGTTGTGAATAAAGGAAAAGCTTTTCAGTGAGGTAAAATAATTAGTTTGCTTACCTTGGGGCTTAATTTTGAGGCTGGCTTAGGGCTCATAGAACATGCATTTGATCTTATCTTGGCTTCTTTACCTCCTTTTCCTCCCTTTAATAGGCAAAAAAGATTTTCAACTTCTTTTTGACTGATGGCTTTCTAGGTATACTTCTGTAGAGGTGAGAAATCCAGTAGGAACTTCTTACATAGGTGGGCTGTTCTGTAACTCGTATGGAGCTGTAGTGTTGTGCCTTGTACATCCCTTAGAAATGGCTTTTAGATTTGAAGGGTGTTTGGTCTGCTAGCTGAAACATACTTTTTCTAGCAGGGGTGTGTTGTTAGGTTTGGCAGAACTGGGGAGGTCTAAGCCAGCCCTGCCCTCTCCATGTCTGGTGTGCTGGGCTCTTCTTCCATCCCTACCAGTGAGGTCTCTAGTCCTGGAGCTGTCTGCCCTGCTGCTGGCATGTTGTCAGGCAGCGTGCCCTCCCTGCTGAGCTGGGCATCAGCCTCGGTGCCCAGCACGAGCCCTTGTGCAGCTTGGCTCTGCAACACATTGCTGTGGACTTGAAAAAGAAGAGGAGCAGGTGAACGTGCTTCTCCCTGTTCCTGGGAGATGTGGAGGCGGGAGGAGGTGCCGACTGCAGCACTGGGGGCTGTGGGAGGGCGTCGGGCTGGTGGGACGTGACCTGCCCTGGCAGTGCTGCCAGCGCCCGGCCCTGCCGCAGGGTGCTCCCCCTGCCTGCCCACGGCTGCTGGGAGCCATGGTGGTGCTGGTAGCTTTGGCAGGTTTATGCTGTTGATTTTGCCACTAATGCCAACATCAGGAAACACACTGAAATAAATTAAGATGATGACTGGAGGAAAGCCAAAGCCTTTCAACGGCTACTGTGGGAGTGCTTAAGGTGTGAAGTGTCCCTCTGTGCCTCAGTGGGCTCTGGGCTGCGAGTCAGACCAAGATGGGTGCTGACAAGCATCTCCTGGGTTCCCAGGGAATGTGCCTTGAGTAAATCAATCCATACACCTGTAAAATTGTAATTGCACAACTTAACAATGCATTGCAGCTTATCCTGGTACAACTGCAAGATAAGAGCATCATAAAAGTTTACAACTGGAATAAATGGGTACTCTGGTAAGGCCAATGTTGTTTCACACTGCTGCTGGTCAGTTTTTAACAGGGATGTTAAAAATCGTGCATTTTCTTTAGCAATGGTTACAGACTGCTTTGAAGCTCGTGGTTAACAACGTCTCTGCTCCCGCCACCTCTTAGCCTGGCCCTGGCTGCCAGTGCATCCCGTCCAGGCTGGCAGTGCTCCCAGCGGCGCAGGCAGAGCCAGGTCATGTCCCTGCGTCTGTCCCCCTGTGCCACGGCTGCTGTTTGGCTTGGCCCCGGCTCTGTGCCCGGCATCGCTTCCCAAGCTCTGGGGTTTCTGTACCAAGTGTGTGTGCTGTGCCGGGACTGCTTGGGGTCATCGCCACAGCCAAGCAAAGGTGACACTGGCTGCCTGGGCACACAGGGCTTGTGGCTGGCCTGGATTTCACCCTCTGCTCATCCCTGGGTGGGCCCTGGAGCTCTGCCTGCCACAGAGAATGCTGGATGCTCGGCAGTCACACAGCCTGCTGCATGTCTTGCCCACAAATTTTATTGGTATGACTTGGCGTTTTGGCTCATAGGTGAACTAACGAGCAGCAAAGCTATTTTATTTTTTTTGGTATGTGTAGAGTTGCTTTGTGGATTTGATTGTGGGCTTTTTGTGCAGTGTGAAGTGATGGCAGGTCACCAGAGCTGATGAGCAGCCTCCGAAAGCTGCTGAAAGAGGGAGTGCTTGGATGGCTGAGGAAAATGAGCCATGCAGTGCTAGACCCAGCTGCTAGGGTAGAAAAATGCTGAAAGAGACTGGGAGGATGTTGCACACTGTGGAGTTTTTTCCATGAGACAGTGAGTTGCCTGAAGCAGCAGAGATGGTGATGGAGAGCCTGGCTGCAGCCCCAGGGCAGGGAGAGCCATGGAGGATGGTGCTGGCTGGGGCTGGGGGAGGCAGCAGCTCCATCCCCAAGGAGCCCCCAAAGTCACTGCCTGACACATTCACATATATGATATTGCTTAATGGCTATTTTTTTCATATTCTGGTGCTTGTTAACTGATACATCTGTGGTTGTAGTGTCCTGCTGGGCTTTTGGGGAGCTGAGTTGTGAGTGAAGACACCCCTTCTCTCAGCTATGCTGAGCCTTTGTGCAGTGCCCTGTCTGAAGACTGAAACCAGCCTCAGGTCACTGTCTTTGCTTGGGATGGGGGCGAGGGGGAAAACCCAAGCAAACACTTTGTATGTAACTTGGCAGCCAGGAAGTGAATGGTTTGGGAGTTAATGATGTTTTTATCAGCAGACTTTGCTGTGTGTGTTCACAGGCCAGCTTATCGCATAGGGCTGTGTTGATTTACTCATGCAGTCCTGGTTATTGCACTTCGTTACTCTCCAGGGGTAATCAGGCCCTGAGGAGGACGTTTGCAAAGACAAGCCCTTTTCCTTTGCACTTTTTTTTCTTTTAAACCCTCAGGGCTGCTGTAGTGGAGCTGGTGCTTCAAAAAACCCATGATCTTTTAATGCTTTTGTCTCCATGCTAGGTGGAGGGCAGGGGCCTGCCCCACATGCCAGTGTGCAGCAGAGCACATAGCTGGGGAGATTTCATTTCAGTTGCTGAATGAGGCTGGCGGCCATGGATCCATCTGTCTCCTCTGGTCCATCCAAGCTGCCTTTGGGATGGATAACTCCTCTCTTCTAGGAGCCCAGCTGCTCCTCGCACTTGGCCATCTGCAGGGATGAGGTGTACTTAGCAGCCTGATGAAATGTCCCATGGTGCTTTGATTAGGAAGTGGCTACAGCACTCAGATGGGGGGGAAAAAATGTCGTCTTTTTTCCCCACAGTCTGTTTTTTGGAGCTGGCAGATTAAAGAAACGGTGTGGATGAGGGTGTAGGGGAAGAGCTTTGCTCTGGCTAGTGAGGCTGGTTCCTGCAGGGCTTTGCTTAGCTAAGCAACTTTATACAATCAGGGAGGACACCTGAAGCTTTGGGCTGTTAATCCTGGATTTACTCCTAGTGCAGGTCAAAAAAAAAAAAAAGATAATTGTGTTTGTGTCTCGTTACCCTGCAGTTTTGTACAGCAACTCCATGGTAGAGGAAGAGCCTGAACAAACAACGGGTGAAGCAGTAAGATGCTTAGATTATGGCAGCTGCCTGGTGAGGAAGTTAGTGCTTGCTTTTAATCAGTGCTGTTGGCTGTGTGGGGTCTTATGGGGCTCAAGCTTGGCCTCATCAGCCAGCTAATGCTGCCTGCTGCTGGGCTTGTCAGGAAGCAAGATTTAGCAGCAAAAAGGTGAGATATGTGTATCTCAGTCTTGCATTTCAAATAGGTATTTTATATGTTAAAAAGGCCTCTGCCCTGGCTTTCCTTGTGCTTTGTTAAGGGGAGTGACGTGACTCAAACCAGGGTTTCCTGCACTTCGTGCTATGGCCCTCTTCTCTGACCTGCTGCAGAGGGGAAAGGCCATTAGGCTGGCACAGATGGGAGCACGGAGCAGGCAATTCTCATCACTGGCACCACTGGGGGCTGCAGTGTGGAGGGAAGAGCACAGCCCCCTGTGCCCGCTGGTCCCTGGGACACCAGCCACTTCTTTGGGACTGCTCAGGGGAAGCTCCCAGAGGTTTGGGGAAACATCCCGCAGCTTGTTCCTACGAGAGAAATCTCTCTGACACAGCAGAAATAAAAACAAAGAGCTCTTCTTCAGTGTTTACTTTTATTTTTAGAAGACAATAAGTGAGCAGATCGAGCTGCAGGCGGAAATGGTGTCTCTGAAGTTCAGGCTCCCCCTCCGCCCTCGTCAGGAAGCGCATGCTGCACGTGTGCCTGGCTGGGATGTTCGTAGACAAAGACTTTCTTGATGCCTTTTTTTTTTTCCCTCCCCCCTACAGTTCCCTTGCCCATAGGCAAAGAGGATTTGCTTGCTGACATGCTGGAGTCTTGTGCAGAGCTGGGCTCTGAGTGCTGGGGGAACGCAGCTGCACCAGGCTGCTTCTGTTAGCAGCCATTTGCCTTGGGTGTGGGGAGAGCTTCCCAATTTTGTTTCTATTGCATCGGGAATTAAATCATTGCTGACGTGGTGCTGGTGGTGCTGAGAACTGGAGGCTGAGGTGGCTTACGGGTCCCTCCATCGGGCCATCCTTCCTCTGTGCGACCAACTTGGACGGAGCTTGCGCTTCCCGGGTCTTCCACAGCCTGGCTCAGCGGCCTGCGGGTTGCCTGGTGCAGAATGAGTACGTAGCCCTGTTTCTTTGGCTCTTTTGCTGTGTGCCCTGTGGGGTGCTGGAGTGTCCCTGGTGAGCTGCAGGGCTCTGCTGCAGCGTGTTGTGACAATGGACATTTGTGTGTGGCTCGTTTTTGCCTGCTCTAGCCAGAAATCACTGCCTGCCACTAAGAATGCTATAAGAGACCAAGTTGAAAACCAAGGTGTGTTCTTCTGATCATGCTGGTGAATGGGGAGGCTGCTGGACCTGTGTTTGTGCTGTCGGGCAGAGCCCAGCTGGCTCCACCAGGACCGCGTGCTCCGTCGGTGAGCCTTGCTCTGCCCTGGGATGTGCAGCTTCCCGGGTGTGTTGTTTGGGGCTGTGTGAGTTATAGTGTTTGCGCTCCTTGGAGTTGTAGTTTTCTCCATGTCTGTGGTGTCTCTTCCCTTTCTGTGGCAAAGGAACCCAATCTGAAGTAAACCCCAGGCTGTGTGGGCAGGTCTGTGGTGCCAGGTGGGCAGGTGCCCCTTGCAGCAGCCGTGCCAGAGTGCAGGGGCCATGTCCTGCCATGGTGCTGGGGACAGGGCTGCTGCCAGGGCCACGGCTAGGACATGAACTGAGAGAATTAGTGCACAAAACAGCATGCAAAGGCTCTTTCATGCAGTCTGTGACTGTTGTAGTGTTGCACCGTCCCTGTTCTTCTGTGATCCGGTCCCCTTGCAGATCTCCAGGTGAGGTCTCAGCCTCTGGAACCAGCAGTCGAAAGGCAAAGTGCTGTCTGCCTTTGTGAGGGGGAGGTAGGCATGGATTCCAGCTGGGAATGACATGGAGGAGCTGCTGCTGTTTTGGGGAGGTGGTGATGCAGCCCAGCCTGCCTGCATCCGCGCAGGGTGGGACTGACAGCACAGCTCCCCATCCAAACAGGTGGCTGGGTGCCTGGGATGGCCTGAACCTGCCCTGCATGGGGAGAGACTGCATCTTGCTGTTAATGAGTTTCCTTCTGTTCCATTGAGCTGGCAGGGAAGGGAGTAGCTTGTTCCTGAGCTCTTGCCAATCCTAATAGAGTGTTTTGCATGGACTTTGTGGCAACCTCAGTTCCTGCTGGGCAGCAGCATGGACGGGAGACTGGAGCAGAGCAGGGCTGGAAGGTGGCAGGCAGCCTTTGCCTGCTGCAGACTCTGGCTATCAGCTTCTGTCTCTGAGCTCCTCCAAATGCCTTTGCTTCTGATGGATGTGGGGTTAAATCCTCTTCTTGGACTCCAGCTCAGGATTCCCTGTGCTGGCACAGCAGATCCTGCTGTACAGGAGCGTAACCCATAGTGGACCAGCGGCTTTCTCAAAGCAAAATACCCTGGGGAGCAAAGCCCAGTCTAAGGAGAAAAAGTGATTTAGAGTGTGCATGTACACTGCTGTCTGGCTGATGTCTTGCCTTTCTGACGTGGGTATTAAGGGGGATGTCGTGTTGTACATTCCCATGAATAGCACATCTGTGTCCTCGCCTATGGACAAGTGCATCTCTGCTCCATCTCCGAGCCAGGGAGACTCTATAACTAGCAGCAGTCCTCATGTGCCAGATCCCCACCTCAAGCTGGCCTGTGGCTATGGCAAGAGTTTATGGCACAGCTCTTAATCCATGTGAGGTATTCACCTGAAAGTTTCTGCTTATTTTCCTTCCTTGTCTTTCCCAGCTGCCTGCTATTGGAAAGGGTGAGGGGTTGTGGCAGCTTGGGCAGCTCCTTCATGGGCTGCATGGCTGTGTGGTGCATGGGACATCAGTGCTGTCCCTGTCCAGGGACATGGGGCTGCTCCCCTGGCTCTGTCAGCACTGGGGATGGGGTTTCCCCTGGTGCCTGATGTGGTGTGAAGCTTTCCCATCTTACATGGCATCCATGTGCTTGTACCAGTGAAGGGGTGTCTGGGGGGAGAGCTGGACCAGTGTTCTGCTGGAGCTGGGAGGTCCTGCCCGGTGCCAGCTCCTGCCAGCTGGGCTGGGGCAGGCTGGCTGTAGATGTTGGCATGGCTGTTTCTTCCTCCTCCAATTTGTGAATGTGCAGATGCCTAACTCTCCCTTCCTTCTCATTAAGGTGCTAATTTGGTGGCACATGCAATAGTTAAGGGCACAAAAGTCTTTCAGTGGCTATGAATTAAAAGCAAGAACAGACAAACAAAACCAACCCAAGCTCCCAGGAGTTCTTGAATGGGCTGTATTTGTTCTTGGCAAAAAAAAAGATTTTCTTTCCTTTTATTTGAAGGAACCTCCTGTAGCTGTTTATTTCTGCAGTCTTCTTGGCTGCGACCATTTTATGCAAGGAAGTCAGAATCATTAATGTAAAAATCAGTGGTTGCCAGGCCAATGATCCTCAGTCTATAAATACTGCACAAAATTTGGCAAAAAATGTACCGACTTGAAACTGTGTGAGCTAAACTCTCTTTTGAAAGAAGACAAGTTTGAATGTTTCTGTAAGGGGCTCTGTGTGGGCTGTGGGTTTGTGTCTCTGGCCAGCAGTGCTTATGTCCTGGTGTATGAAATGAATCCCATTCTGGGAAGTAGCTGCTGCAAGACCACAGGACCAAACCTGCAACGAGCATCCTTTTGGTCCTGTGTTTGTCTGGAGTGTTTTACCTTGTCTATGGCAGCCTTGGGAAATGGGAAAGGGTAACCCAGGTTTTGTCATGCTGGAGCTTTGCTGTTTGGTTCCTTCCTGCAGTGGCAGCACACTGGCAGCAATAGAGCCTTTTCCAAGGTCTGTTTGTGCTCCAGCACCCTCGCTGCAGAGAGGAAAAGCCAGTTGGCTCTTGGGAGTCAGAAGTGTGAGTGCTCACATCTCCCCAGATGCACCCTTCTTGAGCTCATGGAGGACGAGAAGGGTTAACTCTTGGCCTTGGGGACTGTGACTGCTCACTGGGATGTGCCTGGATGAGTTCCTGAGGGCGAACCTATGGCCAGAGGTCCTGAAACATGCTCTTGGCAAAACGAGAAGCAGCATCCCACTACTGGCTCCTTCTGGGTCTGGCCATAAAGTGCTAAAGAATGTTTTCCTTCTGTACAGTGAGAAGTTTTCAATTGCCTTGTCCTGGTAGAGGAGATGTGTTGCTGTGGTAAAACGTGTCTTTGCATGGGCTGGGAAGGAGAGCTGGGAACCTCTCCAGCCCTTGGGCGATGTGTGCTGCTGTTCCCTATCCATAGTCACACATTTTTTTGAAGCATTCAACAACCACAGAAGGCTGATACGTGTTAGTTTAGAAAGTGAAGGTGGAAAACAGTTTTGGAATTAAATGACTAACACTGTCCTGTGTTCTGGATGATAATGTTTCTGTGTTGTGAGGATGACCAGAAGGGGCATGTGTAACATTTTCTTCCTTTTATAGGTCATTTTAAGGTAAATTGAAGAGCTGCTCTTTGGGCTTGACTTTCCAATACCTAATTTGTTCAAATGATTCTTAACGTTGAGTAGTGAGCCGGAAGATTTATCCATTGCTTAAGGGCAAACCCCAATAGCTGTGTCATAAATAAAATTTCCCTGGCATCTTTCTCTGTGTCAGACACAGTGATTAGAGCCTTAACTACTTGGCTGAGGTTGCAGTCTTCAGTTCACAAGCAGAAGAATATTTCTAGCTTCCACCTGACAATTGTCCTGGATTTTGCAAGATTTGCTGAGGGTAAATAATTTTGGCCAGATGCTTTCTGCTGCTTTAGCAGCTGGAACAGGAGCAAGGAAAAGCAGTTCCCTTGTTGTGTGCATTAATACAAATTCAGAGGTGCAGTCCTGGTGTGGTGAGAGCAGGTTCCTGATTAGCAGGTGTAACTGAGGATGCAGTGTCCAGCTCTAGTGAAGCAAAATAATGATGTGCAAATAATGTTGTGTATGTGTTTTTCTTCCCCAGCGAATTTGCCTTGAATATCAATGTTGAAGCAGGCAGCAGTTACACAGCGGAGACTGAATCCAGGCAGATATTTGTCTGAATTTCAGTGATGCTGAAAACTGGCAGCCACCTTTTTCTGTCTATCACAAAGTAAATCTGCAACAGGCAGCTTAGTGATATGCACATTAGGGTTTGGAGGCTAAAAGCAAAAGTGCTCTGAGCTGAAACAGATGAAAAATGGAGTAATGTTGTGATATGGCAGAAAAAGAGAGTTTATTTTTCCCCACAGGCTGATACTTCTGCTTTGGCTTCTGAATGGGGCATCTCATCTCTCTCACCATACCCAGTTTCAGGCTAATGAGACTATGTCCATGTAATAATAAATGAATGTTAGCATGGCAGCAAGTAAATGAATTGGGCATTCTTGCCAAGCCATGCATATTTACTGAGGTCAGTAGGAAGCACTAATATATTTTGGCTGCTAGTGCCAAATAAAGGGGAGGAAAGATATATGAAAATAAAAGCCCCATAGCTCTTGCTCACACATCTACTACTTTTTACTGCCAAATATAGAATTAATGTAATTCATTAGCTAATGTAATTCATTATCAATCTAATGACTGATAATCATCTAGGGAGAGGACGGCACATCCCGGTTTGATGTCAGAGGTACCAAGCGAATGAAGGAAGGTTTGCATCCCCACTGTGAGCATGTTCTTACACCCGTGTGCCCAGACTCATGGCTGTAGCTTAAACTGAGCTCATTGCTCGGGTGTGAGGGGTGGGATGAACCAAAGCCACTGGGTGGGACTGTGCTAGACCAGATGTCTCTCTGGTTCTTGGCCCGGTTTGGGTGGGAAGTGCATCTCCTCTGGGCACATGGTTGTCCTCTGCGGGACTCAGGGCCTCGCTTGCATCTTGGTTACGTGCTGAGGATGTGCTGGGCTCCGTCCATCTCACTAACGGGCAGAGTCTCCATCTCTCTCTCCCTTCCAGTGGCACAGGGTGGCTAGTGATGGTGGAACGAGGAGGTCTGCATCTTGGCACATGGTCTCTTGGCTGCCGGGAGCCCTGGAGGAGCCGCTGCTGTGGACCCTGAGGCGAGGGGCAAGATGGACCTCGTCAACGGGTGAGTCGGGGCTCTGCCACGCTCCCTGTCTTTCACTCACTAATGGTTGGTAGGGTAAATGGCCTGCTGGTGTCTGGGAAAGCCAAGCTGGTGTCTGATCCTTCAACATAAGCATTTGGCATGCACAATACCTCTCTTCCATTTTTTTTATTGCAGAGCAAACCTCTGTGCACAGGACGAGGCTGTGCCTCACTGCGCGGATGAACAGTAAATGCCACAACCGAGGGGTTGTAGCATTTTCTTGTGTGCCACGGTTTTCATACAGCCTGACAAATACCACAGCCAAATGCAGCACTTTTGTGTAGTGGTGAGAGCTGTGGGGAGTGCTGGGCAAGTGTATTATTTTTTTAATTGGAACGATGTGACATGAACTAGCTGTGACTTAAGGAATGACAGGATTTGTATGGGTAGTAAAAACCTGGTACGTACAGTCAAACCTGATGATTGCACTGCAGTGGTGGTTAAATACATATATTTAATCTTAGTCCATTATATCAGCTTTCCAGAGTAAATGCTGTGTAAAGGAAAATATGCTTTCTGATTCCATTTATATCTGGTCTTGTTTTTCCCATTAAGTTGCAGGGAGGATTTGCCTTTTTGGGGAGGTTCCCCTGGGAAGTGTGTCCTGGGCTGGGCTGTCCTGGCTGTGCAGAAGCCATTAGCAGCCACTGCTGAATTGCCCCCACCTTTAAGATATATGCTGAGAACTTGAGAGCAATGGCATGGATGTGGAGGTAAACACAGTGCATGTACTGGTCTGTGCCACTGGCATGAGGACAGGCAGCCACTGGCTCACCGCAGGCACAAGGGCTGCTCTCATCCCTGAGCTGGGGAAGGGAGGAAATAGGAGAAAACCTCTTGTCCTTGGGGGTTTTCCTGCATGTGGAAATCATTGCTGGCACAGACATCCAAGTTCAAGCGGTGAGAAGGGATAGGATGGGCCAGGTCCAAGGGCAGAAGCGCAGGCTTTGCTTGGCTTACCCCTGGGAAGGAATGCTTTTGAGCCCCCAGCTCTCTGGTGGGCAAAAGAAAAACATGATAAATGGATTTAACTGGGATGGGTCAAACCGCCCTTGGCTCAGTCTTTCTGTTGCTATGAGTGTGCGTTCATGGATTGGTGCTGTGTGCTGAAGGTCCTTACATGAGGGAGGACCTGCGGTGGGACCCCCAGCTCTTCTCATGAGCAGGGCAGGCAAGATAAAGCGAGTGTTGGAGGCTTCTGCTGTCATCTGCACGTGGATTAGAAACCTCCATGTGAAAAGCAGCCAAAGCACAGACTCCAGTTGTTGAGCTATCTAGTCTTTTCCCCAAAGCTAACTTTGCCTTTGCAGATACAAAGGCTGGTTTGTTTCCCCTGCTTGGCAGGGCTCGCCATCGGCTAACGTTGGCTTTGTCTGCCACAGGCTCACGGAGCTGCAGATGGGCTGGGGTGCGCGGCCTCTCAATGCTGGGATTGTTTGTGGCTGCCCCCACCGTGCTCGGGGGGCAGGCAGAGTGTTCACGCTGTGTCCCCCCGCTGCCTTGCTGCTGCCTGGGGCTGCTCTGGGTCCCCAGCACCCCAGGAGCTGGGCAGTGCCCCTGTGGCACAGAGCTGTTGTGCTGAGTCCTGTCCTGCTGCCTGTCTGTCCCCGATGGTCCCCTTGCTCCTGCAGGAGCCGCCTCCTGGTGTCCGACTTCTTAGAGCAGGGGGAGGATTCTGCTGTCTGTTGGCTGTCAGGCGCTGCAATAGATGGTACCACAAGAGAGGGGCTTCATGGAGGGTTGCTCCTGCTAGCTGGTGTTGTGAAATGTGATGGTCTCGGGGTTTTTCCTGTATACTTCCTTCCCTGGGTTACAGCTTTGGGAAGGGGAAAAAAAACCCTCTGCAGAACATGGCAGTTAAGACATCAAAGGCACTGAAGCGAGAGGGACATAACAAATATAATTGTCATAAGGTGCTTTCTTCTCTGCTTTGGAAGATCAGCTGTGGGAGATGGAGGGAGATGCTTTGCGCAGAAATTTGCTCTTTGGCGATGTCAGAAGGCAGCTGAGGTGTCAGCCCTTGTCAGGATGATGAGGTGTGATTCTCATCCAAGCTCTTGTTTCAGAGGTGCTGGCCCTGGCTGAGTGAGGCGAAGACAGGTGCTAATCCCTGGGAACTGAACAGGTCACAGAGCCCTAAGGTTTATTTATTTATTTATTTATTTTTTCTTTCTTCCCCCCACCACAACCCATCTCATAATTCTGACCTAGAAATTCCTCGCTCTGTTTGCTGAGTTGGCTTAGTTAAAGACTTGACTAATTTCTGGAGGATTAATTATTCAGTGGAGATGGGGAGGGTAATGTCTGCTCCCAACTCTGCAGACGAGGCAGGTGCCCATGGACCCGTCCCCAGGGTCCCCCCCTGCTGCAGTGCTGCTCACATCTGCACAGGTCACTGTCAGGATGCACATTACAATGCATTTCTATGTATTGCTCTCTGGTTCTTTGCGTGCTTTCACTTTAACTAGGAAACCAAATTCTGTCCTCATGGTCTTCAATGACATTTTTCTAACATATGCTGCTGTTCTTCCTCCCTAGAAGTCCCTGTGACTGATATCCCGTGTCGGCCATGCTGTTACTCAGCCTTCCTCCTCGAGGTGAGCATCCCTGCCTTGGCCAGGGCTTGCGCAGAGGCCCTGGGTCTCTGGTGTCTGCCAGGGAAGGGCTGTCAGTAGTAGATCTGCAGAGAGCTGGTGACAGTGCTGGGGCTTGGGGGCCCCTTGGCTGCTGTCCCTGTGGGTGGGATGCTGCTGGCCCTCCCTGCATCTGTACCTGCATCCCGCTCACTGGCCTGTTCCAGGGCTGCTTTGGAGGGAGCGTGTAACAAGCTGCAGTTTGGGGAGTCCTTGTTCCTTTAAAGCCACGCTGATGTGCTCAGAATAATTCCTCAGATGTGCAGTGACAGCAACTATTTTTCAGTTTGCAAATGGCTATGTGCCCTGCAGAGAATATAAAGGAATATATTTCTTTGATCTCCATAGGCACTAGTGAAAGCAGATTCCCTGTTTAACAACTAAGTAAGGGCAGGTTGGCAGTTTCTTTTCCTTCGTGTACTCCTCTGCTTTCCCTATGGTGCTTTGGGCAGAAACGTGGTTAAGAGGCTGTCAGCAGTAGCAGCATGTGTATGTGAGGTGGTGCAGTTGGTGCTTTTGAAGCCAGACTGGATTGCTGTGAGTTTACTTGGATGCCTGGGCCCTCGCTGCAGTTCTGGGAAGATGGGGTTGTGACTCACAGCCTTGCTGAACTGGCTGAAGCTCTGCCATAAAGTGCCTGGAAGGAACGCGTGTTCCTTAGGAGAGTGCTCACGCAGTGGGATTTTGCTGCTGCTCTTCTGCATACGAGGTTTTGGCAGGTGGCAGCATTTGTCCTGGATACCTTCATACCTATGGCAGGTGCAGCTATGCCAGGAGGAGCCTGAGCCACCAAACAGGGTCCTGTAAAACAGCTTTTTAGAAGGCAATACCTGAAACTTTTGTTTGCCTGGCCTGTTGTGACCTGGCAGGTTTGCTGGTAGTAACCATACTGCTTTTTGCTTATGTTTTGGCAGAATCATTGCAATAAACAGTAAATGATTTCATTAATAACCTGTAAATAGCTGCTTACCAGCTGAGCCGTGGGATCGGTCTGCACACTCACTCGTAGACTGAAGGGAGCTGCCAAAAAAGCACTAGTGTTCAAGATGATGTGTTCAGCTAATAAATACCATGAGCAGAGCAGAAGTGTGCAGCTGCTGGCGCTGGCTTGCTGTTCTGCAGTGACCTGGCTGCTGAAGTTCACCCCCAAAACTGGCCATTTTCACAGGGCGTGTGGGCAGAATGCCGTGTGGCAACACAGGCACCGTGCCTTTGGAGAGGGCGTTTCACTGCCAGAGCTGCGGCTGGTGCTCGCAGCAGAAGAACACAGGAGCTGAGGAGTGCTCTGCCTGCAGCAGCCCCTGAGGGCTTGGCAGTTGCCAGGTGCAAAAACCAGGGGGATATTGGTGAGCAACTGCTGTCAACCCAGTCCCCCAAAGGTTTGGCTCAAGTGCGAGGCTGCGAGCCTGCCTGTGTCTCCTGCACAGACTGCAAGAGTTGGTGTTTCAAACCAGGGTGTCTTCTCAGATGGTCCACAGGCATTTGTTTTCCAACTGTTCTCACCATTGGAGTTTGGAAATCTATGGGCATCCTTGCTTTGATCAGAGTAGCTATGAATTTTAGCTTTTATTTCCTTCTGTAAATCCATCTTCAGCTGGATCCTGCAGGAGCTTCTACACAAGCTCCTGAGCTGTGGTGGGTTTAAAGGGAGTGAGGAACCATTGTGAGAGTATGCGAGGAGCTCAGCTTCACCCTGCAATGGGAAGATCTGGAGAGGGCAGCGGGGGCAGAATGAGTGAAGGTCAGTCCATGAAGCAGGGCTGTGCTGGTGCAACACCTCTGTCCTAGGTCAGCAGGCAGGAGTGTCATGGAAACAGTTCTGATTTAATGCAGAACTCTGTGTATGTCACAATGCACATGCCAGGCTGCTAGGCTACGTTTATGGAATGGAGTCCAGCCCAGTAGCAGATGACAGGGGCTGACACTGCAGAGCAGCCCTTGGCTGCATGAGATGTCCCCAGAGCCAGCCCGAGACTGTTGAACGACCTTTCCAGAGAGCAAGGCACCATGGCAGTGAAGGTGTTGGGGAAAGTGACTTCAAACAGCTTTCTTTGAGGTGTGTGATCCCACGCATGTCCGTGCTTGGCGGGGGGAGGGTGGTGGAGCTTCACGGGGCTGTGCGTGTTGCCTGCCTTGCATGTTTGTGAAGGCACCTGGATCTCTGTGGAGCCTGGCACAGCATCCAAACCAAGGGGTTCCCTCCGAAAGGAGTGGGAATTAGCAGCTGTGAGTCGGGAGAGCAGCACAGCAGTGCCAGGCTGCCCTTTTGAGGCCAGCACTGTGGGTCACACTTGTGACCTGGGAACTCCCTGTGTATCCAGGGTCCCTGCTGTACAAATTCAGGGGTCTCAACTCAGGTTCCTTGGGAATGTTATCTGCAGGTGTATCTTGCTGCATGGGTGGTTTTGGTATACAGAAGGGCTCTGTGGATACCAATCTGAGCTCTGCTATGTGAGTGCTTTCCCTGCATTTCTTTTCTTTGGTCAAGGTGGATGTTTTACTGGTTGGGCTGTGTTGTGGTGAAGCTGCTGAACAGTCTGAGGGGAAGGCTGGAGCTGAACTTGGTGTAACCAGTGCTGCTGCCTGCAGCATTACACTGCAGCTTAGAAAGAGGTACTTGGCTGCACTCTGAATAATGCTGTATTAACCTGTGGTTATCTCCAAGAAGTAATACATGCTTTAGTATATGATGTCCTGGTGCTGTGAGAGCCTGTGATCCTCTGGTCCTGTTACACATGGGTGAGGGAGCTGGGGATAATTCCTGCTTGTGTATCAGGAGAAGCACTAAAGTGCCAAGGTGCTGCCACCTCAGGGGGACTGGCATGTCCCTCACTCTTTTCTGGAAAGCAAGTCCTTGTCAAAGGTCTCCTGCTGATCCTGGCACAGGGCTGTTTGCCATGTTCCAGCGGCCTTGTGAGCCCCTGGATGCCATCAGGAAACAGCATCTTGCTCTCCACAGGCATGGTAAGGCTGTGTCTGCACATTTGCTGTACTGCTAATAGAGCTGCTGCTTTACCCATTGGTTCCTCTATCCAGAAAGGACTCATGAGAGCAACTGCAGCTTTCCCTTTGCTCTACAGAGCCTATTTAGTTTGCACATATTGCTGCAATGATTGCTGGATTTCATCAGATCAGAGGCGCATCTTTCTTAATAGCCTGTATAATGTCTTCCAGAGGGATGCATCGCATTAAATCTTTAATCCAGCAAGCTGCTAAGAGAGCACGCTCGGACCCTGTGCATTTGCTGTTGATCTCTTACACAGCCCTAATGCTACTCCAGAGGCTTTGCCCTTTGGAGTAGCTGGAGCAGTCAGAGGCTTTGGAGAGGGGCTGGAGTGGCAAGGGGCTGTGTTCCTCCTCTGCTTTCTCCCCATCCTTTCCTCTAAAGTCACATTCACTGTGTGCCAGGGATGGCAGGTTCCTCTCCTTGCTGTGTGCACTCAGGTCACATCTGCTGAGGTCTGTGCAGTGTGAAATAAACTGCACAGAAATGAAAATGTGGTGTTGCAGGACTGCTGCAAACAGCCCTATTCCTTCCCATCCTCAAAAATCCCTGCTTGCCCCTTTTTCTTGAGTTTCAGGGTTGCTGACTGTCATTTTGGATATATATATATATATATATATTTTTTTTTTTATAAAAAGCTTTTTAAAAATCATCTGGTGTGTTGCTGAGCCTGATGCTGCCCACATTTCTCCCCGGGCAGGCCCAGCCAGGGCAGGGGAGGGAGAGGGCTGCACTGGTTCTGCTTGCACTGCCCCATCCTGCTGTTGCTGAATTGACTTTTATGTTGTTCTGCGCTGTGGGCCCTTGCTTGCTCTGACCTTTTCTTCCTTCCTCTCCCTTGTTTTCTGTCCTCACAGCCTCCTCTGCAAGGTGGGAGTAATTTAGGAGGAAAGCCTCATTCATTTTTCATGCTCAACCACCAGTGCAGTTGTTGACTGCTGGCAATTGCCTTTGATATACATTTACAGAGAGCGACCTGTAAAAGTGTAAATCAAAGGCTTGAAGCTAGTGCCTGGGGTGTACCTTAATATGGTATAATCTCCCTTTCTGTTCCTCTGCAAATGGTAGGCAGATAACAAAGACACATCTGCAAATTGGGCTGAGTTCAACCATGGGATGCAGCTTACATGAGAAGAGGGTGTTGAGGGGCAGCTGGGACATCTTCAGACCTGGGAGGCTGGAAGAAGATACATTAAGCATAGACTTGGAGAGCTTAGCTCCTATGGCTGTGGTGCTGCTTGAAGCCTGTTTGTTGATAAGGATGATGGTTTGTATCTTTCTTTTACTTTTAACTTTTTTATTTTCATGTTATCCTCCTTTGTTTGTATCTTGGTGCCTTGCAAAGGTCTTAGTTCTCAGCATCTCTATGTGGCTGGGCTCTTGGAATGTCAGGACCTAGTCCAAGGCCAGAAGAGCCCTGGCATTTATCCTGCTCCAGGGCTGAACTCAGACAGCCTGCTTCTTGGGGTGAATCGGAGAGCTCTGTGCTGTGACCAAGCCTCACAAGCAGTGATCCCTGATGCAGCACATCAGCCCCACTGGCAATACTTGGTACAGCCACCCTTACTCCAGTGCTCTGGGCTGATGAAGTGACTGTAACGAGGAAGCTGCTCAAATTGCCACAGCTGCCCTATTATCAGTTAAT
Organism: Streptopelia decaocto; assembly: GCF_964273445.1. NCBI lineage: Eukaryota > Metazoa > Chordata > Aves > Columbiformes > Columbidae > Streptopelia > Streptopelia decaocto. The sequence goes on along the minus strand of NC_138668.1, from coordinate 8,881,230 downwards.
CTTATTCCTGAGCCCTGTGGGGCTTCTTGTGCTGTTACAAGTGCATTCATCCATGAGACTTTCACAAGTCTGGCTGCTCTGATCACAGCTCACATATCTGTGTATCTTGGCTGATATTGGCCTGCCAAGAGATGTGTGCAGTGAAGACATGGCCTGTTTGATGTCCTCTGGTACTTCCCACCTTCACTGCTTGTTTCAAACTCTTCCTGCCTCATGCACTAGATGCAGTGACCCTTTAAAATGCATTTTCCTGAATGAGTGTAAGTATGTTACCCGATTTCCCCGCTCCCCTTCCCCCCCCAAGCTTATGTAGAGTGCCTGCTCTGCATCCCTGGGGGATGGCAGGAGAGATCTCAGGCTGTTTGTACTGGGGAGGATGTGGGTTGTGTTGGCTTGGTGACTGTCCCTGCTGCAGGGTGAGAGGATCCTGCCTTTGTGCATCATTCCTGCTTTTACCTGCTGGTGTGGGGACCAGGTGTTCAATGTTGTTCCTGCCTGGTCACCTCATGGGCTGTGTGCAGCTTTTCCAAAGCCTACCCAGCCTGGCAGGGAGATTGTTCACAGCAGCAGCTGGTGGGACACTCTGCTGCAAGCACCAAGCAAAAAACCAGCCCTTGACCTCGCCAGCCCCATCTCACTCTGTAGCCAAATCTCTTGGTGGAGCCAGCCAGGGGGCCTAAGGCATGACTGTCAGGTACCGCTGCAGCGCCTGGTCCTGCCATGGTACCTGTAGCAGAGGAGAGCATGTGTTTCACTGCCAATGGAGGATAAATTTGGCTTTGTTTGAAAAACGGGTGGCTGGAAATGCTCAGCTGAGTTGGAAATATCACCCTGAGGATATTGGAGTGAAAAAGTACTGGATTATTTATTGCTGATTGAATGCTGCAGAGTGACATGGGATGGCCCATGGCTATGGTGGGTACTGGTTGTCTGCACTGTGTGGCCCTGCTCTGTGCTCTGCAGCAGCTGATGCAAAGAAGCCCCAGGGGATGCTGAGCATCCTAAAGCTGCTGTGCCGTGGGGATGCTGCCTGCACCCCAGCTGAGGGCAGAGCTGCCATGGCAGCCATGGAGACGAGCCATGTGAGACCACACTGTGCCAGGAAACCGATCAACTTTAGCTCTTAAACTGTGCCTACCTGGCTTCAGTTTTGGCTTTTTGTGTTGGTGAAGGGCTGCCGTGGTCAGACTGCAGGTGCTTTAGGAAGACTATGAAAAGAAGGATGAGGGCTCCTGGTTTTGGTGGAGTTGACTTTTTTTCTCCAGAATTTCTTTTGGGGATTTGGGGAGTGAGGGGTTTTCCCTGTGTGCCCCAGGCACCAGCTGGCACACTTGTGCATGGCAGGTTGAGGGCTGACAGAGGCACTTGCTCCTTCGCTGGAAGTGGAGACTGAGGTGGGTTTGAGAGTCTGACAGCAGATGTGACCATAGTGTGACAAAAGGGTTGGTTCAGAGTGCTGAGAGCTGCTGCCGGTGGGCTGGGGACCAAAGCAGCGGCTTCAGGAGAGATGGTGGCGGCAGGGAGTAAGATACAGTCTTCCTTTTTCCCCCTCTTTTTCTTGTGTTTCCTCATTTCCTGATGAGTTGTGACAGCTGGGGGAACCTCTCCTGTGCCCTCAAAGCAGTGGCAGCCTGTCCCACAGGTGAGGAGCAGCTGGGGCCTGGGATAACCATGCTGCAGAGGAGTAGCCCAGGTAACCTCCTTGAGACCCACGTGGGAGGGGAAACAGTACCCTTAGTTTTGTCTCCAGGCCTGTGGAATGAGGCATATCCTGATTTTTTGGGGGGATTGCACAATGCTGAGCTGCACCGCTGAGCTCTGCCTGACTCCAGCAGCCTGGCGACGATGACGTCTGAGGCAATTCCCTGGGGTCTGCGGCTGAAGGGACTGGTCTCTGCCCCAGTTAGTTCATCTGCAGTTCTGTCTGGGGTCAGGGGACTTGGGCCTGAGAAGGAAGCAGGGAGCTTGGGTTTGCCATTGTGCTGTCATGATGTTCCCTGTGACTCCCACCTTTTGCTCTCACAAGCATCGGGCGATGAGAGATCCCACAGCCCTGCCCAGGGTGACGCAGACACATCAGCTGGGGCACATTGGTGTTTGGAAGGCTGTGACACAGCTTGCAGACCTGCCGGAGGTGCCGGTAGAGGCTTCCTGGCCACTGCCCGTTGCTGGATGGGAAGGTGAAGCTGCTCAGCCCCACAGGTAACGTGCTGCTGTGTCCTGCCCTGGGTGTGGGGAAACATGGCTGAGGTGTGACGGTGTCTGCGGTGTCTCTGCTCTTGCAGAGGGTCACATTGTGGCCAAGATAAGGTTCACAGAAATGTGATGAACAAACATCTCCACAGTAGACTTCAAGCTTTTTTACCCTCTTCGAGGTGTTAAGGGATGTGCTACTCTGAAGGCTGCTTGGTGTTGGAGTTAAAGATGGCCTGTGTGTGTATATGTTGATGTGTGGCAGCAGTACACAGAGATGTAGTACTTATTATAACCTGTTCTGTCAGACAGCCTTATGCTGTTTAAGTATTTGACATGAAGAACCACTGACCTCAGTGCCTTGTGCCCCACCATCTCTTCTCCCTTGGTGGCTGGTAACTGGTGAAGAAGTTTTGATTTCTAAATTGCTGTATCTTTTAAGCGAAAGGTATTTTTTCTGGCACTGGCTATGCAGAGCACTTGCTGTGAGTTATTTTTCTAAACTTGTTGATGTCGTGGGGTTGAAGGTTTGGGGGCCTTTGCTGCTGTGTGGGGTGTATCTGTGGTGCTTTCCTCCCCACTGCAGGCAATGTGCTCTGCTCACTGGCTTTCCCCTGAGCTACCCTGGTGTGGAAGCCCAGCTTGACTGATCCCAGTGGGGTGTTTGTAAAAGGTGTTGCTTAACAGCCTGTTTGGGGGAGAGTGGTGAATTATGGTACAAATCCAGTGGATTGTTGACCCTGTCTGTTTGGCAGAAACACCATTACCTAAATCCTGTGGCAAATTAGCCCTTAAATGTTTGTTTGTTTTTAACGTACTTCGTTATCTAGTTATGCTGCATATGCAGTAGTTACGCTGCCTTTTCTTGTGGGGTCCAGGCTCTGGCAGGATCCTGGGATGCTTTGCAAGGGCTGGTGTGGTGTCCCCCCACAGCTCTTCCTTCAGGGCACAGCTTCCCATTGCACGTTGTCTGGTGGGTGCTGGAGGAAGATTCAGACCCCACACCCCCAGACTGAGCCACCTCCATCTGCCATCCTCATATCAGGTCCAGTGGTTGCGTGGCCATGGATGAGTCAGCTCACCCCATTACCGAGTACTGAGGCAGTGTGGGTGGACTGGGTTATTTTTTGGTTCGTACCAGACCAGCTCAGCTGACTCATCCCAGGGCTACATGACACATTTCTGCTGATGGTGTTTTGAGTTTTCAGTTCCAAAGGTTATGATTTCTGTCCCCAGGTGAGTGAGAGCCCAGAAACCTCCTTAGTGTTTCCTTTCCCTCTGCCACCAGTAGCATGGCAGCATCCACTGATGGCAACGGCAACAAGGTGAAGGTAGGAACGGGGCACCAGCTGGGAAGAGCTGATGTGGGCAGAGAGTATGGGATGCTGGCAGGGTTTCCCTCCCCGTTTTCCTCATTTTTCCTAAGCAGTTGAAACCTTGGTCACACCATACAAGGTTGAAGTGTTGAGTTTGGACCCTGTGTTAACAGCATGAGCACAATGTGTGTGGAAGAGAGGCTGGGAAGCAGTGAGGTTCCTCGGGGCTTGTGCAGACCCACCTGCAGCACAATGGCTTGTTCTGCAAGTTGGGGACTTCCCGGGAGCCCGTTGTGCATCTGCCCCATGGAGCCACAGCTAACCCCACCAGCTTCCAGGGAGTGCAGGTGTCACTGTGGTCCATGGGCTTGAAGAGCTGATGTTTGTCCCCTGAGTGGCTCTTTGATTAGAGGTCTTTCATGACTACCGATACAGCGAGGATCTGAGCAATGACTTGGAGCTGTTTGACTGTGGAGATCATCTCAAGTGAGGAGTTCATGCAACTTCTCACTTTGGTGGTGTTGACCATCTGTGTAATTGTCTTTCATCTGCCCAATGGGGGCTTTCAATATTTTTGCTTGTATTGTGAAGGATACGATGTGATCTGGTTTGTCAGTCTTTTTATTTTACTGAAGTAAGTTGAAGTATTTGTTTTCTCTTGGGTGTTATTTGGGTTCTGTACTCTGGCAGTCCTAGAGGTTTTAATTTTACAACTAACATTTTGGAAGTTTTAGAGGTTTGTTTTTACTTTGTTTTAATTAAATTGCTATAACCTGGGGGAAATCTTTCGTCTTAATTTAAATGGAAAGTGTTATGCTCAGTAAATCCAACATGCCCTGTCTGTCTGATGATTGTGCTGTTCAGAGTTTTGACATGAAAAGTTAAAATTTGACTCCAGGCTTGAAAGTTTGCAATCATAAACTGCAACAGGCATGGCCAGCTCTGTGTCGTAAGAGGATTATGTTAATCTATTGTTTGGGAAAGAAGCTGAGATTTTAATAGACTCTATTTTGATGCCGAAATGGGATAATTACTGGGTGAGAGAAGAAAAATGCTGGAAGTGGAAATGTCGTTCCCTGGTGCGTGTGGGTGTCTGTGGTCAGACCCTTGGGCTGCAGCGGCTGCTGATGACTGTGCTGCTCTGGGACAAGTGCCTGGCCCTAGTTGGCCTTGTGCTCCCTGCAGGGGTGCAGCACTTATTTGGGGAGTGGGGAGGATGCAAATCCCTGTGGGATCTGACCACCATCTGTTCCTGGGCAGCGCTGGATATGGGGCTGAGCAGCCTCCCCACTGAGCAGACCCCTGAGCTCTGGGTTGGTGTACAAAGGTCTGTGCCAGTTTTGTCATGAAGCCCTGGGAAGGGGAGCCACTCCAGACCATGCTGCTGCGTCTCTAGGATCAGGGGAAGGAGTTCATACAGGTTGGAGGGAAGCTCGAGGTCACAGATGAGTAATTTCCCAGAGGGGTTTTTGCATTTATCTGTAATTCATTTCAAAGCAGACGGCGCAGAGTGCTTAAAGGGAGCAGGTCAGAGGCTTGTTCTGGCACATACAAAGGTGACCTCCCTTGCCTGGCAGTTAATTGAATTTTTGCCTGTGGCTGCTGCATGCAGCCTCCTTGCCCTGGTGAGCCCTATGAGGGGTCACTCTGCTGCCTGGCTTTGGCTTGGGTGGCATCCGTCAGCTGCAGATGTTTTACGAATCAGCAAGCAAAGTGGCCAGGGTGAAGGAAGCCACAGGGGCATGGTGAGCAGCCACCCTGGGGTATGCAGCGTCAGAGCGGGGAGAGCACAGCGCTAGGTGAAAACTGTGCAGCTGGGATGTCTTTGCACCACAGGCTGTCAGCCAGGCTCGATCTATCCTGGGCTTTCTCTGACTAGACCACTGCGAGTCCTGGTACCTTTTGGGAAGGGGGAAGGAGATGGGGTGCATTAGGGGTTGCGTGCTGCTAAGGAAACCCTTGTAACAACACCCATAGGTCTGACAGTGGAGAGAGAGTCAGGCTTAGGAGGGGGCTGCTCCTCATCAGAGAGCCAGACAGGCACAGGTAGCTCTTCATGGATGTGGGCAGCTGGATTGATTATAGTCTTGTGATTCTCCCAGCCTGGGGACTGCTCGCTCCATATTGATTATTATTTTTTCTAAAGACTGAGGAAGTTTGCTGGGCTGTAATTACAAGAATTGTTCTCCTTTCCATTTTCTGAAATTCATCATGTTATTAAGTTTTCCAATTTTTGCTCAGGGTTTTGCTAGGGCTGGTTTTTAGGGGAAGAGAACAACTGCCTTAGTGCTGAGCTGTCTCTGTTCCCAGGCTAGTTAAGGATGTGGGGATGGCATATGCCGTATTTGCCCCATTGGGCAGAGCTTGAGGGTTTTGCATGAAAGAATCAAGTGAGTTTTGGGTGAATCTTCAGTGGTGTGGGGCACAGCCATACGTATGGGCATGGTATGTTGGAGGCAGCACCCCTTGCCCACCAGATATGCCTAACAGCTCCAAATGTCCTCAAATTATTCTATCTTTGCTTCTCCTTTTCGTTGTGGTTCTTCCCATCATGTCATAGTTGATGTTTCATACTTTCATCAGTCCTTTCCAACTCAACAAACCATTTTCTCCTTTTTTATCCTCTTAGTGAGTATATAAAAGGATGTTTTAACTGTAACTTTGGCAGCACATCTGGATTTGCTGCTGGAATTAGAGTAATTGTGCTAAATGAGTTCTAATGCAGCAATATGCAAGGCAAATTAGTAAATGGATGTTGGCTGGTTTATACTAGATATTGGCACTGAAATTTGTATGTAATGCAATATAACTGACAATTAAAGCAAAGTACCTAGTTAGACTGAAATTATAGAGCTTCTCATATACTCTGCTTTTCATTACAGCTGTATTAAGATGTAGCATTTCCATAGGGCTTCACAGCTCTGCTGATAAATGTGTGTTAGTCCCAGGGCTGCACTGTTTTGAGAAGCTGATCTCCATAAGTCTTGGGCCATGTTTCTCCAGGGCTGTGGGAAACAGCAAGAACCTACAGTTTGTGCCACCATGGCCTTGTGTTCACATATCACAGGCATAGTTACTTGAGTTATGTTGCGGGGATGGTGCGAAGGCAAAAAAAGTCTTATATTTGCGACTGTTAGTCTTGTTGAAAAGTTCTCTGACCCAAAACTGGTTTTAGAAGCGATGCATATTTGTCTCTTTTGTTTCATACTCTTTTGTTCCCTCCAGCCCCCCAGACTTGGCGTTGCTGTGGGTGCACACCGAGATGGGCTGTGAGGGTGCTCCAGGCGGCTGAGTGCAGGGGAAGCTGAGGAGGGACTTGTGGCGTGAGCTGGCTGGGGTCCCTGTGGGCTGGAGAGGGGTGGACGAAGAGCTGGGGCAGGTTTGAGGCTTTACCAGCACCCAAGAAGCCAAGTTCAAGTGTCGCACAGCTGGTGTGTCACATGAGGAGGGGAGCCCAGTGCCACACACCTGGGTGCTGGCCACCTGAGCTGTCACAACATGCTGTTGGCAAATGCCACCAGTGCCTGGAAAGGGACTGTAGTGTGTGGGTGTTCAGTGCTGCTGGGGCTGCCCGCAGAAGGGGGGTTGTACTCAGCACTGCCTGATGTCACCAAAATGCTTGTAGCAATGCTCGTCAGGCTTCCCGGGAGGTGACTCCAGGCTGAAGTTTGTTTTGCAGTAAGTACAGTTGTTCTGTTGCTGTATCTTTGTGTGTCCCCTTGACGTGATGGCTGGAGGTGTGGGGTGCTCTGGTGGGGCTGGGAGCAGAGAGGTGCCCAGCTGTGGTAGCATCTCTGGAGGGGATGGGGGAAAGGTCCTGCCTGTGCTGCCCATGGCCAGCCTGTCCCTGGGTGCTACAGCGGCTGCCTTGGCCTGGATCCAGGGCAGCGGTGGCCCGAACCCCCTTCTTCCGATGGCACATTTCTTAAATGGAAGCTTTTATGCAGTCCTAAGTGACTGTTTCTGTGCTTTTGTCACTTGGAAAAGGGGTCACTAATGGGGTTTTATATTTTCGCTTTGCATGATCTCTGCATGATGCACCATGTTGCTCTGATACTGTTTTCTGGTCCAGTTGTAGAAGAGATGCTTACAAAATTACTTTAGCATCCTGAAGACCTAAATGACTTGATACTTTGGAGCTCTTGTACAACTTTGCAATGTAATGTTTTAAATAGGAGAGTATGTGTGCTTTTTTTATCTTTTGGGACATTTGAAAGTTGCTAGTAGTCTCTTGTGCATATATTTCTTAAACCACTTCATATTTCAATTTAACATGTTTCTTCATGTGCACATGGTGATAATTGGATTTGTTTATCCTGTAAAATAATGTATTCCAATTTTATTTTTAAAACTATCCTGTAACACTTGATGGCACTCTAGTACACTGGGTTAACTGGTGGTGAGAAATGGGGGCTCAATCACTGTGGGCGTATTTAAAAACATGTTGGAAGAATTTTATTTCCTAAACCCTGGGAGCTAGTGCTCAGAACTTACCTAGTCCCCCCAAAAAATTGGTGATTATCAAAATTCTTTGTTATTGGCTTAATTCTTTCATGTGAGACTTGGTAGGGAGCTAGTGTCTGACATCAGGGGCCAATTTTTCATCAGTTCGGAAAGTTCCTGCCCCCAAAAAACTTTGAAGTCCTCATGATGCTCTCAGCTGTCTTCCCAGGTAACGTGGAGAAGCTGGTTCCTCCCCAGTGGGCACTAAAAGAAGGCTCATGAGAAGTCTTCTCCAACCTGGCCCAAAGGCAGTGCCCTGGGGATTAGGAAGCTTCCCCTCACTCATTTTTGGGATCTCAGCAGATGTTGTTTTCCTCTGGGGGAGAGGAACTCTGACCACAACAGATGGGAGGTGAGGTACCAGGACCCACACAGTCTTTTTTTCCCCAAGCAATGGCTCTGGGAACGCTTGCCCTTTGGCCATGGGGCATTTCAGGATGCCTAAGGAGAAATGGCTCTGGCCCTGATCAGCTGCTCAGGCTTGGGCTCTTCCTTTGGCCAGGCTTGCTGCTTTTCTAGACTGTTCTGCTGTTGTGGCTGCTTTAGTTTCTAACCTGCTCTCTGGGACTCTGCTTGTGCATTCTGCTGGCCTCCATCCATTGCTGGAGGACCTCAAAAGAGGCAGCAGTTGCTGCTCTCCAGCTATCAGCCAGACTAGGAAAGGGTCATGTGGAAAGGGAGCCTTAAAACAGCCAAGGTTTTGCTTGTAGAAGTGGGGTGGCTACTCCTGGTATGGCTTAACTCTGTCTCACCTACTTCCCCCAGGCAGGGGGTGGTGGGATACCTGTGAGCATCCCCCTTGCTGTCCTGGGGGAAGGATGAGCTGCTGACAGCAATGCTGAAGGAGGAGCAGCCATGGGCTCTGCTCAGCTGGTGAGCAGCTCTGAGGGCTGCGGCTCCCCAGAGGAGCCAGGGGCTGGGAGAGCGGGTGTGTTCAATTGTGTTGAGCAGTCCTGGGGTGGAGGAGTGAAACTGCAGCCCTGGCGAAACTGGGCTGGTGTCCTGGCACTGTAGGAAGGGATGGAGAAGCTGTCAGCTCTGAAAAATGCCCCTTTCCTACTTTCCTGCTTCTGCTCAGCCATGCCTGAGAAATGTAATCTGAATAAAAGCTGCTTGGGGAAGCCACAGAGGCACATCCAGGTGTGGTTTGCTCACCCGGGGCTCAGGAGCACAGTGACCGGGGCTGTGAAGGGGGATGGTGCGAGGGCCACTTTCCAGTGCTGCCCAGCTTGTCTGGCCGTGCTGGCTGGGCAGGGACCTGACAGAGATGTTTCCAGTCCACTGCTCTTGGGCAGCCCTAGGACTTGTGTTTGTGGTTGCTATGAGGTAGCTATTATGAAAAGGTATTGTGGCTGTTTGCAAGCTGGAACTGATGCTGGTTCCTATGACTGCAATGGCTTCACCGTGTTTGGAAAGTTTTGAAATGGGAAAAGCTGGTCTCTGTGGAACAAACAAGTGTATATACAGGAATGTGTGAGATGGACCCAGGCAATTACACTGTTTTGTTTATGGCTTGTTCTTTTTTCCTCTAAAATATCTGCAGACAAAGGTGTGAGATGCTTGTACAAGCACCTTGGTGACGGTTGCGCAGGGGTGGTGTTGTCTGGCAGTACTCTGCAATACTTCAACACAAAGTCCCAGCGCTGTATGGGTTTTGATTTCTGCTTCAACAGTCTCCTCCGTAGCTCCTCTTAAAAATCGTTTTGTCTCCTGCAAATTAAACTACTGTTTCACTTATAAAGTGCTTCATTCTACTTTCACTTAAAGTGGGAAGCTGACTTTCGCATCACTGAGTACATGGCTGCAAACTGTAGCACAGCAGATTGTTAATGTGAAATTAGAGATATTTCAGCAATATCTCAGCATATTGCTTCTGTTGCTTAATAAAAAGCACGGAGCTCCTCTGGGAGAGAGACTTGTGTGACAGGCCCATCTTGAAGGGCTGACCATGTCATTCCTTGAGCGGGGAAAGGCCTGAGGGCTGTTCCTGTGCCTTCCAGGAAAGGAGGCAGCTTTTCCCTTGCACCAAGTCACCAGAGGAAAACCAGAGATTAAAACACAGTGGAGAGATGTGGGAGCTTGTTCTGCTTCTGCCTCAGTGCTCATTGTGCTTCCAGTCAGCTGGGTCGCCAGTGAGCCTGCTCAGGGGACTGGAATGAACTGGGGGGCTGTGGGGCAGCAGTCCCCTCTGGAGTATCACTTTTTGATCACAGATGGAGGTGTTTATAGAGTTATCTGAGCTTTTAGACATTGGTACCTTGAATCCCACCACCCCCAGCTACCCACATGTGAGGTTTCATACAGGCAGAAGTTCCTCCTGCTTGTTTTCCAGGTGCGGCACTGTTGGGCTCACAGAGTACGCTGGGAAGAGCTGTGACTGTGTGATTCTGTGACTTCTGCCTGCCTGGGATGGGACTGCAGAAGTATGGGTGTCCCTGGCCGTAGGGGTGTACCCCATGCAGCTGGGGTGCTGGGGAAGACTGCCCCATCAGTGTGGCTAATCCTCCTGCTGCTTTTTCTACAGTCTTCCAAATTGCCCTTTTGTCCCCAAACAATGCTGCTTTGCAAATGGCAAAGGAGGCACCCTGGGGCAGTGCTGCTGCTCTTCTGCCCTCCTGCCTGGTGCTGTGGCAGAAAAGGAGAAGAGGGATTCAAATTAACCTCCCTCATCCTCTCCACTGCTCCTGCTGCCCAGCCCCTCTCCTGTTGCCTTGGCATAGCTCAGAGCAGATAACATCTCTGCCAGGTAACCGCTGCTATCCTCTTCCAAAGGCATGTGTGTGCCTTCACCCAGCTGCTTCTATAAAAGCCAGCATTACAGCTTTCCTCTATGGCAGGGAAACAAGAGTTGTCCCCTTCTGTCTCCTGCTTGTCTGGTCTCCCCCTCGGCTGCTTTTCCGCTGCCTCCTGGCAGCCCCCCCGTGCTCCTCCGGCTCCTCTGACCTCCTTTGACATGTTGCATTTCACTGCGGCTGGTAACGGGGAGCTGATGAGAGATAAGAGGGGTGACAGTGTTACCAGCTTACGCGGTGCCTGAAAGAGCCAGGGAGCGGATGCTCTGCCTCAGCCCTCTCCGCAGGCGAATCGATTTTAGGAAGCGCCCTGGATGAACCCCCCTGCCGGCAGCGGTGGAGCCCATCGGAGGGAGAAGGTGGGAGATGAAGGGGGGTGGCTGTGGAGCAGCGGGTAGACAGCTTTATTTTCCCAGCTGTGAGAGGGAAGTGAGCCCGAGCTCTCCCTCCCGATGTATGAGTGGGAGGGAGAAGGTGCTGAGGGACCACGTACCCGCCTGGCAGAGGGGCTGGCAGGGTCCCCCCCGTGCATCGCCAGCCCCCTGCTGTGTGCGCAGGTTTGTGCTGTTTTGCCGGGATGAATGTCAGTGCTTGGAGTGGGGAGGCAGCAAGCGGAGATGGTTCAAACAATTTAAAAGCCTCCCCTCTTTCCCCCGCAAAGACCCGCGGGCAGGGATGGTGACGGTGGCTCTGAGAGTCACAGGCGGCCGCGCGGGGTGGGCAGCTGCCCAGTGACTGTGGGGCTCATGCTCCGTGGGGCGTATCCGGCTGCTTCAGGCGTTTAATTTGGAGCGGGAAGCTGAACCAGAGCCTGGAGGAAAATAAGGGAGGATGGAAATGGGGCTCGGCAAGGCGCACAGCAGGATTCCAGCAGCGGATGGTCACCCCTCGGTGGAGCAGGCTGCTTGCAGCGAATGGCTCTAAGCAGGGAAATAGCAATGAATTGGGGTTTGTTTATTTTTTTTTAACATGGCATCCGCAACAGAGAGATCAAGAAGATGTGAAGGTAGCTTGCTGGTCTTCCAGTTGAGTTAATGCTGGTTTTCTTTGCTGTTTTCTCGAGGGTCTCTTGCCATGGTTGGGAGTTTTGGTCAGACACCCCTTCCCCTGGATGCGCTTCACTGACTTAATCTGCCTTTGCTCTGTGGGGCTGTAGCTTTTTTTATTTTTTTTTGGAAGCCCTTGTTTTTCCTCCGCCCAGCTGGCGTCAGGCACTGAGGATGCAGAGACAAGTGCTCCTGACTAGGGGAGGCTTGGCAGTAGGATTTCCCTTCAGGTTAGCAGCATCCCTTTATCTGCTGTCTGCCGTAGAGAGGCTTTGTGCTGGAGCTTGGAGAAGCAGAGCCCGCGGGTGACCTCTGTCTGGATCAGACTTGCTTTAAATGTCTGTCCCTCTCCTTGTGCTCAGGTGTTTGGTGACAGGCTGGAAAATTGTGTTAGGTGGGTGCTGCTGGAGGCTAAGGGGTGCCTTCTGCTTTGGAAAACAGAGAGAGGAAAACTGGTGAACTCTGAATACCTGCAAGAAGAACAAGTGGGGATCATCTCTACCTACTGTGCTGATCTCTGTATGCTCTAAGAACAGACCCTTTGGAAATTCATTTGAACAGCTGATTTTTTTTTTGGGGGGGGGTCTTTCATCGTTTTCTGATCTGGACGGCGTCTCCTCGCCTGGCTGGTGGCCACTGCAGCTGCTCTGGGCCACCTTCCCCGAGGCCTGCCGAGCGACTTCTCATCATGGGGGCTTGCAGACCTGTGCCATTGCTACTGAGAGATCCTTTCTAGCAGGTGCTATTATTTTTCACCCCCTACTCTTTAATTCAGCTCTGCGGCATCACAATACACAAGTGTGCAGACACCAGCTCCTTTCGTGCAACCCAGTGCCTGCGGTTGGCTTCCAGCCCTCAGAATTTGAGGGTTTGCCATGGAGCACTCTGTGGACTGTCCAACAAGTAATTCTTGGCTGACCTCCTCCTGCCTGGTGCCGTCTCTCTCTCTGACTCGCAGCGCTCCCTTCCTGGTCCTGTGCGTTGACGGAGCGTGCGGGGTAGCGAGTGCAGCCGCGCCGTAGCATGCATGAGCGTGCAGTGGGACCGGCGCCCAGGGACACAGGTGGGAGCACGCTTGGATGCCATGGCTTCGTTTGGGAAGCTGACAGAGTACTTCAGCCTGAGGAAGTCGAGAACGGAGCTGCGCTCTGGGCGGCGGAGCCGGCGAAGCGGGAGTTATTGCTGTAGTGTCACCGAGTGCAGGTACGGGGTGGCAGTGGCCCTTCTGTCCTGGCAGCTCTGTGTGTGCTTGGGAGCTGTGGGGCGGGAGATGCGGTCCTTGATGTTTTGCTTTCCCTTTCCCTCTCTGAGGGCTGGGAGCAAGCCAAGAGCTCTGGAAGCATCACCTTGGTCCTGTCTGGGGCTTCTGAGTGGCTCATTGCCACAGGATGTCTCTGTCAGGCTCTGTGTCCCAGTGTCTGTATCCCTGCCGGGGGCACATCCCAGGTGTTGGTGGTATATCTTGGGTGTCTACTAGGTAACCATGTGCATGTGTACCTGCTTGTCTCTGTCTTCTGCTTTCTGCGTTATGCTGCTGCACTGTCTCCTCGTTATGGTAGCGAGGTTATTGCACTGTAACAGCCCTTTCTTCCCTCTGCCTCTCAGGTGCAAACTCCCTGCCTGCACAGGCAGCAAGAAGTGGCTTCACAGGTGGAGCTGAAAGTGTGTGTGTACATGGTGCTGATGGAGCCTCCTGGCAAGCAGCAGCGAGGAGGGGTTGGGGGCTCTCTCGGTTGCGGTTGGGGACAGGGCGCAATAGGAAGGGGGCTCCTCTGGGCAGACACACACAGTTCATCATCAGCTTGTTTGGGGTGCAAATTGGTAAGGGGAACAGGCTGGGAACTGGGAGGGGTGGCCTTGGGCTGACTGGAAGTCCCCTGGGAGTGTGCTGCCATTGGGGTGCTCAGGGTCATGCCGGGAGGCAGCAAGGCCAGCACCAGCTGTAGGGTGACCATGTCCTTGTTTTGTAATGTAAACAGTTATTGCAATTAAGAAAATTGCTCTGTGCCTGGGCAGTGTATCTCTCCTTGGATATTACGAGCAGTTTGTGGGACATAGCTGGCACTTGATGCTGCTCTGGGCTTCGCCCCTTAATGACAGCTCATGGTGGGGCAGAGGCTTACCAGCCTGAGCAGTGTGTATCCCCAAATCCTCCCGCTGACCAGCATGCAGTGCCCCCCTGCTTCTAGAGGAGTGTGAGTCTATGTGGGGACATCTGGGGGGGAAAAATAGCACCAACATATCCACTCACCTTCTTCCCTGGTTATTGAGCATCTCATCCTCTGTAAAGGTTATTAAAGTATCTGTGCAGATCAAAAAGAAGTTGGAGGTCTGTCACTTGGGCCCCTCTGTGTTGCTGGTGAGATGTCGTGCTCTCGCTGTCTCCCCTCTTCACTCAGTGCTTACAGGAGATGGTCGCCTCTTCCCTGCTCACTCAAAGCATGGCACAGTTTCTCCAGAAATTCAGAAGTGTTCATTGCTGAGCCAGGAGCTTTGTTCAGCTCTTACTTGGTATTGTGGACAGAAATCCTGTTTTCTGCCTGTGGGTTTTTGCTGTGCTCATGCAGAACTGGGTGCAAGGAAGTTTGGTTCTTCAGGTGCTGCCTGAAGCACCTCAGCTGTGCTGAGTGCCACATGGGGAGTGAGTGTGTGCCATGTCTTGTCCTCTCTGTGGCATGAGGAAGGTGAGGAGGGGCTCCTGGGTGCACCATATCCATCCTCCATGCACAGGGTACTACAGTCTTAGATCTTGTGGTTTTGGGGTAGTTGGGTGGTTTTCTATGTAAAGGAAGATGTCATGGTACCTTCCTAGCTCTGGGGCATTAGCCACAAAAGTGATGTTGCTGATGTGTAGCTCATGTACCAGATTTCTTTGGAGGGTGCCAAGTGTGGGCATGTTTGAGTGCTTCCCTTGTTCTGGAGTGTGGCTCACCATGCCTCGGTCTCAGCTGTTGAAGCTCTGCTCTGTGTGGGGCCGGAGGATGTGGTTCTCACAAGCAGAGGTTTCCACGTGTGTCTGGGTGGCACCAGTGTGGCCAAGCTCTGCCCTCTCCTTCCCAGGTTTTGTCCCCAGAGCCAGGCAGCTCCTCCAGGCTGACACATCCTGGTGCCTCTAACTCCCCAGGGACAGGGCTCGAGTGCACCTGCAGATATTGAGCCTGTTCCCTTGATTGCACATGGTTGATTATGGAAGTAAAAATAAGCATTGATTGAAGTATGGGATGCTTTTGAAATCAGTGCCACTTTTCACCTAAGCTACTTGAGATTTTGCTGTCTTTGCCCCGTCCCTGATGTCTCTACATTGAGAAGCCCCAGGTGAGACCCTTGACTGAAACTGAACTGGCTGCTATTATCCAGAAGAGCCGAATGCAAATTAAAGGCATCTGTTCTCATGTCTGGCCCCGTCCTTTCTCTAGGTGGTTCTTTTTCTAGCTCTGATGAACAACTTTCAGGTTTTATTTAATTTCTTCATGCTAATATGGGGGATTGGACTAGGTGATCTTCTGAGGTCACTTCCAATCCCAAACATACTGTAATTAAACAAGGAATAGAAATGCTCACACCCCACGTTTCCATGTGTATGGAGGTACTGGAGATCCTGCACCCCAGGTTTGGCAGTGTGATGTGTAACAGACCCCAGGAGCCCTGTCCTTGCCTTCATGTGGCTCAGGGCAGCAGGGCTCCCGCTGCTCTCGCCAAAACCGTGTGTTCCCATGGGACTACCGCAAACAGACGTAGGCGGCAGGTCCCCAGTAAAGAGGATGCACTAACTGGAATTATTAAATTCTAAATATAGGCCTAGGTTCCATGCATTCTCCTAGGACCTAATAGATATTAGCAGGTGTGTAGTTATGGTCTTAAGTAATATGCCTGCATTTTTAAGCTACGCCTCCAGATAAAGCAGTGCTTATGAGGTGGGTTGAGTAAGTCTGCCTGATTTGGGAATTTGTGGGTTCAAACTTATGCACAAAAGAGGAGCACGATAATAGCGTTGTCTCTCCCCATGTTTAGGTGTTCTCAGGCAAACATGTTGCTTGTGGGAGCTCTTCAACCTCCAATGTGCCCCATGCCCTCCTGCTCTGCTGTGATTTACACCTTTGCTGTTATGTCAGCTGGAGGCTTTTCCAACCCGAGACTCACCAGCTGTGCTCAGCAGGAGGATGGATGCTCTGCTCTGGCATGGTTGCTCCAAGTTATTACATCACTTGGACAGTCAGGTCGCTGGGGGCTGAGAGGCTACAGGTGTGACAAGCTGGAGATCAGAGTGTCCCCAGCATGCAGCTTGTGATTGAATGTAAACATACCAGCCAGAGCTTATCTCAGGAAAGTGTGTGTGCGATTTATTTGCAGTAACTTTTTTCAATCTAGTAGAAGCATTGACGGATGAAGCAAATGCTCAACATGACTGGTTTTGGAGCTGTACTGCCTTGTGCAGGATGGAGGACGGGAGCATCACAGGGGTTGATTTCTCTGCAGCTCAGAGGCTGTAGTGCTGGATGCAGGTGTCTGTGGGCAAAAGGCAGGAGGGGCTGAGGGTGCTACTGAGGTTTGGGGGTTTTGTTCTTTGTGTTGTCTTGTGGTGCCAGCCTTGAAGTACTTGTGCCAGCTCTCTGCATGTTTGGCAGGACAGATAGAGGGGGTCTGCTGCTGGCATGGAGGAGTAATGAAAGCAAAAGGCAGGTTATATAAAATAGCTTATCTATTTAGTCAGCTATTTTTAAACTGAAAGGGCTGGACAACTAATTTTGGGTTCCTGCAGCTTTTGAAAGTGCATCAGAAAACTGAGAAGGCTATTATCTTGTAACCAGGCTCAGAAAAGGCCTTGCTCTGCTGTGTGTGCTGGGGCAGGCTCCTGGGTGAGCTGAAGTTTATGAAGCAGGCTGGTGCTTTTCCAGGCGGCTGGTGACAGCCAAGGCTGCTTATCAGCAATCCAGCCTGGCAGAGTCCTGGACTGAAGTCCTGGGAAGATGGGGATCTGGTGTCACCTGGTGGAGTTAACCATTTTTGGAGAATTTCTCAAGGAGACTCTTGGAGTTGATCTCTTGCCTGAATGCAGGGCCAGCAAGCAGAAGCCCCCCAGGAATGCCAGTCCTTTTGTGGGAGCTGTGACTCGCAGCAGTAACAAATGGCATGTCATTAAAAATCCCAAATGAATGCTGTCTAGGGTGGCTTTTGGGAGGCGTCTTGTTCTCCAGGCACAAACTCTGAGGCTTTCTCTCTGTCCCGTTCTTAGCTAGATCTGCTCGCCTGGCTTTGGGAGATTGATGACACCTTCCCTCTTTGACAGCTGTCACTTCTCCACTCCTCTGTGGTCTCCAGAGCCCTGTACGTTCCCCACGGAGTGGGGCTGATGTGTACCTGGAGTGCTGACCTGGTTATGGAGATCATCTTCAGGATGGGGGAAGAAGAAGGAGAAATTAGTGCCTGGTTTTAGATCTTGTGTCCCTCTCTGGGGGAGAACTCTGGCCATGGAGGCAACAGAGCTGAACACCTGTGAGAACTTAAGGGTTGAAGAGCCTCTGTCCTTGGTGGACACCAGGAGAGGAGCTCTTTCCTGGTGATGTGACCTGTGGTGAAACCCAGGGAAGTTGAGCTTGGAAAATGGGGATGAGAGGTGCTTGGCTTGTGCTGAACTGGGGAGTGGGCACGGTGTTTGCTTTATGGTTTCAGTGCCTTTTCTCTCAATACCTGAGCTGGTGATTGGAAGATAGTGTTAATTAGCAATGGATTAAATTATCTAAGAATTAAATTACATAAAAATTCCAACTTGCCCAACCCATTTTGCCCATGTTGTTAGACGATCTCCAGCTGAAGGAATGGTGCTGTGGGTGATGCTCCAAGCTTTGCACTTGCAGGGGGAGCAGAGGTGGGTCTGGGTGTCCCTGCTGTTCTGTTGGACTTGGGCCTCGTGGGAGGCTGGACTGAGGAGCTGCTCTGGCAGCTGTTACCTCCCCTCCTTTGGGGGTATTTTCACACTGATACCCTGATCCATGTTCATTGCTTTGTGGTTTGATGGACTTTGAGGTAGGTGAGTGGGGAGCGGTAGTAGGCAATATTTTCCTGGCAGGATTGTGCTTAGTTGTTTTTGGGTGTTTAAAAATATCTCTTCAGCTCTGGCAGTGCATTTATGTTCAAGCATGTGGCTATGATGGCAAAGAGGAGGAGGAACTGGCAAGTTTTGGGGCTGGAAAACTGCACTGAAGGAGCAAATCCTGTGTTAGCTGCACACAGCATGAGAAAAATGGCAGCAAGTCTTCCATCTCTGGCTAACAGTGCAACCTTGCAAGAGTCCCCATTTGTCATCCACTGTACAGTCCACCCATCAAATCTGTATCTCTCCAATTTAGAGAGAAGGACCTTGTGGGGGACTATGTCAAAGGCCTTACAGAAGTTCAGACAGACAACATCTGTAGGTCTTCCCTTACCCACTGATGTGGTCACTCCATCCCTTTTTCCAGTCCCCAGGGACTTCATCTGTCATGACTTCTCAAATATCATGGAGAGTGGCTTGGCAACTTTATCAGTCAGTTTCCTTGGGACTCTGGGGTGTATCTCGTCAGGTCCTGTGAACTAATGTGTATTCAGGTTCCTCGGGTTGTCACAAACACGATCTTCTTTTAGAGTGGGGGGACTCATTGCCCAAAGTTGCATGAGACACGGTTCTGGGGACTGAGCCTACTCCTTCCAAGTCCAAATCTGTGAGTTTTTGGTCAATTCTGGCTGTTTTAAATACATGTAAAAGTCAGAGCTGTTAGGATGGAGCAAGCAGCCAGTTGGGGTGTGCAGAACAATGGGGCAGTGCCTGGAGCTCCAGAGGAGCCTCTGTCCATCTGCCAGCCCCTATGGATGCTCAGGTCTGTCTTGTGCACCCACCTGCAGCATTTAGTCTTGTAAATACATGCATGTGCACCATTTTCCCCAAGTACTGTATCCTGCCCCCAAAGGGCACTGAGGGTCTCATACATGGCTGATAGTTTGACTGACTTTCCCCCCTTTGTTTTTTGACATGTTTTGAACAAAACCTTTCTGCTTCCAAATGATGTGCCAATATGGAAAGATGCCTGCATTTTAAAAGAGAAAACAAAAACAAAGGTCTGCATTTTTCCTGCTTAGCCCAGTATCATTTGCATGGCTCTGCAAGAACAGGAGAAAGCTTTGAGCTGCAGCTGAAAACTTCAGCCCTTTTCAGGCGGGGAGATGCTTGGCTGGGGAGCTGGATGGGGGTCACAGGGTCCTTTGGGCTGTGTGGTTGGGTGGATGGATCCTTGTCCTCAAGCGCAGCTTATGTGTGGTTGAGTGAAGCTTGTTTGAAATCAGGAGTGCTGCCGCTGTTCTTTCCCACCTCGCCTGCCATCGCAGCGCTGTGTGGTTGTGGCTCTTGGGGTGACCACTGCCTTTCAGCTCTTGCGTTTTGCAGCTGCCTCCTTCACCCCCTGTGCTGGTGGTGTGTGGTGGGGTGAAGTACCACCTCCTCCCCTCCTCAGCTTTCCCCCAGGCTGTGCGAGTGCCACATCCCTGGTGTCTCACAAAGATGACAAGCTGTCAGACGTAAACGGTTCTGTGTTGCGAGCAGAGCGGTGGTGCCACGGGAGGAAATGACATTTAGCTTTTGTTGCTTGATTGAGCTGCCTGGGCTTTGCATATTAAACCTAAAGAGGCTTTTTAGCTTTGCTCTCTGCAGTTGTTTGCATCACTGTGACTGTGATCTAGCAGGAAAGGCTTGGGGAGCAGAAATCTCTTTTCCCATCAAATGTATCCTTGCCGAGGATACCACCAGAACCTGACACGTCCTGGTTCTCCATGGTGGTTTCTGTGCACCTTTTCAGTTCCAGCACCCAGGCCCCAGCTCTGCAGTGCTGCTGGTCTCGGTGTGGACTGCAGGCTCCCTCCTCTCTTGCACGGCTGTGGTGCCTGACACCAGCATGGTAATGGGGGAGCTGTGTGGACAGAGCCCATTGTGCCTTGTTTCTCTGGCCTGCTCTGCCTGTTGATGCTCCTCAAGAGCCTGCAGGTAAAGGTGTGTTTAAGTTCTCTCTTATGAAAGCACAGGCACATGTGGGCCTGGGAGCTGGCTGGGAAATTCCAGCTTTCTGGATCGGACAGGCTGGAAAAGCACACCTGAGCTCCCAGTGTCGTCTTGATGGATTTTGGGGCCATGTTGCATCCAAAGCTAAATGAAGTGTGTTCTTCCTTTATGCCTAGCTTCTGGCCTCCTTTTAAAGCTAATCTTTGGGACAGGAGATGAGGTTTGGAGATGACTGTTTTCTGCGCAAGCTGAAGCTAATCTTTGCCTGGATTAGGCAGAAAAAAAATAGTCATCCTTTATTTTGGAATGGCATTGGATGAGGTAGCAGGAGGAAGGGGAAGTTATGCTGGTATTAAGGGGAATTACATATGTAGCATGACTACAGAAAACTTCTTCAGCAGAAAGCCTTGGCCTGTGAGTCACGGTTGCTAGAAAGACTGTTTGATTCCTAATTCACCCACTGTTTTGGCACTGAGTCACAACTGGGTGGGTGTGCAGGTAGGAAACAGAAGCACCAGCAATACACACCGGGACTTGCGCACGGAGAAGGGGAAGGAAGTGATTTCAGACAGCGGATGTGAATTTTAACAGCTTCTAATAAAAGCGGTGGCTGGTAAGAGGGCGATTTCTGAATGGAGGGTTGTCCTGGTTTGCCCTTCTCAGCCTGCTCCTGCCTATGCAGGGCAGCCCTGGGCATGAGGGACATTTCTTGCTTTGCTTATGGAGCAAATGCTGCTCCCCAGCTGGGACTGGGTTTTGAGGGGTCCCTGCCAGGTTCAAGGGGGCTATGGGAATGTTAGCTGTCAAGTTATCTAGTGGCATCGGCATTGCCTGCCTTTGGAGGTGAAGGGAAGGGACTTTGTGTGCCTCAAGGAGATGTTGAGCTGAGCGCTGCATGGGGAGCCCATGAGGATGGGGGGCAGAGCCTGGGGGAGCAGGGAGGAGATGCCATTGTGGTTTGGAGGGGTCTGAGCACAGAGTATCCTCTGTCCATCACCCTGCTGGTGTGCTCGGCACCCTGGTGCAGGAGGCTGAGCAGGGGAGGACCTGTCCCGCAAACAGCCACCCGTCCTTGGATGCTGAGGGACTTCCTAAAAGTGACCAGCCTTGACCTGGCCCCCATGCAGGGGTGGGAAATCAGAAACAGAGCAGTGATGTGCCCAGCCTGGCACCCTCCTGTGGGGGGAAGCTCAGTGAGTGGGTTATCTCCTTCAGACCCCTTGCTGGGGGAACAGCCAGTGCAGGAGGAGAGGGCTGTTCCTGAGAGAGCATCCAGCTGATGTTCTCCTGCAGGAGCTGGGCTGAGATCACAGAATCACAGAGATGGGGATCCTGAAGAGCTGGAGAGGAAAGGGGTTGGGTTGACAAAGGAGACTTTTTCAACATTGAGGAAAGAAAAAAGTGACACTTCTGATTAGAATACTTCAAATGGGAAGACCAGAATACTTTCTTTAATAATTAAAAAGTTGGGGGGTTTTGTTTAAAAATTCTGTGCCCTTCTCCTGTAGGAATAGCTGGCAATTATACAAATTTATGCAATATATTTTTAGTTTGCATTTTTTGATGGGAAAGAATGCAGGTGGGAATAAGCAGCTCCTCCTTGTTAGCTGGCTATGGCAGCTGCTTTGGTGCGGGGGGAGCGGAGCAGAGCCCCAGCCCTCACCCCTGCCCAAGGCAACTTCTTGGGTGCCTGCACTGCTACCCAGAGCACCCATGTGCTTCCACGGGCCTTTGGTGTTTGGAAGCCACCGGAGCTGGTGTTCATTCCCACCTAATGCTCCAGGCCCGCTGCTGCCTGCTATGTGTGCAGAATTCAGCTCACCACCTCTGTTGAGTCTTTTTTTTTTTTTGTCTGCAAATCCCTGTTTGTGGAAAAACTGGAAAGCTTCATTTTTCTGTTGCTTTAGAGAACAAATAGCTAAAATTTAAGGCTATGTCCTGATGCATGTTACGGAAGTCTCCAGAGATGCACCCCTGAGGCTGCAAGGGGCTGTCACTTGGAGCAATAGAAACTCACAGGTTATTTATTCCTACCACCTTGATGGCCTTCCAAAGGCATAAAAACTGTATCACGTTTATAAGCATGAGCAACAGAGGCTGTTTTTATCTCGAAGGTTTGGTGCCCAGGAAATTCCCTGTATGGTGTTGGCTGGGCTGCTGGCGGTTTATCCTCCCGTGCTCTCTGGTGCGGTGGCTGCAGCCTCCTCCTGCACAAACTGCCCAGCAGCCGGTAGGAGAATATTATTGGGGAACGCATGGGGAAAATACATCCTGTGACCGAAGCATAAAAGCAATTCTTATTAACGGTGCTATTAACCCCTTGTAGTGGTGTTTGATTAGGTATAAGTGGCCATGCAGGGGAGGAAAGGAGAGTGCACCCCAGCGCTGGGCTGCAGAGAGAAAAGGAACTGGAGAAGTGGGTTTTCCATAGGTTTGTGTTGCAAGGCTCTGAAGCAAGCAGCTGCGCTGGCTTTTAATGTTTGCCTTTTCCAGAGAGAGGTGGGAAGATCCAGAGCTTATTCAATCTGAGGATTTTAGGGGCTGTTTTTCATCCTGAGAGGCAGCAGCAGGTATGTGCTCAACCTGGCAGAACTCGTCTGCCATCCTCTGTGGGTGCTGAGCTGGAATTGCTCACAGCCAGCCTGGCAGCTCAAGCTGTGCCTGGGCTCTTGCTTAGAAACGAGATGCTTTTGGGCTTTGCATCCTGTGGGATGGACCCGCAGCCCAGTCCCACAGAGCGGTTTCTTGCTGTCGGTGCTGGTGACGTTGTGCAGTGAGGCCCTGGGGCTGGCTGGGACAACACCTGAGTCTGTCGTGGAGGAAACCCACACCTGGCTGCTCCTGCCTGGCCTCTGCACTCCCAGAGCTGGGGCTGCTCCTCTGAGCCTGGCAGCTGATCAACACTCTGCTGCGAAGACCTGGGTTTGCTTCCTTTCTGCTGTCCTTGGGCTGTTTGCTCCTCACTCGTTTTTCATCAGACAGATAAAACCCATTAACTCCCCAGCCTAGGAGGGCAGAGGCAAGCGCCTCCGTGAGCAGCCGTCGGAGAGAGGCCTGCCTGTGCCGAAAGCTCTGCTGCCGGCTCCGCACAGCATTGATTGCTCCTTCACTGAAAACAGTGTTTTTAAGGGATGTTACTGTGAAATGTAGGAACTGTAAAATTCTGTCTTGTTGAATGGGCTTGTTGACCATCTGACTATGGTGCTGACCTGCCTCTCACGTTACTGACGTTCTGGTGCTTCAGAGGAAAACGAAAACCAGCCTAAGGCTCTGGATGGAAGGTGGTGCCCAGGAGGGTTTAAAACAATATACTCTCCAGGCCTATGATTATTATTTTTTTTTAACAAAACATATGAAATAATTATTTTTGTTAGGGGCTGGTAGTCAGAGATTGGCCAGCCTTGCCATTGGTGGCCTCAAGTGCTGGAAAACTTGGTCACACTGCAGAAATTATAGGATTTAAAACAAAGCGGCCCCGACAGACGTCTCAAGTGTCTTTTATGCTTTCTGTGCTGGAGCATGCAGAATTCACGCCTGATGTGTCTCCCTGTGTTTGTCAGGAGCAGCGGTGTCCTTTCCAAGATGATCTCAGCGGCTTTTTGTCTCCTCTGTCGTGTAACTTGGATTTTGAAACAACAGGGGAGACCAGCCCTATGTTATGAGACTGGGAGCAGGATCAGGAGTCTGGCCAGGGAGCTGGGGCTGTGCTGTGCTGGGGGGGCAGCAGCAGATGAACATTGTGTTTCTGGTCCTGCATTGCTGATTTTGTGCCGGTGCAGGGCTGGTGAGAGGAGGGCGGTGGGTGCTGGAGGTGGATGCAGTGCTGGGCATCCTGCCCTCCCCAAAATGTGTTTGCAAATGCAAAGGAGGCAGTTTTTATCTTGCAAGTTATCCAGCCTTTGAAAATTTGAGCCAGGATGCTTGTCTTCCGTGTTACTTATGCTACATTAGCTTTTGTCTCTGAAATTTTTCAAGTGCAAACAGGAGATGAGTAATGGCCGCAAAAGAAAAGCAGGAGCCAGGGCGCAGCTCTGTGGTTCTGTGTCTTGAGAACCTGGGAAGTGGGAGGTTTTAGCTCTGTCCCAGCCTTTAGTCAGGTCACATCACCCCTTCTCATCTCTCCTTTTTCCCGCCTTCAAATGTCAGTATATGGTTAATAATGGTGTGGAACTGAAAGGTTTGTCATTTAAAGCAAGGAACTGCATTACTTTTCTCTGGGCTGGTTTGTCCTCTGATTTAATGTGCCCGTTGCAGAGTGGCTGTGTCCCAAACACGCTTTGTCCCTCACCTGCCCTGGGGCTGGCCATGTTTCTGAGTCATTGATTTGTCCCTGAGGGTTGCATCCTGCTTGTGAGCTGAGTTTCTGTGTGCAAGATCTGTATGTGAGCTTCCTAATTAATCTAAAATATCCTTCTTAATAAGGTGGGGAGTGCAGCCTAGGCACTCTTTCTCTTGGAGAGTGATCTGTGAGCCTCCTGTGTTCCCTGTGGAGCATCCCGGATGCCTGTGGCCATCCTCTCAGCTTTGCAGGTGCCTGGAAGGCAGAGCCTGGCTATGGGCATGGGGACCCTGAGGCATTTGCGACAGGGGTCCCTGAGGATGCAGGTCACGCTCTTGAGCTGCCGGGAGGGAGGATGCTCGTCTGCTCTGCCGTGGAGCTGGGATTCATGTGTTCAGCTTTGTCTGCCCTCTTTCTCCATTTATCACAGAGAGCTCCGTGAGCAGGATAAGTGTTCACACAGTGTGTTTCTGCTTCTTTCCCTGGCCCAGGGGGCTCTGTCTTTGGACTTCTGGTTTTGTTGTAAGTCCAGCAGCTCTGGGCAGGGCACCTCTGTCAGAGCCCTCCTGAGAGCTCAGTGCCAGCTTCACCCATTAACGGTGTGCGGGTGGGCAAGAGGGTGCCCAGGGCTCGTCTCCCCTGCGGGATGTGGAGGGGATGGTCTGGTGGCATCGCAGGGACAGAGCGTGTCTGTGTGCTGGTGTCTGGTCAGGGCAGGGTGACTGATGGCAGGGACCCCTGTGGTGTGTGTGTGAGCTGGGCACTGGGGAGAGCTCCCCGCTGGCTGGGAATTTGGTTCACTGCCTGCAATGGAGACAGAAAAAAAATGTTATTTTAACAAAGAAACCCGAATACTTTGGATAAATGAATGACAGTGTCTGCCCCTCAAGTATTTCCTTTTCCCTTTTTAACAATTGCATTTAAGCAAATGTTGAAAGGGAAGTGTTGCTATAAGACAAAGCCATGATGCTTGGATGCAGAACTGCTGATGTGAAGTGTGTTTCCCTGGAGCTGTGTGTAGGTTGGCTGGCTGGGGCGGCTTTGCCTGTTGACCTGTTTGGATGGATGAGATGGTGTTGGTGGTGCCGGCAGAGTGGCAGTCGGTCTCCAGGGCTGGGTCCTGGGGCACAGCCGGACTTCAGGGGGCAGCAGGCATGGACCGGTCCTTCTCCAAGGAGCTCTTCTCAAGTGTTTTGCTGAGGCCCTCACGATGATTCCTGGCTCGTGGTGTGTGCAACCTCCTCTCCTGCACCTCCCAGCAGCCCCTGGAGCCTGTGTCTCTCATCCTAATTGAAATGCAGTTTTGCAGGGACAGAAGCAATTATTTCCCTGGTGCTGGGTGGTGTTTTGTTCCGTGCCTGGGCAATGGCCCCTGGTGGAGAGATGTACTTCAAGTTAGAGACATGGCAGGACAGGAAGCTTTTGCAAACCAGCTGGTGGAAATCATGGTGTTTACCAGCTCACAGCTGAGCTTGGGAAGGTATTTTTATAGCTTCACATGGTTTGTGTGTGTGTTGTGTATTTTTTTTTTTTTTTTTTCTGAACTTGCAAGCTGAATACTGTTTTGGTTTTTGTTTTGCTTTGAAACTGTTTCACAGCCAGATAAAAGATGCTCTGTTTTCAGCTTTCATCCTCTGCTCTTCAGCTCCTGTTACCTTTTAACAGCACAAAGACAGTTTTTTGGAGGCTTGGCTTGAATTGGGAAGAGGGAGATATTGCACAGCTGAACTCCTCCTGCACTGGGGACACCAGCTGTGCTCTGTGCAGGCAGCAGAAGGGGTTGCTGCTGCCTCCTCCTTTGTTCCCAGAAGTAACCAAGCATGGTCGTGTGGTCCACAGGGCAGGCCTAGGACTGTCTGAACTTCTTGTGCTCCAGGGATGCTCTTGGGAGCAGGGGAGGACACGGCAACAGGTGGAGAGGAGCTGCCCAGGTGGGGACAGGACGGTGTGTGGGGCTCAGCTGTCCTGTGCAGCGATGCTCAGGCTTCTCTGTTAAACTGGTTACATTCCTTGGTGGAGTTCGCTGCTCTTTTCTCCTGCTAAAAACATGGCTCTGCATGATGGGGGTGTCCTGCCTCAAGGAAGTGATGGATTGTCACTACATGTGACAGGAGAACTGGTGTGGGTCTGTGGCTCTGTGTTGACTGCTGGATAGTTCAGGTGTGTATACAGGGCAGTGAGGAAAGAAGGTTGTCTGTTTAGATATATATTTTTTTTTTATGTGAAAGGAAGATTTATTGTTGATTTTCATTGGCTTTGCGATTCATAGGGCCACTGGAAAAGTACCAGTGACTCATGGGTTTGTTAACAGTTGATAAGGTTTTCAGAGCAAATGATGGTGATTTGAACACATGCGGCTGCTCTGTGAGGGATGCCCTAAATCCTTGGGCTCTGCTTTTTGAGGCTCCTTCCCTAGGCTGCCCCACTGATGTGTGATCTTAAACTTCACTCCCTGCTCTCTGTGGGGCCTTGGTGCTGCTTTAGGCTTTGAAACATATGGATTTGCATTCTGGAGGCTGCTGTTGCCTTGTCCTTCTGTCCAGAAACAGTTCCTAAGACACTTGCAGCCTCCTCTGCCTCACCCGTGCTCCTGAGAGGAGTGTCCTGCGTGCACCGTGGCTCCCCGGGGTGCTGGGGTGTCTGAGATCCCACTCTGCTCCTGGCTCCTTCCTGCAGCAGTCGGCTGTGCCCCCAGCACAGACAGAAACTGGGGCAGGGCACTGCTGGGAAGCCTCTTCCTGCCCTGGACCTGGAGATTCTGACCTGGGGGCTCTTTGGGGGATACATGTTTTAGCCCATGCCTGTCACCTCACACCCCGCTGGGTCTCTGCAAACTGTTTCAGGGACTAGATGTGGAGTGTTTTTTGTGTTTAATTTAATTTTATTTTTGCAGCTGTTGCTTTTGGTAAGAGGCTGTGCTGGTTCAGGATGCAGAGGAGCTGCATGCTGCCTTCGCCCTCCTTCCCAAGCGCAGGTGCATCTACCCTTGCCCCAGTACCAAAAGAGGGTTGTAGTGGGTGACTGTTCCTCCTGACTTGTAGCATCTCTCATTTTCCTGAATCCAGCTGAAACCTTTGAGTTTTTAAGGTCAGGTTGCTAAGTTACACCTCCTTGGAGGAGCAGGCTGAGCAGCGTGTTACAGGCAGGAGCAGCTGGTGGCTGTGAAGATCTGGGAGCAGTGTCCCTTTGCAATAACCAGGCTCTCCTGCCCCTCTCTCTGCCATCCTCTGCCAGTCCCAGGCTAATCTCAGTACCTCATTTAGCTGTTCTTCCCCAAATCTTCAGCTTTATAAGTTTCCTGTGCTTGGCAGATTTAGTGACCTAATTGAGTGTATAGAGGAGCCACCAACAACAGAAATGCTCTGCTGTCCCACAGGAGGAGGAGGAGCAGCCATTTGGCTTCTGC
Organism: Streptopelia decaocto; assembly: GCF_964273445.1. Lineage (NCBI taxonomy): Eukaryota > Metazoa > Chordata > Aves > Columbiformes > Columbidae > Streptopelia > Streptopelia decaocto. The sequence goes on along the minus strand of NC_138668.1, from coordinate 8,853,669 downwards.
GTCTTTCTTTTTAAATCCTTATTTGCCTTCTGGGGCTGTGAGCTCTTTGGGATATATGTTATCCCTCTTGGAGCTTGGAAATAGCCTCACATGTTGGGATGTATGTCCGTCACCAAGCCATAGCCCTGGAGCAAGGTCTAGAGCAGCTGCTGCCCTGCTTCTCTGCCTCTCTCCCTCTCTCCCTCTTCAGCCTTGCTCCTTGTCTTATCGTCCTTCTCTCCTTCCCATTTTCCAAAGCAGTCTGGCTCTGGGAAGACTGAGGAGAGCTGGATTAGCACAGTGTGCACTTGGGTTTGTCTAAGGGCTTCTCCCTTGCCAGGAACAAGGCATCTGCAGAGGGTCACCATCCTCAGGCATGTCGTGGAGGTGAGTGGGAGGTTTCTCCCTTACTTCCATGGGAAATCATGTAAATCAGTAAGACTCATTTGGGTCCTTTTTCAGTTGTGTGAGAAGTGAGTTTAGGGTTATTTTTCCTTCCTGCTTGCTATCTCTGTTATGTTGCTGGATTTCTGCTGTAGCTTGCGTGGTGAGGCTTCCGTCCTTCCTCTGAGTAAGGTGGAGGTTCTGTCCCCTCTCTCTCAAAATAAGATGAAAATAAGTTTTCAGACTGGGCTGGGAAAGTGCCCTCTGGAGAGCAACTTCTCCCATATCGAAATAAGCAGGAGGACAGACTGGGGGATGTGCAGTTGCTTGCAGGAGGGATGCAGGATCTGGCTTTATCTCGTTTAACTTACATTAGGCTTTTTTCTGTCCCTCCCTTCCCTTTATCTCTGCTCAGCCCTTCCCTTCTCTTTCCCTGGGGTGTTGGAGAAGCCATTGGGTAAGGGCATCACCATGGGGAAGGTGCTGGACACAGCACGTATTTTGATATTTTGAGATGTGCTCTGCCTTTTTTTTTGCCTTGTCACAGTGGCTTTTTTAATTTGTTAGTCTGTTTGCTTTCAATAAAAGAGCCTGGGGAAGCAGCACTCGTGTCCCCTGGGTGTCACGGGCTGTGCCTCGGGTGGGGGATGCTGGAGCAGGCTGCTGGGCTTGCACCCTGCCTGGAGCAACCAGCTTGTCCCCGGGGCTGGTGGCAGGGGACCTGGCCCTGGGGACTGTTCTCACGTTTCTGCATCTGCCCGCAGACTGGGAGCGATGGAGCTGTCACTGGGCTCCAGCCTGAGCTCTCGCACGCAGCCAGAAGGATTTTTCCTCCCTTGTCAAGACTTGATTATGTGCTCTCTTTTCTACCAAAATGCTGAACAGCAGCTAAATATAGGATGTAGCAGCGTTGATTATGGCATTTCTAATGGAGCTTTACACTCCACCAAGGATCTTTACTAATGGGATGTGGCATCGTTGATACCGCCTGGCTGCAGAGCCTGCTCGGGACGGGTGTGTGGGTGCAGATGTGAGTTCACCAGGGGCAGACATCAGGTGCTGGCTGGCAGTTGCTGCCAAGGCCTCTGGAGTTCTATACGAGATGGTAGATCCAGAGAGCCCAACTTTGGGCATTCAAGTTGTTTTCAGATAGAAACAGGTTTCTAGTTGCTTTGCTCTTTCTGATATAAATCATTGTCTGCAGTTACACTATCTAAAAATGGCTTTTCTAAGGGTGTGAAATCTTCCCGTACCCCTCTGTGATTTGTGCGAGTGGCACTGTAGGCACAAAGGGATGCTAGCACTTAAAATGCTAATGCTGTTCAGCAGGTGATGGAACTATATGCAGGTGTGTTTAAAAGCACTGAGATTTACATGCAAGAGAAAAAGGAATGTTTTGAACTCTGGCAGAGCCCAGGACTCATTTATGCGGCACAGCAATGCGTTAAGTTACATCCCTGTTGTCTTGTGCCAGTGAAATGTGTTACAGTGAGAGTTACATGCGTTTTACTGAAATAGAAGCAACTCAGGATGCTAATTCTGGTTTTGTGTCTCCTGGCATATCTTGTTTTCACTTTGATGCAAGTGAAGCTGGGGCTTAGGGTGGGTGGGATGGTGCTGTGTGCCTGGTGGTGCCTCGCCGGGGCAGTGCTGTCCCTGCAGCTATCCCTGTCCCCAGGGCACTCAGTGACAGCTCTGCGGAACCTGGGAATCAAGGGCAAATGTGATTAACACAGAAATTAATTTCTGAACCCAGATGCTGAAATGTGCTCCCCATTCCTCCTCCAATGGATGCATTGTTCAGGGTGTGGGTAAGAAGCCCAAGTGGTGAGTGCAGGGGCTGCCCAGTGGCCCTGGCTCCTGTCCGTCCGTGTCCATGTGTCCGATTCATCCCTGTCCCGCGGAAGCCCTGCATGGGGCCACAGCTCTGCCCCAGCCCCTGCGTCACTGCTCACCCGTGAGATACATCAGATGCCCACACCAGTCAGGGGCTGCTGTCGCATTTGTGAAGGGAGTGAAAAACGATCATAATAAATGTAGTGGTGACAAGCAAGCGCTGAGGGTCAGGAGCTTTTGTGTGATAGACTCTCCCTCTGTGACCTTGAGGACCGGCTTAATGGAAACAGGATAAAATTTAGTGCCGTTATGTGCAGGGAGGCAGAGTGCTTGCCCTGCCATCCGCGCCAGGAGCTCAGCTCTGAACGATGCTCTGGGACAAGTCTGAGCTGGAGGGAGGGCAAGTGAGGATGTAGAAATGGCTGTGGGGAATGAAAGATCATTTTGTGAGAGGAGACTGGAAGAACTTGCCTTAATCAGCCTAGAAAAATGCAGGCTGAAAGGGGCTGTGACTGCAGTGTAATGGAAATTAATCATGGAAGCAAACACCAGAGAGGGGGAATAATTATTTAAGCTTGGTGCAAGAACAAACGAGCATAAATCAGCTAAGAATTGAGTTTTGGATGGAAATTTGAAGGTTTTGTACCATTCAGTATGAGATCTGGGAACATCCTTGTGCAAGGAGGGACCCTCTGCCAAGGCCCTTTGGTGTGTGCTGGGGAGCTTGGTTGGGCTCAGGTGTGGGCTCTGTGACAGCAGGGACAGGGCTGGACAGCGCTGGGTCATCCCACAGGGCCATCCCGCCACATCTTCTCGCACCATGGTGGTGTAGGACATTTGTTTCTCTCTAGCATGTTTCTGGGATCATTGCAGAATTGGCATGGGCCAGTTTCGTTTCTGAGGATGGCACCTGAGGACCACCTTTTGAGGGACACTGTGGGGTGAAGCAGGAGAAGGGGGTCCTGCTCCCATGCCCCACTGCAAGGCTTGGCACACTCTGGGGTTTTGAAGAAGCTGCGCTGCTAGCACGTGTGTGGGCATCTTGGTCACCCCTACAGCTTCTGAGCCACATCATCAGACTCAGTAGAGTTTTGACCCCATAGAGACCTTGAACTTGTGTTTCTATACTCCTTCATGAACTCTATAGTGCATGCTGTGTGAATATGTCTTGGTATAGTCTGCACCTTCCTTACAGACTGTGTCCCTGGGACCAGGACCCCTGTGTGACTTGATTTCCACCACAAGAAGCATTCTGCTGTCTCAGATGATGCTCTGTGCTAACTGGGGTTTTTAACTCTCTTAAGTGGAGTTTGTATCACTTCAGTCTTGAACCCTCTGGTTGGTTTATTCTAATTTTCTGTGAGTTTTGAGGTGAGATGGGTGCTAGAATGCTTCATATGCTGTTTATACTGATTGTGGCTTGCAGCTGAACATGCAAATCCAAATTAAATACACTAGCAAAGGGAGAAGGCTTTACTGAAATGTAGCAGCAAACAAAGGCTGCAGTGTGGTGTTGGGAAGGACCGTATGTTCTCAGTCCAGTGGCAGAAAGGCCCTGCCTTGAAGAAGCCATTCCACCAACTGAAAGGGGCATGCTCTTTGTTTTCTCCCCTCAAGGTCTCTGGACAGAAAGCCGCAGCGGCCGCTCCTGGGGAAGTCCCGGACGCTGCCCAGCATCCCGCAGTCCCCGGTCCTGAGCAGGCTTCCCCTCCTCGACTCAGCGGCGTACCGGGAGGAGATGCCGGAGCAGAAGCCCTACAAGAAGCACTCGTCCTCTGACCACCAGAAAGGCTGCACGGTCCCTTCTGCCGGTGAGTGCCGTAGTGCTGGGGCGAGCTTCCACCCCATTCTGCCAGGGGATGTGCGAAATCCTAGCAAACATTTCCAGCTTCTCCAGGGGCCCAAATATCAAAATAAATGCAACCTCACCCTGTGTCGAGTTTATTCTGCTCCAAAACCAGCCCTTCTTGATGAGGGGAAGACCTGTAGGCAAGGTTGTGTAGCTGACTCCTGGGAATGCAAGGGACTGGGATGCTTGTGATTAGGTAGGTAATGGCAGGTGACTCCATTGCTTGGATTCAAAGACAGCTTGGGAGGTTCTGTGAGCCCTCAGGACTTCCTGTGTCATGGTCTGCAAGGACAGACCTGAATCAATGGTGGGGGTCTGCCTCCTGGTAGAGGGCAGACCAAAGTGCTTTGCAGGACCTGCGCCTGAGAGAGCGTCCACTGGGAAGGACACAGCGTCCAGGGCACCCTGCAGCACCTGGCAGGTCCCTGGTTGCTGTGCTGGTGCTTCCAGGGAGCTGTGCTGGAGGCAGAGGGAGGGAGGGGAGGCTGGTGTAAGACCATAGGATGAAGTCCCAGCGTGAGTCAGACCCACTGCAAACCTCATCATCTGCTGCTGCAAAAGCCTCATCTTGTGTGAGTGCAGATGTGCAGCAGGGAACAGCCACCCTAGAGCAAACCCTGTGCATAGCCCTCCCTGCACAGCATGTGTAGGGAAGAGCCCTGGTTGCATGGAGCAAGTGTTTAGGATGTTGCTGTATTCATGGCTAGAATCTTTCTAGGATGCCAGGAAGAGGAGTATGAAAACTCTTGCAGGTTGGAAAGCTCCCTCCACAGCCTTGGATGAATGAACAAGGAGTTGTTTTCTGTCCAAATACTCCTAGGCTGTTTTCCCAGTTCCTTGATACTCAGGAGCTGCTAATTAGCTCCTCATTGAGGCAATCAGCATGCTATCATGAAGGGGGGAAAAAAAATGCTTTTCCAAACATTGCCTGATTATTGTATGAGTCTCTTGGTTTTGGCAGCATTTACCTGTAACGCAGTACTAAATTTGTCTTAGCCCTGGGACAGCAAGTGCTGGCCTCCAGCAGCGCTGGTCTGGCCTCACTTGTGGGCATGCAGCAGCTCTCACGTTGCAGGGGCTGCGCTGCCGGTGGGGAGTGACATCTGGACAGCAGGGCAAGAGCAGAGCAGCACATGGCGCAGGAGGTTAATGAGCCCCGGTGTGCTGACGAGGAAAGTGGGCTTCCCACAAGTGCTTATGAATGAGAGCCGGGCTGCAGAGTGCTGTGAGGGAGAGAAGATCCTTAAAGAACTTGTGAATTTGCTTTGAGCAGGTGCTGCTGCTCCCCGTTCGAGGTGGGGGACATGTGGCCAAGGCCACCTTGGAAGGAGGCTTGCCTGCAGGGGTGCAAGGCTTTGGCAGGAGCAGGGCTGTTGGTGGGAGAAGTGTGAAGCTCACCTCCAGGGAGCGATCACCTCTCTGTGGGGAAGAACCTGGGCTCTGGCTTCTCACTGTTCTTGGGGCCACCAGCAGAGGAGTTGCCAAGCAAGGCAGGAGAAGCTGTTGTTTCCTGCATGGATGAGATGTGACATCCTCATCTGACCTCTAGGTTGTGTTCCCTGGTCTTTTGCTTTGTGTCCTGTGCTTCCAGTGTGGCAGTTCTGGAGGAGGAGAGTGGGAGTTCACAGGAGATTGTTCTGCTGTGGCATCACAGCTCCTGGGCAGGTCCTTGTGCTGGCACTAAGGTGCCTGATGGGGAACCAGCGCCTCAAGGACAGCCAGGAGAGCTGAGCCTGTGGCTGCTGAGGTTGCCAAACCCTCTCCTCTCAGAAACAACCTTCTTGTGTGGCAAGCCAGCTGCCTGGCTGGGCTGGTGAATGAGTCTGGGTTTCCCGTTGATCTGGTTTTGCTGTACCCCTCCAGGTAACCTGCAACAGGTGATGGTGGGGTCAGCTGGGACAGGCTTTGAGCTTTCCATCCCTCTTATGGAGATGTTCCTTTCCCCCAGGTTTCCTGTAGCAGAGACTCAGACATGGATTCCAGGACTTCTACTAAAATAATTTATTTGCAAGGTACAGTGTAGGGCAGCTCGAGCTGGTGCCTCCTGAAGAGAGACCCTTAGCAGAAAGAAACTCGGACAATTGCACGCCCACAATCCAAGCCCCCACCCTCCTGTGTCACTTCAGGCCAACTGCAAAATTAGAGCCAGGGGTCTCCCTGTTCTTCATGGAATCTCTTCATTTTTGTCAGGTGGGCTGTCAAAATTCTGACCTTCTGTTGCTATTTTGCACCCACAGCTGGAGAAAATAAGTTCTTGGTAACAGCCAAAACATTCTTCTGTTAGACACAGTTCTGATCCTTTCCTTATCTACAAGGACGCAGCTCCCCTTATCTTCCAGCTTGAAGACTCTGAGGCCTTTTTTACTTAACAAAGCAGAAAGTTCAAAGGTTCACAGCTTGTAGAAGTTATGCTAAGCAAACTTACTTATGCTAAGTGATTTCTATAGAAGTAGTTTCTAAACAAGTTCTGTAAGAAGCAGTATACCCAATAATTTGGTGAACTATGGCAGTCTGTTCTCTAACCCTTCACTCCCTCACCTGGAGCAGCATTCCTGGGTTAATGCAAAACTCCTGGTGGCCACGAGCCTGGGTTGTAGTGAGGGGGTGCAAGAGCAAACAGAGCTTGGTCAAACGGAAGCAGGCGCAGCTACTGCCTTGTCCAAACCATTACCTGTTCCGTGTCACGTTTTGCGGTGTCTCGAGTGGCTTCACATATGCTGGTAGCACAGAGACATGAGCTGCCTTTGGCATGTCCTGCCTTCTGTGCCCCTGTGAAGTTTTAGGGATAGGACTGAGACATTTTTTGTTGCACCCTAGGCAGGGGCTTCTTCTCAGCCTGTGGTTGCCTGCAGCTCTTACCCGCCCAGCCTGCACAGGGAGGTTGCTGTATGTGTTTTGCATGCCTGACCCCATGCAGTTCCCTCTGCCTCACACCTGGAAGGAGCAGACCATGGAGCTTTTCACCTGCCTCTTCTTTCCCTTGTCTGGTGTGCAGCATGCTGGGCTCTTCTGAAACCGTCTCTGTGCGCCACAGTGAAGCAGCTAACTGGTAGCACAATTGGTGCGAGCTTATTGGGAATTACGCCCATGGAAGGAAAAGAAGCTGAAAGGAAGCAGCTGGATTTTAGCTTAGACCAGGCCCATGGGATTAATTCTCCTAATACTCAAGGTGATGTTTAGGTGAGCAGCTTCAAGGCAGAAGAACATAAGGATGGTTGGCCTCCAGCCTGCGAGCTCGCTCCTGTCCTTGACATTTTCTCTCCAGGGACAACTTGATCTTTCCCTTCTGGCTGTTTTTGGCTCAATCATTGATTTACTTGCTTGGTGAAAACCAGAAACCAGAAGCTCCTTTAGCCTGCAGAAAAGCTTTTTGGGGTAGACAAGGTCCTGGCTGCCTCTGTGGTGACTCCCTGTGCCCAGGAGGAGGGACTGTAGCCCATCTGCCCAACCAAGGGAGAGGTTTGGAGGGGATCACCTCCAGGGCAGGCAGGGGAGCATCTCTGCTCCTGCTCCAGGACTGTGCTGGAGGATGCAGCTGCCTGTAGCCCCTTGGACCAAGAGCAGCAAAATCCATGGGAAATGGGGATCAGTGAGACCAGGTGTGGCCTTGTTGGTCTGTAAGGCTTTGAACCACAACTCTTTTGTCCTCAGGAGCGGTGTCCCACTTAGAAGAGTGTGCGTGGTGGGTGACTGTCCTTTCCCTTGTACCCTGGTAGTTGGGCTATGATCAGCACACAGCCTTGGCCCTCCCTCAGCCAGGGCAGTGGTCGCCGTGTCTGGACATGGGGCTGGGAAGGGACAGCCTTGGGGACAGAGGCTGGTGCAGGAGGCAGCTGAGCCATTGCAGATGAGCACCGGGGCTGGCTCCTCCTTCCACGTGTGATTTTCCTGCATGTTGGGTGGATCTCCTCCTGGGCTCGGTGCCTGTGTTGTGAAGTTTCCTGCTGTGTCCCCGGAGCGATGCTATCTCGTGGTGGCAGTCTGGATCTGGGCTCCGACTGACGTGTTTGTGCCTTGAATAATCACAGCTTTCAAACAGCAGTTCCTGCGTTGCATGAGTTGACATTTGGAGAGGAGCAGCAGCAGCTTATTAAATTGAAAGTAGGGGTGGAAAAAAAAGAAAGATGCGATGCTAGGTAGTGCTGTGCTCCAGGTTGCCTCTTTGTTTGCATTTTTAAGCTCTCTGCCTTTCTCTTCTTCCTTCTAGTTGTCTCAGTTATACTGGTTTCGATTCAGTGTCTTCAGATTGACTGTCAGGACTTTGAACACAGCTGTCTGTACACCTTAAAAAGCTCAAAGAGCTTGGGGAAGAGACACTTTGAGATGCAGAAGATGGGGCAGCCGGTCGCTGCTCTGAGGCTGCAGTGGCTTGTAGTCCAGCCTCTCATCATATTCAGTGTAAAACCCACAGCCTTGCTGGGTAAACTAGGCTTCACTCACTTTGTGGCTGGGTTTTACCTCAAGGCCTTTATTTGCCTTAAACTCTGGAAGAATTTTGCTCCTCAGCCCTGGCATAGCAGGGTTGTGGTCATTCCTGCCTGAAGATGACAGGTTTTTCAGAAAACAGAGAGAGACGATGTTTTGGGAATAGACTGCAGGAGATGGAGAGTTTCTGAGGACAATTGTGAGATACCCTTTGGGGCTGCAATGCCTAATAATTGATCATTTTTACAAGAATTGAGCAAGAGAGTTTTATTGTTTATTTGCTGTGGCTATTAAGAAGTGATTTTGGCTAGGAGGCAGGGCAAACTCCAGATGTAAAGATGAGATTGGCAACAAAAAGCTCGCGGCATACAAGCGGCTTGGAAAAGAGCAGAGCGGTGATATTATGGAGACATTTCCTATTGTGCTTTGTTATTTTCCCTTTTGTTGCAATGAAATATGGTCAGTCCTACTCCGGGAGCTCCAGCTGACTGTCTTCTGCTGCCGCCACGTTCTCCACATCAATGGGATTTTGTCTGCGGGCGCCCCAGCCCTGCAGCGCGGCGTCAGATGGTGCTGCTGGCGCGGGGCTGTGCGGAGCTCGGGGAGAACCGAGGTCTGGTTTCTGTCCTTGGTTTGGCTGTTGATTTGCTTTTGGTTGTGCCATAGAGAGTTTCCCGGAGGAGGAGATGGTAGTAAATCCTTCTGCAATCTGCAGCGTTTGTGGTGCCTCAGTTTTCCCGTTCACAAAGCGAGATTTATTATTGCTAGCAAGTATAGAGCAGGTGAATACCTGCAGGAGAGAGACTGGGTACAGGCATGTAGCATTAGTGCCAGTAGCAAGAACTGTGTGTGGTTCTGGTGGCAGGATTTTATTGCTTTTTTTTTTTTTTTTTTAAAAAAAAAAAAACCAAACATTTTCTTTTAATGTGGAATGTCTTATTTGACTTAGAGTAATGAAGAATGAGCGAAATTCTTTATTTCCTTATAAATGGCCCTTTTAAATGGAATAACGCTATTGGAGTTAAACAGCAGGAGGTTTTTAAGTATTAGAATTTTGGTCTACTAATTATTTTGAGTAATGATATGTATATTGCAGTAGTGCCTGGAGACCCTGACTCTGGCCAAGTTTTTGCTCAGCTGTATTTCACTGATTCCTGCCAGGAAGATGCTGGGGTTGTGGGTACATGAGGCTGGACAGCGTGGGAGCATGGCCAAGGGGCACTGAGGAGCTTGTGGCAGGGATGTTCTCTTTGACCCCCTCCAGGGGGTGGATTCTGCAGCCCCCACTCCCCATGGCGTGCTGGTGGGCATGGGGTGGGCAGAGGGGCTCCCCCTGGGCAGCCATAGTGGTGGGCTGGAGGGGTAAGACCTGGCCTGTGGCTCTGATGGGGTGGCTTGTCCTTCTGCTCCCCAGGGGAGGCTTGGCGGCTGGAGGATGACTGCACGGACCCCCCCAGGGACCCCCAACTCAGCACGGCGGTGGAGGATGCCCCATTCAGCTACTTCCGCACCCGTTCCTTCTACATGAGGAAGAGCCTGTCGGTGGACAACCACCTGGGCACCCTCAGCTATGCCGTCCACCCAGCGGAGACAAAGGCCGAGCGAGTCAAGACCAAGCTGCGGCGCCAATTCGTGAGTATTGGGGTGTCTGGCCCTCCTGTTTTCATGTGTGCACAGCTTCCCAAAAACACTGTCTCGGAGAGCTATTTTTATGTTCAGCATTACCAAAACAACAGAAAAAGAGGCTGCTTCAGCCTGGCAGCGCAGATGGCAGCAGCAGCTCGATTTGCCCGCATCACGGCAGAGCCCCTGCCTGTCTCTCCTGGTGGGTTCTGGCTCCCGGTGTCCTGCTGAGCTGCTGCTGGTGTGGGGGCGGCTGTGGCTCTGCCGGGGGATGCGCAGGGCGAGCGCCTTGTCTCTGCTTGCTGCTGCCCAAAGAATGAAACAAACTTGAATGTAGGAAATGAGTTTTCCTGTTCTCTGCCTCACCTCCATAAGCAACTGAGGTTGAGGTTTTGCAGATGGGTGCAGTGGGGGGCTGGGGTGAGCAAGGAGCCAGTGCTGAGACCCTGGGGTGGCTCAGCCCTTTCTGGCCCTTCAGAGCATGCTGGTGGTGGGACAGCGTGGACATGTCAGGGCTGCACCGCAGCTGTGGGAGGCTCTGATCAATGTTTAATGGGCTTTGCCTCTTCTCTTTCCCAGAGACACCTGATACAGGGTTTCGTATGGCCTTTCTCCTGCCTTGTTACCGGCCTCAGGGTTGTAATGAGGGCTCGGGTGTCCCTGTGCTGAAAAGCACTTGGTGTTGGTTGGAAATGGGTGAGAACGTCAGTACAATGGGAGCAGAGGGGGGAGCGGGTACCTGTGCATCCCAAAGTGCCAGTGAGAGCTGCTGGCTGGGGCAGCACTCGCCCTGCTTCGGACAGGTGCATCCTTTGAGTCCCCCTGAAGTCACTACCTTTCCTCTAGCCCGTGGAAGGGGCCGATCTCCCTGCCAGGTGGTACAGACTGCTGCTGCTTCTGCTGTCCTCTGGGCTGTGTCACTGCTGTGCAGTGTGGTTTTGGGGGCTTGTGCTCCCTGCTTGTGCTCAGACCATCAAAAACAGCTGCTCATTTTCTCCCTGTGGAGGACAGTTCTGACCTTGGCAGAGTGTTGATGCTTTCCTGTGCACAGCAGCAGTGGATGCACTTCGGGTTGAGTCTGGGGGAGCTGGTCCCGACCCCGGTGCTGCCAGCGGCACCTGTGAACCATCCCTGGGAGCTGTTGCCTCTGGCTTGGGAAGCCTGTGAAAACCTCAGGGAAGGAGATGAGCAGAAGTGGGATGGGATGTCTGATGAGCGACTGAAAAGTGTTAGAGATTTTTAAGATGAAGCGATCCTGCTGTGGGGTAAGGCATGTGTGTTTGCTTTATCTGTCTCTCAGCCTGGATCTGCAGCCCCGGACTGTGCCCAGGAGGGAGGGAGAGGAGGTTGCTGAGATGTTGGGGACTGTTCCTCTTTGGGAGATGGGTCTTTCTCTGTGGGATCTGTCACCCACCCCCTCCCTTCTGCAGTGGAGATGGGTGCAAGAGGCATGGAAGGACTTGGGCTCTCAGCACAACCAGCATCCCGGAGAGGTGGGATCTCCCCATCCCCATGGAGCAACCTGCTGCCTCTGCTCAGCACAATGCTGGCAGCAATCTGTGGTGTCTGCAGCTGGTTTGCTTTGGCCTTTCACTTCACAAGGTTTTGGGGACCTTTAGCTTTTCTTGTTGTACCCATGGAGCTGATATATGTCCATCAAGGGACAGAGCATGATTTTTTGTAGGGTGTTAATTTTTTGTTTCCTTTCCTATGTCATTTCTTGTGTATTTCAACAGCTAGAAGTTGTTGTATTAGGCTTGGCTGTGTGCTGTGATGTTGTGAGACCTGCTGAGAAAAAACAGATTCATCTCACCTGGAAAGGACATCAGCAGGGCCCTTCAGTGGAGGTGTGGGAGGCTGAGCTGGCATCTCGTTTGCCACGGCTCAGCCTGGGTATGGGACCAGTATTCCTCACACAGCTAGAGAATCTGTTTTTTAAGTTAAAAGTAAAGGTCCTGCCAGCATGGGGAAGTTATTTCCAAGAACAGGTAGCTCATGCTGGGCTCTGTGTCCTCCTGAGGTTTGGTGATTACTTTCCATGTCTCTGCTGGTGGTGTTGCAGTTTCCCTTGGGTTTGTGTTGTGCCAGGTGAGAGCTGTTCTCCCTGTGCACAGCAGAGCATTTACAGGAGAGAATATGATTTGCCTTTTCTGCAGTGGCTCATCTGAGACCTTTTAGGAAAGTCCATATTTAAAGCTTGATTCATTTTTCTGGGCTGTTGCACTTACCCAGCTTGTAACGTTAGATTCTGGCTTTGCTCTTTCTGTGCTGACAGTCTGAGCTGCCTTTGCCTTATGATGTGGCTGCTCGGCTTTCTATTTTGGGACTTGCTGAGTGAGGGGAGAGGCTCCTGATGGAGGGGGGCAGCCAGGACCTCAGCCTGGATGGAGATGGGGCAGAGCTGTTGCCTATGTGCATCCTGTGCCGTGCAGCTGTCCCACATCCATTTGATTAAGCTCTCTGCCTAATGAAGGCTTTATGTTGATCATGGATATCTAATCTTCTTCTTCGAGAGAATTTATTGTAGCTCATCCGAAAACATTTGAGGCTTGCCTCCCCGTGCCCCCGGGCCATGTCATGCTGGAGGGCTGCTGGTGTTGCCGAGGCATCTTTCCGCTTCTCTGCTGCTGCGGAGGCAGCACCTGCAAATCCTGCTCCAGCCCCGTTCCTCAGGAGCGGCTGCTGGAGGCAAGCACGTCTGCCTTGCCTTCCCCTGAGAGCGTGGTGGAGGGCAGGTTTCCCCCAGCCACGGAGCTGGTTGCATGTGTCTGTGGTCCGACTGCTGGCATATGATGGATCTGCACGTACAGATTACTTGAATTTGCATAATTTGAATTTTAAATGAATTCCCATTTTTGTGATTGTCAGAATGAGTTTTCTTTCTAATAAGCCTTTCCTTTTAGCTGCTCTGAGGCTTGTGATGTTGGCGACATTTCTGCCTTTGAGAAAGAGGAGCATTTGATTGTTTTTGACATCTGTCTCTCACACAGATCCCCTGCCTTGCACCAGTGGGTCTGGCACATCCATGCTGTGCCAGAGGCTGAGGCTGTGCTCTGAGACCTTGCTTTAGGTCATTCAGTGGTGGACAAGGGACTTTTTTAGGTTTTGTGTCCAGCTGGCTCAGCACTGTCTCCAAGACAGGCAGTGAGGAGCAGGGATGGGACCTTCTGCAGTGTCCATTGCCTGGGAGGAGGAAGAGAATGACGATAGCTGTGTTACAGGCTGTGATGAAATTTCTTGTCTTCACAGGAGGCCTGATCATTAAAGGCAGAATTAGTCCTATTAAACTCAATATTAGCCTTATGGAGCATTAAAGGAGGTTGCTCAGGACTGAGTCACTGGCTGTGACGACTGCTAGGACAGTCAGTGCAGATTACAACAGGGCTCTGGGTGAGTTTGTACTCTTCTTTTTCCCCTTGGGATTTTGAAGTACTCTGTATCTAGGCTGGTTGTTCTGGTGTTGCACCCTGATGTGATGTCGAAAGGAAACCTGTTAAACTGAGTGCACGGATCCTGCTGCTCCCCACAGGGGAAGTGCCAGCGGTGTCCAGGGTCCTGGTGTGCTGGCTGGTGGGTCAGTAGTTTGATTTGCAGCAGGTCTCTATCCTGACCCCTCTGCTTGTCTGAAATGAAATGCTAGTTTTTGTGCATCGCAGGAGAGTTACCTGGGTTGTGCAGGTGAGGTGGAGGAGAGCAGCGGTTGCCATTGCTGTGCCACAGCAGCCAGTGCAGCTCTGCCGTCCTGATGCTGCCACACCATCCTGATGTTCTGCTCGCTTTAGTTCCTGCATGTTCCAAGTACATGAGACTCAGGGTTGTGTTGTGTACCTGGCTGTGTTCTCACGCACGGATTTTTTTTCTATTGTTATTTTTTGTATGGTATTTTCTCCAGGCAGCCATTCTGTTATGAAATGTGTGTGCCCCACAGGAAAAAGTCAGAGACCTGTTTGTCTTGAACTCTACAGATGAGTTGAGCAGAGGTAATCCTCACCTTACAACACCTGTCATGAAGCAGAAAAGACTAACTGGAATGGTGGAGCCTGGGAAAAGGAGGCAGTGAGGAGAGGAGCTTGCTTTGTGGCAGAAACCTGATCAAATCTGGTACTTGCTGAAGTAGTTATACTAATAGTGCCTGAGCCATAGAATATTTGAGACAGATACCAGCTGTTTGACATGTACCCTTCCAGGTTTTCCTGTTCCTGGGGATGACCAGTCCAGAAACTCCTCATGTTCCTGATGGTCACTGCAGTGATGTTGGGGAGCCTGAGTCTGTGCAGAAGCTGCCTCAGAGTAGCACCAGTCCAAGGGGTGTGGATATCCTGGTGTGGGTTATCGGTGCTAGGTGAGCCAGGCAGAGCCAGGAGAACAGTTACTGCTTAGTGGGGCTCATCCCTGCATTATCCTGATGCTTTGGCCTTGTTCCTAAGTGTGGAGGGACTTACAGAGTCTGTTGGGTGCAGTCTGCTGTCTCCTGTACACAGCTAGTGCTGGAGGCTCTGGTGTGATGCTCACGGTGACAGCAAAGTCAGGCTCAACCCTGCTGTAATAGCACTGATGCCAATGAAATCACACCAGTGTTCTGCCACTGCTACAAAATCACTCTCTCATACCTGATTTCAGAAAATTTTAGCAAACAGCCAGTTGATGCTTGTTGTGCCCTAGAGTTCAGTGTAACAACAACAACAACAAGAAAAAGATTAGAGGCTGGAGCTAGAGAAGAAGCAGGTCCTCTGTGTTTCATGAAGAGGTGGAGTAAGGTGATGAGTGTTGCACTGGATCTGTGCACATGCTGCCCTCAGTTTTGCAAAGCACAATTGCAGTGACTGTCTTGAGGTAAAGGCAAAGGTAGATGAAAGATTCACGCTGTGTATCATCCAGTTGTGCCCAATTCCACCTTGGCAAATTGCTCACTTAATGACTATCGTTCATTGACAAGTAGTTAAAAACAAACAAAAAACCAACTGAAAAGTAATTTGCCACTTGAGCCAGATAGGAGCTTACTCAGAGGAGAGCAGGCAGCAGAGCAGTCCCTGGAGCAGGCACCGAGTGGGAGAGGCTGCCTGTGAATCACTCAGTTTTGTAAATTAGCGCGGGAGTGAACTGACATAGTAATACTCCAAACCAAAACGTACTCAGCTCATTTCTTTGGTGAGTGTGGTTTTAATTGCAACAGCGGCTTGTAGTGTCCCAGCAAATGCTTCATGGTGCCTGTAAGTAAAAGCAGCGACAGGATGGGAAGAGGAGAGTGTGCTGTCTGCTCCAAGCATCCCTGCACAAAGAGAAATGTCTCCTGTGGGGAGGAATTAGAGGAGGCAGCTTTGTGGAGACCACTCAAGGCCAGGCTGGTAGAGTGGGGGTTCCTGGTGGCATATGGGGACAGTGTGATACATCCCACTCTTCCACAGCCAAGCTGTGAGCAGGTACCTGTGATAAACAGCGTAAACCAAGTGAGTTGGGGGGGACATACCTATCGCTGCTGTTTGGGATCGAGGACATGCAGCCAATGCTTCACACTCGTGATACAGACTGAAGTGGCCCCAAGATGCTGTGGAATTTCAGTGCTGGCAGAAATGTTCCTGTGTGCCATTAGCCATAGGGGGATGCTGCTGCTTTGCTTGGTGGCTGTGGAAGAGCTCGTCAGGCACAAGAGCATCCTCTGAGGATGAGTTGTGCACAGCCAAGGCTGGGTTTTGGCCAGCTGTGCCAGCTCCCCTCCCTGCTGGAGCTGCTGGATGCAGGTGTCTCTGGCACCCGTCTGCCTTCATGGGGTTGGTGGGTCTCTGAGCCATGAGGCACGGGCAGGGCAGCAGCAGGATCCAGAGCAGCAGTGGCTATTTTTCTCAGAATCTGGATTAGACTGGACGGTTATACTTCTTCAGTTTACTTCCACCATAGGCTATTTTGTGTTCAGCTATGTCTCTGCCATTAGAATGGGGGAAAATCCCCCAGTGCAGTTGAAATATTTATTTTGTGCCTTGGATATTTAATATCAAATTTTAGTTGCTCTGATGCTTATGAATGCAAATGCCTTGGAGACCTTGGCTGAGACAGGCATGAGATGGGCAAATAATTACCTTTTCTCCCCCTGTGTCCGCTGCTTCTGCAACATGTGCTGGTGTTCTGCGCGTTGAAACCTCCTGTCCAGCCCTTCCTTACTGTTCTGCCTTTGGCACATGGACCACTTGGGGCTCAGGGCTTGGCAGCCAGACCGTCCCCCTTTGTGCAGTAACATTTTTAGCATGGACAGAGGTTTATTCTGTGTTTCCTCTCCAACCCTCAGTCTTCTCCAGGGCTTTCCTTGCAGTGTTGGGCACCTTCATCCAAATCTGGGCACGGGTTGGACATCTCAGAGGTGTTGGTACAGCGCACAGGGAGGGTGGCTGTGTGGGGAAGGGATGGAGGGATGCAGCCTCACTCAGCGTTCACCCCAAACCTCCTTCCTTGGCATCGGATGCATGAAAGGATGGGTCTGGACACATTGGGATGTTTTACTGTGTGCTGAATGCCTCTGGAGATGGGGCAGTGGGTGCGGAGGTGCCCTGCTACACCGCAAGGATCTTGATCCCCTCAGAGGGGGCTCTGGTTGGGAAGGGGGAGTTTTCCTTAATGTCAGCCAACGTGCCATGTTGTTTGTCTGCTTATGAGGGAATCTGGAGGCAGCTTTTGGTGAGATGTATAAAGGTGTGTTTTGTCTATTTTAAATGTCCAAAATGCAGGTCATTCCAAGTATCTTTTTTCTGGAGTGACGCCTATCTGTATGAACATCAGACTAATATTGCCAGTATTCCCGAACCATGCTCAGCTTCTATTTTTTGTTTACCTTCCTAACCTCCTCATCCTTTCTGTGTTCAATGGGGAATGTGTGTGTGAGAACAGCAAAAAGAAAATTAAATCCAAGTATTGCATGAAGCCAGATGGCCAGAAACACTGACAACCTGCTGGGACAGTGCTGGGCTGCAGTGTTTGTAGAGTTGATTCCACGGAGCTCCATGAACTTGTGTAGTTCCTGACCCTGCCCCAGCTTTGTGTGGTCTCCCCTGTTTCCTTTTGGGGACTGTGAATTTGTGGCTGTATCTCTCAGCACGCTGCCTCTGCCGGGTACGTGGCCACTGTGGGCAGCTGGGATGGGGCTGCAATGTTTGCCTGGTGGCAACTCAGCCCTGTCCTCTGCTCCAGACAAGGGTGAGCCCGTGTGTGTTCAATCGCCCGCCTGCCTCTGTGACAGGGCTGTGCAGAGGTGTGCAGGCGTACAGCGTGGGGAAGGCGCTTGTGACCTCTCACATGGAAGGAGCAGGAGTTCTGCTGTAGGATTTTTTTTCCTAGTTCTGTGAAGGGAAATTACTCAGTAATTCATCTCTTAATCCTATTCTCTGATATTTATTTAGTATTAAATACAGGACAAAACACACGACATTTGAAAATCACCTGGAGGAGGCCTCTCCTGTCTGTTTTAAGCAGTTTGAGACATGCTGATGGGCAGTTTTTCAGGGCTTTGAGAACACAGCCTCTGACAGTGCCTTAAAATAAATAGGCAGAAGCTGTGCACCCCTGTGTTTGAATCTGGAAGGCGTTTACCACCAAGGGACAGACTTTGCTTTTGACTTGAATACTGTCATTTTGCAGGTTACTTACTAGTGCAGACTAGATGTCGTTTTCCCAGGGCTCTTACAAGAGAGGATGCAGGCTGGCTTTGGTCCTGCCTTGGGCCTGTCCAAATAGCTGATGCAAGCTACTAGGAAATATCCTCTAGATTAAAAATAGAATTAAATTAAAATTAAAACCCGCTGTGGTTTCACTGCACACCCACGGTGTTTGCTCCCTCTGCTGGCTTTGCTTTGGGAAGGAGCAGCTGGGGTTCAGCGTGTGTAGGGCCATGGGGATGCTGGTGGGGGCAAGGCTGGTTGGAAGGTGGTGGAGAGACCATCTGATGAGCTGGTGGAGGGAAAAGCAGTGAGTTTCCAGCCTCTGAGTTAGCATATTGCTTCTGAGCAAGGAGCATCAAATGCACGGAAAGTGGCAGGTCTGGGGAGGGGGAAAGCAGAGTCCTTTGCCAACTTCTAATTTTATTCTGCTTCTTCAAGCTAGACTTGCTAAAATTGTGCACTGCATCCTTTGGTATTTGGAGTTTGTGTGAAAGAAGAAAATGGCCACAATGATTTAAAATAAGACAGTATTTTGTGAACTGGAGCATTCCTCTGCGGCAGAACTGGTGCCTCGCAACATGAAAATTGAACTAGTTTTCCAGTTGTCTCAGTGATATGGTGTGGGCTGGGGATGGTGATGGTCCAGCTGCATGGAACAGCAAATGATCTTGCTGAGCACATGGAGGCTTGTGCTGGCAGAGCCCAGGCCAGGTTTGGTTGTGGACGTGCTTCTCACCAGCACAGCTTCTCTGTCTGCCTTTGGCTGTTGTGCTCTCCCAACAACTGGCTGTGATGATGACAGTGGCTGCACATCTGCTGCCCAGGTCCTTCCTGCCCTTTCTACATCCAGCCAGAAACGTCCCAGCTGCCAAGGTTGTTCCAGAAGTGCACAGTGGTGGGTTTTATTATCCTGATTTCTTTTTCTTTTCATTTCTGGGCTCTGTTTTTTGCCAGCGAGAATAACTTAATGACTGTAGGTCCCTGGATCCAGCCTGGTTGCTGCTTAGACCAGGTGTAGTAGATCACATCCTCTGCTGACTATAGGGCCTCTTGGTCCACCTGTGGACCTCTATTGTGCTTCCCTTGGTTGATCTGCTTCTCTGCTCTTCCTCTCAAGCCTTTTTGCTGTTGCTTCCCCAGGAACCAGAGAGCAAAGCTGGTTGCTGTAGTCTGTCCTATTGCAACCCAGAGCTCACAGTTTGCAGGTCTTTGGGTCTTCTTGTTCTGAGGACGGCAGGTGCGCCGGGTTCATGAGCGAATGGTGCAGCTCTTTGCAAATACAATCCCCAGAATGCCTTTTATTAGCTATTGGAGAGTGCTGATGAAGAAAGTACTTTGATAGCCTGAGGTTTAAATGCTTCAGAGTATTTTCCCTACAAGAAAATTCATTCAGGGAGGTGCTTGTGCTTGAATAAGCCCTTTAGGATGTCATTGTGGCTTCATGTAGACTCAACGATCTGGCAAGTCAATTCAGCTGCAGAACTGGGAGCAATTTAGTGTAGTGGTTGTCTGTAGGTGGTGCTTTGTGCTGGATGCCATCAGTGAGTTGCTGTGAAGCCTCACCAGGTGCCCCCTGTCTGGGGATGTGCAGAGTTAAATAAGTCACCAGTGAGCTGCAAAGCTTGCTTTTGCTGTTTAAAAAATGCGGCTCCAAGAGATGCTCCATGGTGTTGGTGCGGGTGCAGTAGCGGTTGTGTGCTGCAAGAGGTCTCTGCAGCACTGTGATTTGGTGCATTGGTACCTGATGCAGAGCAGCAGCTTCTCAGCCTAGTTGGACTTTTCTTCCCTCTTTTCCGGAGGAACGGTTTGGTTTTACCTGTCCCTTCCCTCACTGGAGAGGTCCAAGTTTTCCTCAGGTCTCCTCCCTTCTCCTTGCACCTTGGAGCCTGGGTAAGGCTGCCAGAGCTCCCCAAAGCATTGAAAGGTTGCTGTGTCCGAACACAGCTGTCACGTCTGGCTGTTCATCATTAACAAGCACTGTCAGGGCTCTGTGCTCTCCCCTGTGTCTGCACCAGGAGACAAGGCTCAGCTCATTGCTGCCGTCTGCTTTCCAGTGTGAGTTGTGACGGTGGCAACTGTGCCAGGACATGTCCCTGGTTCCCCCAGGGCATTCTTATCCCGTGGCAAGCACTCAGGGTCCCAGCACCTCATGTAGGGCTTGCTGTCTGCCTGGCTTTGCTGGACCTCAACAAATGAGCAAGTGACTTTGGGGGATGTTGTTATAGACCAGAAACCATACCTGAATAGAGCTTTTTCTCACACCTTCCCCTCCTGCATCTACAGCTTCCGTGGGAGATGGACGACAGCAGAGCTGATCTTCAGCCCCAGCCCTTCCCTGGCAGCATGGTGTGATGGGATGGCCATCGCCCTGCTTCACAGGATGCTGGCACATATGGGGAGAGGTGATGTGTCTGACTTGTTGCCATGTGTCTGCTGTCCCCTTCTGTGCATGTGTTGGAGCTCACTCCAACACGTGGGAACATGCTGGGCACTGCGAGGTTTCTGGGTGCTGACTGCAGCTGATCCAGCTCCTTGAGCAAGGGCGACCATGGAAGGCAAAAACTCTAGTGGGGATGTGTCCCCAGTGTTTGGCAGAAGGGCTGGGGATGGAAAGAGCTCTCTGCCATCACCAGAGTCCTTGGCCAGCTCTCTTGTGCACCGAGAGGCTTGCGGTGACGTCTGAAACCTCCCAAGGAGCGCAGTGATGCGGAGGTTGGGAGAAGGAACTGGCAGCGATCTCAAAGGGGACGTTGGAGGCTGAAGATTAAGCGGAGCGTTTCCGGTGGGAACAAGATGATGTCTGGGGTCGGGTGTCACCTCGCTTTGACGGCAAAAGAGCCTTGCCGCAGTTGGGAAGGATGGAAAAAGAAAGGATCCTGAAACCCAAGACCTGTTTTGGTATTTACTTTGGTTCTGTTTTTACTCCAAGAATAGAAACAAAGACGATGGATTTGCATCACCAGGAGCAACTTGAGCAGGGAGGAGGAAGCAGTGGGGCCTCATTAGTGGCAGGAATGTGCTGGCATGAGGAGGGCCCTGGTGACAGGGGAGGTGGTTTGACCTGGGGGTTCCTATTAGCATTTAATTCCTCTCACTTCTCCCCTCTTGTGTTTTATTTTTTAATGACTCATTTGCGAGCTTCCGAAAGCTGAGCCTTATCTCTACAAGGGAGTGTTTGCAGAGGCAGAAATAGCCCAGGCTTCAACAGAGAATAAGGTGCCTTTGGAGGCTGCCCCACTTGGATAGTGGGTCTTCATCTTCTGGAAAGAAAAAGAGGTTTATCTCTTTTTGCACTGACTGTTTAGAAGTCTTTTCCTGTCACATGCATAAAGCTGTTTTTTCCCTCTGCTGCTATTGCATCTCCAGTCAGAGCCTGATCACACCAGAGGACTAAGAATAGCTGCAGAGGGTGATGATGGGGTGGCTGTGTGGCCCGCAGCTGTGAGACCTTCAGCCTTGCTGATCCTCACCCTGGAGAAGGGCTGGGTTGATGAGGGGTGGGATGGATGCTTTGGCTGTGGTTCTCTCCATGCCTTGTTCCCTGGCAAGGGGTGTGCTTGCTGCCAGCCTCCTGACTTCTACTTGATGAAGCCTCCAAGCAGCCCAGAAGGTGAACTGAGAACCAGGACTGACTGGCCCTTGTATAGAAAGGCAGAATTTTTGCAGGGGTGAGAATTTCCCCCTGTTTTCTTGTGCTATTACAGAGCTGGCACTCCAAGGTAGAGAGAGTAGATTTCTGAGCTGCCCAGCTACCAGCATGACAAGGTTCAACTTCTGGATCTTCCTGTTTCCTGACAACAGAAATGTCCTTTCTGGTGAAAAGCTGCAGTGTTTCTGGACACCTTGAAAGCAGTGTGACAGCTGCTGTCCTGGAAAGACCCTGTGTGCACCCAGTTTCCCTGTGGGGTGATGGGGTCTTGACACTCTTGCCTGGGCCCCTATTATCTCCTGAGGAGCAGAGAAAGGAAAGTGATTGCCAGAGGAGACCAGGTATGGAGCTTCATGTAGGGAAGCTCCTGGGGACATGATATGGCCATGCTGGACCTGGGTCCTTGTTCAACTCATCCTGCATTCAGCTGAGGCAGTAACTGCATTGCATGGTGGGAAGAACGAGACACATGTGGTCTATGGTGCACCGGACTGGGGCTGGAGGGGAACATGTGCTGAGTCTGGTTTTGATTCATGCTGCTTCACCTCTGGAGGGGATCTTTCCCTTTCAGTAGTTGACCTCTGTGTTTTTATGGATGGGTGCCTCTTTCAGGCTTGAATGTCAACAGCAAATCTAGCACATAGCTCAGCTGTTTCATCCAGGTTTTTGTTCAGATGATCATTTGCACTGCATTTTGTCCATTTAAGGTACCTCTGGTGAGGGCCTGTGAAATCGGGTCTGGAGCAGTAGGGTGTTCAGTGGCTGTTTGGGTGGTAGGATAGAGCATTGGCTGCCCAAAAAGCAGGGAAAATAGAGTCCTAGTGCCTAATGCTGTCTAGAGAGGGGATTGGCTTTGATTGCAAACCTTTGCTTGTCATAAGAAGGTGACAAAGGTGTCAGGGTGACATTACTGGTTGTCTGATACAGCGTTCCCAACCTTTTTGAACTGAGCCTGTGAGGAGGCACCTTGTCAGGTAGGTGCAGCCCTTTCTACCATCCTTCCATCTTCTTCCTGAGAGATGGCATTGGCACCCAAGAGCCATTTGATGTGACTATGCATTGCCTGGTACCTCAGCAAGCTGCTTTGGCATCTGAGAAGCCAAGTGGGGAAACTGCAAATCTTCAACTTGAGTATTGTGGATAAGTGAATTAAATAACTGGAGCACCTTTGGATGTTGCCTGCTTCAAGTTCACCTCACGCCTGCTTGGTCGGATGTAACTGAGCTGAAGCTGATGGGAGCTTTGTTAGTTGAGCATGTTCTCCTGGGGCTTATACATTGATTTAACACCCCCAATGTAAAACGAACTGTTTTGAGTTCCTGACATGTACAGCAGATCAAAATGTTTTTCTTTCCTACACGTGGCCATAGGCATCCATAGATGATATCACTGAGCTTAACTGCAGCGGCGCCTGACCTCCCTCTGTGGAGATGTGTGTCCAGCCGTGCGTGTGTGCCAAGGTCCCACTTTTGGAGCACCTTTTTAGTGCTTATATCCAGTTGACTGGGAAGGCTGAGCTCTGGCCATCTGTCTGTTTGGGCTAGATTTTCACGGGAATCCTTCGAAAGTGGTGAAACAGGTACATCTCAGCACACATGCCCATGCAGTATTGATGGACCCGTTGACTTTCGCTGGTTGTGTTCAGTTTTACAAGGGCTAGCCTGCTCTTTTCAGGCCCGTGGCATTTGAGATGGTGATCGGAATGGCTTTGTCTGCTGTCCAGCTTTGTCCTGTGCCCCAGGGGCTCTTGTCTCCTGCAGCAGCTCCCCCGTGGGAGCAGCCCTGGGCTCTGCCGCTGTGCAGGGCTGCTCGGGCTGGGCAGCGTTTGGTGTGCACGGAGCCGCTCTGGAGCTTTTCCTTCGGGCTGGTGCCGCTGCAGGTGGGTTTGGTTCGTGCTTGTTTTCTGTGCACGTGCACCCTCACAGGGCTCATGTGCACAAGGAGGACTGAAGCCCAGCAGCCATCCTTGTCAAGGCATCAGGGAAGCCGCAAGAGCAAGTGGGAGCTCTGAGTGTGCTACAAACACTTTAATGGAGAAATTAATGACCAAGCTAAAAAAGAAGGTGGATATGTCATCCTGGGAAGGGAATAAATGTGAAAGTTACTGTCACAGAGTGGTGCGCAGACCTCAGAAAAGGGGTCTGAGGTTTTATAGGAAAGAGAAGGTGGGATCCAGTCCTGTTCATCCTACCAGAGACCTGGCCCATGTAGCTGTATGTGGGGAAGTGGCTCCTTGCTCCCCAGCTGATGTGGTGATGAAGTAACTCACTCCCTGCTCATCCTCCTGGTCCTCCCAGCCACACCACCTGTAAGCCTGGGCTGGCTGGGACAGGGAGCCTGGCAATGGGTGGAGGGGATGAAGCTCTGGTTCGTTTTAAAATGCAGGTGGTTGAGGTCCTTGGCCATTGCGAATTGGTGTGGGGGCTGTGGGGATGGTGTGGCTCAAAGCCTGGTCTAAATATTTTTAATTACTCTGCATTTGGAGACTTTCTATAAACAAACCAGTGACAAGCCGCCTCTTTTTCTGTTGCCAAGGTCTGTGCAGAAAATATTTAGATCAGCAGCAAAGGCAAATAATCTTGGTTTAGGGACCTGAGGGGTTTTATTTTGCAGGTTCTTTTTGCATAGACTAGATCTTTCTTTATTCTCGGTTTTGTTCAGCAGTTCCCATCATACATAAACTCAGACCCTGTTAAGGCATGGATGTGTCTTCTTTCTCCAGGACCAACCAACACCCCCATGAGCATCACTCCCCCTTCTAAAAAAGTTATTGTTCCTAGAAAGCAGAGCGGTGCTGCTGGAATGTTAATTGGGGGAAGTGAATAACCACCGCTACCCTCTGCCTAACCTTCCCCAGCCCCCTCTTAACGAGCAAATTGAATTTATTTGGGCATTGAAGGTCCTGTCTTTCTCTCCCCTGAGCAGACTGAAGTGTCCATTGTGCAGCTCTGCATTGGGATTTGCTGTTGTTTGTTGAAGGATTTTTTTTTAAAGGCAATTTTTAAGGGGTGGGCAGGGGTGCCCTTTCTCTTACTGTGGGGACTGGAGATGAGTTGTGACAGGCAGGGGAGAGGGTTTGTCACCACTGCAGTTCCCAGAGGGACTTCACCCATGAGAGGGAACACGTGTTTTCCTATCTCTTCTTGTCAATCCTGTGGAGGAGCCAGGGAAGGTGAAGTCCAGCCTGTGTCTGTAGCAGAGAGCAAAATCCCCTGTGTGTCTCGACAGGTGTTTGAGGTGCTGCTCCCTCTGGCTCAGCCTGTTCTTGTCCCATCTTCTGCTCAGCACCGATGGGGAGCAGGGCTGTGCTGGCAGGAGGAGGTTTTGCTGGCAAGGGAAAGGCTTTGAGGCCGTCCGCAAAAACCTGCTAATGCCGCTGCAGCTGGCACGGGGGGATTGTGGTTTTGCATCTGCCTTTTTCAGTTGCGAGTGCTTCGTCGAGTGCTGCTCTGACACCCCGTCCCAGCCTCAAGTTTGTGGTTTTATGGCTGAGATTACAGTTCCCACAGCTGTGCACATCTGGTTTGGGAGCCCTGGTTGTGTGGCTGGGCTGAGGCGAGGGACAGCCTCCATCGTCAGAGCTCATACAGCCCCACAGCATAAAGACTATGGGTTTGAAGGGCTCAGGTTTGCCTGCGGGCTTGAAGGTGGGTTTATCCAGGCAAGCATTGATGTTTTTGTTTTCCTGGCCGCAGGATTTACCTGTTGAACCTATTTGGTGGTGGCTGTAGGGCTGCAGGTGTTCTGGGATCTCTGTTCCATGCTGGTAGTGCCACAACTGTCCCCGGTGTCAGAGTCCAACTGGGCTGACCCCTCACCGTGTGGTGTAGATGCTCTGCTTAGATTAAACCCCAAATTTTTGAGTACAGATGAGGTTGGCTGGTAGAATATCTCCGGTACCATTTATTTTGATGCTGAGTTTGTCATGCAAGATCTTCACACTGTTAATTCCCATCTCACAGCAGGCTGCTATTGCTTGCCTGGCTGGTTGCTGGCTTCAGGTGCAGGGCTCTCTGAGGAGGGGTACATGGCTGAGAGGGGCATCCTGTCTTTTCTGTAAGGTGCTTCTGCCAAGAGGGCCGGAGCTGGTGTGGTTGTGAAAGTCCTGGAAGCTTCAGAGCTGGTGCTGATGTTAGTGGAGGGGGGAGACTATGCCTGTCTGCTTCCTTGCAGAATTGGGAACTGGACTTCTTTCTTACCTGTGCTGATTTCCATATGTTAGTGTTCTGCATTCAGTGTTGTTTGGTTGCTCCATGATTGACCTGGGAGCCTGACATAATATTTGGAGGGAGCCTTGTCTGATGGTCTGTTTTGCAAAGCAACCCTCTGGCAAGCCCTGGCCAGCTCCTGCATCCCCTCCCAGCTCTCTCTTCCAAGTGACACGCAGTGTTTGGCACTGATAGGTATTGATTCCTGCCTGCCCCATCTTCTCTTGTGTTCCAGCTTCAGAGCATCTTAAAGTGCATCTTCATGACAGGGCAGAGAATACCCGAGATGCAGGGGAAGGCAGGTGTTAGGGGTTCATGAGCCTTCTTGGCAGGGGCAGCCCCTGCAGGGCCCCCCCGTGTTTGGTGTCTGATGTCAAGTGGGCATTAGAGCCCCCATGGGACCTTGTGCTCCTTCGCGTTGGTGTGTGAGGTGTTCATGGATGGGACCCACTCTGCCCCTCTGGGTACTGGTGTTACCCCTGTGCTCTGCCCTGGCCAAGGCCCACACAGGAGTGAGCAATTTCCCATTGCTTAGTACTTTTGCTTTGCATAGATTAAACGCTGTGTTTTTCCTCCCCAGCTACCTACTTGGGTTGTTTGTGCTGCTCCAGCTGCTCGCTGTACCCCAGCTTCCCTCTTCCCACCCTCCCTTGCTTCTCCTCCCTCTCCTCTCCCCTTTGCTCTCCTCTGCAGCTGCTGCTCCCCACTCAGCAGCGGGGAGGCTTTGCTGGAGGAGGGAGAGCTGCAGGGTGACGTTCCCAGGTCCAGGAGTAAATGGGAGGGGAGCCGCTGGGCTGTCTGTTTGTGTGGTGGCGGGAGGAGGTGGCAGGTCCTGGCTTTACCCATCCCCTCCTTCCTTTCAGTGCAAAGGAGGGAGAGTGGCTGCCAAACCAGCCTGAATTCCTAGTCTCCCCATATTGCATTTGGAGACTCTTTTTGTTGTTAATTTGTTGCTGATTTGTATATTCATGATTAAACCCGCAGCTGTCCAGTGCCTGGAGGATTTGGAATGAATTAGAATGACAAGAGACATGGTCTTTACAAATAAAGTAATCATTTTTCCCTGCACTTAGCATTCATCCTCTTTCAAAGGTTCTCTGTGTGACGCAGATTTGCTGCACTTTCATTCCAGGACTGTGGGGAGATGTCTGGATCTTGCCATCCTCTTTATCTCTGTGGCAGACGTGGGTGTGATGACGTGGGAGGAAGGGGCAGTGTGTTAAATGCTCTGATAGTTTTTAATAGTGTCAAAGTCTGCCATTTAAATTGGGACTTTCATGCTAGAGAAGAATTGAAAGGGGAAGATGGGCGTGAAAATCGATGCCGTGGGCCTCCATTCCTCTGCAGCGTCCCTGTCTCAGGGCTTGTTGATCAACCTCCCCCTGGTCCTGCGTCCCCTCCTGCTGGAACTTAATCCTCTGCTGATGGGATCCCTGTGTTGCCATGGAAATTGCCATCCGGCTGGTCGGGCGCTTCACCTCTGCCTGGTGTGGAGAGCTGGATCTGGTGGTGCTGAGCCCAGCTGGGGAGGTGGCACCATTCCTGCTGGGTCGGTGCCTGGAGGTCAGTGGGCCCTGCAGCAGCAGGGGCTGGGAGAAGAGTGGCATCAGCCGTCTCCCCATGTACCATGTTGCATGTCTGAAGTTTATCAGTCATAAGAAGTGGTGGCCTGTGCTGCAGATGGGAGAGTGAGTCGTCAGTGACCTGAAGGTCTCTCCCTGACCCCCAGGCCCTGACTTCCATGACCAAGTGGTCCTTCCAGCCTGTGTTCCTGGGCATTATACCCTACATCCGTGCTACTGTTGCCCTAGCGTGTGGTTCTTTTGGCAGACAATCCCACAACTCATTGTAATGCTTCCTGAAATGAGTGCACCTTTTGCTCCTTGCCTTCCTGGACTCCAAGAGACCAGTATAAGAGGTTTGCCCATCAAGCTCCCCAGAAATGCTTGGGACCATTCCCTGGGGTGCTGTCCTGGTCCCTTCCTGACCACAGTGATAAGACCAGTTCATCTGCTCTCCTTTCTGCCATGGCATGAGGGACATCAGTGGGAGCAGTGGCAGAGCGTGGGTGTAATTTGGGGTGGACCATAGCCCAAGGTGGTTCTGCTCCCTCCGGGACCTGCATGGCTCAGGAGGGATGGAAGCAGGGAAGTGGGGCTGAGATGGGTTCACACTTGATGCAAGAGGTGATGAGCAAAACCATAAGTATTTAAACCAGGTATCCACTTGAGCTCATGGCTGTCCTCTGGTCCAGAATACGGACATGGACTAACTGCAGCTCAAGAAATAGGTCAGTGGCTCCTGTGATTCTTTTCCTATAGGAAAAAAAACCTCCATTTGCCTGATCTGATTATAAAGTAAAAATGGACTGGGCTGTATGGAAAAGCTGGAAGTCATGCAGAAGGTAGGACAACGTGGAAAGTGGGTTTATTTCTGTGTCTTGTAATTGGAAGCCAAACAGGAGGCCAGTTTTACATTCATCCACCTGATGTAAATGAAACCATAAAACATCAACATTTCCCAATAAGAAGCTGTTGACAAAGTAGCTGCTAAGCTCTCAGAAGCAAAAATAGTCTTTGAATTAAATGCAGGGCATGCATTTTGGCGAAAGCTGACTGAGTAAACCTTCAAGTGATTTTTTAAAATCTTCTTTTTAAATAGCACGTTTGGAAGATAAGAAAGTAAACTATTAGATAGTAGGTCAGTTTCTGGTGGAGGAAACACACGGAGCACACGTGGTGGTTTGCTGTGCCTGGGGTGTTTTATACGTGTTGGGAAGACACGCGTTTGGGAGCGTGGATGTGTTGTGTGGGCTGGGCAGTGGTGAGGCTCCTCACTCCCTTTTTTATGAAGCACGTGTGTTGTCATTAGAGGCTTTCTCGGTAAGCCATAAACAGAGCGAAGTTTGCTTAATTGCCAGTCCAGAGGAGATAAAATAGTTTTACGGAGATCTATGGGGATAATAAACTATTCAGGGAAATTTGTGGCATGTCTAGCTGTGATCAGTGAACATTTAAAGGGTTTGTTGGGCAAGGATGTTGTCTGCCATGGACAAGTCCTGTGTGGTGTTGGAGCAGTTGGACTTGTGCTGTTGGCTTAAAATATTTCTATTTAAGCCATTTATTTGGAGATGGACTTAATTTCCATTTGTGTTCCTGGTCCTCTAAGACAGGTGTGTGCTCTCTGCGTCTCTACACCATTTCAGCTAACTTTCATTTATGTACCTGCTGAGCATCTCAGGAAACATTTTTCTTCCTCTCTAGGACTGAAAGTGAGGGAAAGCTGGGGCTCCATGCCCCGATATCCCAAAATTGGGGTGGTAATTTTACATCACATTGCCATTTTGGCAAGAGAGGGTTTGTGTGGATGGTTCCATCCCTCTCAAACCTGCTCTTTGCCCAACACACAGCTCTGGCAGCAATGGCCCATTTAACACTGGCTTCCCACCCCCTCTCACTTGGACCCTTCTCTGTCCTGACATTGTGTTACTATTTGTTTGCCGACCTGTAGCTCTGCAAAATTCCTGGTACCTGCTTCAGGAAGGATGGCTAATTTTTCTTTTCAAGGTGAATAAGATATCTTTAGTTTTCTTCTCAACCAGGCAAGCACAAAATCAATTTATGTGAGAAATTTTTTCCTGTGGCTTTGTGAGCCTGATCTCAGTCGGTGATGTGAGAACTGCCAGGGGGTGGAAGCGGCACTTGTGTGAACACAGGTTAACGCAGGATGCTGTGACGGAGCCACATCCTCTGTGTCAGGCGGGGCTGGGTCAGGATGCTCTGCTCCAGGGATGGTCCCGTGCACAGCTGGGACCGGGCACTAGACAAGGGAGATGTGGGAGCTGAAGGAGCTGGCTGGAAAAATACTGGGAGCATTGGTGCCAGCAGGCCTGGCTCTGACTTTGAGCCCTGCTTTTTCTCTCTCTTTTTTTTTTTTTTATGAACTTGGCCCGTCAGAGAATTTTCTCTCTTTGCCATAAACACAGATTGTATGAAATGCTGCATATCTGGTGGTCTCTGCGGAGGGTTCAGTGTGTGCCTTGTAAGGAAACGTGGCGGTGGTTTGCTTTTCTCGTGTTGTCACGTCTTCCTTCAATTATGGGATAAATATTAATACCACAACCACCCACTAAACAGGCGCTGCCTGCCATGTCTTATCGTCCCGGCCCTGGGCTGTTGGAACAACTTTACAACACCCTTAAGTTTAAAACAAACACATGCGGAAACCAGTCCCTCTGGATATATTAGAGCTGACCAGCAAATGTGCATTTCATTACCTAAAATATGCTGGTAGACCCAGAAGATTGAGTGAGCCAAAGGGAAGTGGACCTGGAAAAGGCTTTGGTACTAGATAAAATAGGAAAAGCGTTGTGTTGTGTTGGTTTTTTTTTCCACCCCTCCTCTTTTTCTTCTTTATTTCTCCTGCTATGAATTCCTGGGTAAAAACTTGCATTTCTGAGGGAAACCCGGGCGCCAAGCTGGAAGATGCATTGCGCAGCGCAGGCACAGAAATGTGGGCAGGAGCGAACCAGCCCTGTTAGAAGAACATTGTTTTATTTTTCTTCTCCTTAAAGGAATTGGTGCTTGGGTCTGAGCAGCCGGAGCAGAGAGCTGCTGGGTGTTGTCCCCCCGTGTGGTTCAGAGCCGCGTCAAGGTCCTGCACTGGGAGTGGAGCGTTTGCTGGGCTGGTGTTCTGAGTGGGCATGGACAAGGTTGTTCCTTCTCTGGTCGGGGTGGTTGGCACAGAAGGACAGGGATGACAGGGCTGTGTGGGCTCCTGCATGGCTGGGGACCATGGAGCTTGTCACTACTTGGGTCTTGCTCATCCACCACCAGGAATCCACCGTTGGCAGGTCTGGATGTGTGTGCTCGGCAGGTACGGCTTCAAGGTCAGCCCTGCCCATGCAGACGTACCTCAGATGAGGGCTGGTAACACCCAGCTCTCCTCCAATGCTGCTTGGTACAAATTACAGTTATCAGGGCCCCCCTTTCATCCCTTCTTGGTGGGCTTGGCAGGAAAAGTGCTTGCCTTTTCCAGTGGGATTTTGAAGGCGTCCCTTAATTTGCAGTGTTGATTGTATCTTCTGGTGCTGGGAAGGATTTTTGTCATCCAAGGCCAAGCCGTGCAGTAAAAGGATCCTATGTTGGCCCCGATGTGAAGGGGAGGCTGGGGCAGAGCTGATTTCCATGGGCTATGAAGAGCTGCACAGCAAAGAGGTGTGTAAATGTTTTGCCATTGAATGACTGGCTTGTTGTTAATATGGAGCAATGATTTTTATTCAGCAGTGTCCACATATCCCACTGCTTCCCTTCCAAGAAAAACACAGCAAGCTGTCTCACCAGTTCCACCAGACCTGTCTCACGGAGCAAAACCCGGCTGGTTGGTCCATGCAGGGAGTGTTATTGCATGTGAGAAAATGAGTCACCATCGGTTGCTTGGTCAATAGCAACTGTGTCCATTTTCTCTGTTGTTGGACATCTTAAAATATGAAAAAAGTGGGGAACCCATACTGGATCAAATTAAAAGCCTTGCATGGCCTTTGTAATTGGTGCGGTGCCAGGTTGAAAGCAGGTGTCTCTCTTTTACTTCCTGTGAGGTGGGGATCCCAGTGCCTTTCCAGAGTTAGCATCTCCAAGAAATGTATGTATGGAACCCAAGACAAAATGTTTTGCCATGCTGTTGGCTGTAGGTTGAGCTAGACAAAGGTGGGAGCAGGTTTCAGAGGGGAAGCAGACAGTGGGAAGAGCTGTGATAATGAAGGCTTAAGGAAAATGAAGAAGTCTTTGGGGAGAGCTGTGGACAAGAGTTGACATTTAAGTAGCAGAGATGAAGAAAAATTTTTCTCCAAGGACAGATTATCCTGTAAATGCTACTTTAGAGGTGCCTGGACCCTGTGTGTGAAGCAGCCCCAGTAATTGTGGCCACCGCAGAGATGCAGTACCAGGGGTATGGGTGTCCTGTGTCATACTGTCTTCACAGTTTTTGGATTTCTTCCTTTTTGGGGAGACATTTGCTTCGAAGATCCAGTAGGGTAGATTAGGTCTATGCCATTGCGTTCCCCCTGCCACATCCCCTCTCTGAAGTGTGTGTGCCCTTGATGTGATTGCTGTGAGGACGAGCACCTTCCCCTGGCTGCCAGCACCCTGCTGTTGGGGATTGCTGAAGGGCAGGTGCACGGTCTTGCTTTATTGCCTTCCTGGGAGGCGTTTCCCCTCCCTGCATCTCCCTGGTGTCTGGCAGCCAGCGGTGTGAGAAGCAGAAGAAAGTGGCTATGCTCTGTTTTAATGTGTTGCCCCAAACTCGCTGTGCACCCCAAGGTCGCTGGTGTGCCTGGTCACCCCCCAGCTGGTGCTTCTATTGCCATTGTGCTGGGGCATGGCTGAGGTTCCTCTGGGTCATGGCGATACCAACCGGGATTTTTGTGGCTTTGCCATTTGGAGGTGAAGGAGATGCTGTGCAGCACCAAGGCAAAAATGCCCGTCCCTGTTATGAGAGTGAGACCAGGCCTTTGGCTTTCTTCTGCAGACAGATGGGCTGGTCAAAGCTATGAGCTTATCATGATGTCAGTTGGCATGAGCAGGGTGGGCCATGATCTACATGAGCATCTGTGGGATGCCTGGTGGCGTGGGTTTGTGGGAGAAGAGGACTTGCTGAGCTGAGGACTTGCTGGATCTTGTTCTAAGGTCTCTCATGGCTGCTGGAAATGGTCCAACACCAATAGCTGTACGTGAAAAACACGCCAGTGTGTTTTCAGTGGTATGAGTGGCATATATTTCATTTTCTCTGTTTTCAGTCATAAGCTTTGGATGGGCACACTGCTTACCTGTGTTGGAGCTGCCTGGTGCAGGTGGGCTGTAGTGGTGATGGCTGAGAACAGGGCTGCTGTTTTTGGGTGCGTACAAAGCTGTGCGTTAGCACAAGTGACAGTAAATCATTGTTTT
The DNA here is from genome assembly GCF_964273445.1 of Streptopelia decaocto. NCBI lineage: Eukaryota > Metazoa > Chordata > Aves > Columbiformes > Columbidae > Streptopelia > Streptopelia decaocto. The sequence continues at coordinate 8,821,132 of NC_138668.1, read as the reverse complement.
GTGGCAGGCAGCATTCCCCAATTCAGCACTGGCCGTGTTTGTGACAATGAACGAGTCTAATCCAGGATGAAAAATCCTTGACAAACTGCTTTTTAATGCTGGCCTGCAGGATGAGATAAGGTGGTGATTTGCACATGTTAGCAGGTTTCTTTATTAAATCTTATTAATTTAAGGCCCATAATATACATCTCAGCATATACCTCAACCTAGAAGCTCTAGACTTCCTAATTTAGCTATGCGTAAGCCAGTGTGAGTATCGGTGCTGACGGAGCTGTTGGTTTGGGTGGCCCTGTGTGGATCTGGTAGGGTCTTGGTCTGGCTTGGCCAGTCCCAGAGCCACACCAGGGGCTTTGCCTGTGTCAGCTCAAGGTGCTGTGCTTTTTTTTTTTTGCTTTTAGAAGATGCCTTCAAGTGTGGGGTGTTTTTTGTTTTTCTTTCTGTGAGTAGCTTTAGCATATTGGCCTATGTGCATCTCTTGCTATTGACTCCTCCTTGCTCTAGGCAGAGAAAATGAACCTGTAGGTGCAACCACAATGAGGAGAGGTGGAGGTCCTGCTGTCTGACGTGTTGAGATTTTTTTCCTCAGCAAATACACTGCATGTGAGTAGTGGGTGCCCTGTTACAGTTGCACAAGCTGGAGCAGAATAAAAAAGGGATTTCTTCGAGGGATACTAGTGGCAAAGATGGGTCTGGAGCCTCTGTCCACTACTCTGTGCTGCCCAGATGTTGTCATCCCTCACAGGGGTATGTGAGCTCAGTATCTTGCCTAAGACCACACGTACAGAGACCAGACTCAAAGTCTCCAGGTGCTCTGGATCCAAGTCTGACTCACCAGTCTGTGCCGCCTGTGGGTAGCTCCCTCTGTGAATATATGGTGGTTTTAATTGATCATTCTCCTGTAGAAACAGTGTATGTAGCTGCTTGTGTTAGCAAGGCGAGTGCATGAGCCGGGTAGCTGTGTCTCTGTGGGTGTATCCTACATAAATATCTTTCTATAAATAAATAGATAAAGGGATTGCTGCTATGGGACAGCCCTGCAAATGAGCTCTCAGTATGTCTGCAAACCCTCTCATATAAATAACCTTATTCAACAAATAAAGGGCTAAGTGGCCCATCTGGGGATGAGTGTGCTGTGCATTTGAAGGGAAGCTGTGGATGGTGGAGCAGGCGGGTTCCTCCAGCGCCTGCAGTTGGGTGTTGAGCCTCCCTCCTCACCCTGGGCATGCCGGGGTAGATGGAGGATTTATCCTTGGCAGTGTCGGGCTCCCGTGGTGGCTCAGGCAGGTCAGAGCAGGCGTGTGATAGCATGGAGGGGGGAGAAAGGTCTTCTGGTGTTGTGTTTTGCTAGATAAGGAACTGCTTTGCTGGTTTTCCCTGCATGGCTCTCAAGGGATGCAGCGGGGGCTGTGGCACAGGGAGCTGGGCTGCCAACGAGTGCCCATGCTGGGTCTGGATGGGGACCCCAGTGCTGGGGCTGCTGGGGGGCACTGGGGTAGCTCTGCTCCCAGCTGCAACCAGGGCTGGTGAATCAGGAGACAGACAGTTCACAGCACCCGAAGGAAAACCCAGTTTGGCTTTGAGAAGCAGAGCTGAAGAGATGACAGTATGGGGTTTCTTCAGACATGCAGAATGAAGGTATCAGGTTCTGGACACGGTTCTATGTTCCCCCTGCCTGGTGCAGGTATTTATGTCACTGCAATTGGAAACGATGCCCAAAGGCAGAGCCTGGGCTTTGGTGCAGGACAGTGCTTCCCAGCCCTGATCCTGAAGAGTTGTGATGTCCTGGTCCTCCTGAAAGAACTGAGGGTCATGGAGTGGAAGCCAATCAGCCTGTTCAACAGAAAAAAAGGCTGCATAGGACAGGGCCTGCCAGGGATGGCTCTTGGCTTTGCAGGGGAAAGCTGTAATACACTGGTGGAGTCAGACAGGGGATTTGAATGAGGAAAGGTGGGAAGAGAACAGGGAAGGTAAGGAAGGGGTGTGAAAGAGCAAAGTTCTGGGGCAGAAAGAGAACAGGAGCAGAGGGGCTGAGAGAAAGCAGGAGGAGCACCCCACATCTGGGATCTCCCCGTATGGGCTCCCATCACTTCTCTAGTGCTGGTTATCGTTGCATCTCTGTGCTGGGAGTTTGCAGCATCCCCTGCTGCATCCCATCCCCTCCCAGGCTGGTTTGGTCCCTTCTCTGTGAAAGCGGCTCCCACAGCAGCCTGATCAGTCTTTCATTTACAGGGGCACAGCTGGGACCTGTTGCAACTTGAAGCTCCCTGCAGAGAGCTGTTTACACCCCCATTCACAAGTTGCCTGTGTGTCTGTCTGTCTGTACGCTGGGGAGCACTCTTGCCTCTCCATGCACATCCCATGGCAGATGCTTGGAGCGTGTGTGCAGTGCAGCACACTCAGGAGTCACAGGAAGACCTTCCCATCAGTGGTGCAGCTTTCCTCCCGCCGTTCACCAACTCCGAGATTTTGTGGGCAAGCTGCAATTTCAGTTTGTAACTGTGATTTATCAGTGGCTCGATGGGCTGGAGTTACTCTATAAAATTTTTTTTCCCAGCTGAGCGTTCTTGTTTTGGGGCAGAGAGAAGGGCTCATGTTGAGGCAGGATATGAGCTGTGGAGGTGCTTGTTAGGGCATTTTGAAGATGTCTTACCCAGAGCAACTGTTTCATGTCAAGACTCTGCGTGCTCAATATGAACAAGTGAAGAGTTGCTTTGACTCCCATGCTTTTTGTAGGTGAAACTTTCAGCTAAAAAAAATGCTTCTTTCTCAAGAGAGAGATGGAGGAAGGGAAGGTCAGGATGACCACTGATGTGCTCAAGTGGTTGTGGAGCAAAAGCACCTCCTGGACTCATTTTCTTTGCTGGAGCTGCAGAACTTCCCTTTGAGGCTGGTGGCATTGGGGTCCCTCAACACAGCAATGCTCTTGCTTGTTTTAATGCCTGTCCCTTCCTGAGCTGCCCCCCAGGGCCCTGTTTTCAGAGGTGATTGTCTTCACCCTGTGGCAAGTCTAGATCTGAAGTCAGTTTTGGCTGGTGTGGACCACCCCTGCTCCTGCTGGCAAAAGGCAGGTGCTGGGATCCATCTCCCCAGGCTGCTCCCAGCCGAGGATGTTTGTTTTTCTTCTATGGGTGTACTTTTCTGACTGGAAAAAAAAAAGAGTGAAGCTAGAAATGCTAAATTGAAATTATCCAGGGTTTATGGCTAGATGGCTTGACTTTGCTTTGGCTCAGTGGAGGAGCACTCCTTGAGCTGGGGACAGTGACCATGGGCATTGCCACCTCCACTGTGCCTGAGCAGGCGTGTGCCAGCTGGCTCTACCCTGTTTAAACCAAGGGCAGGAGATTAGAAGGGCTCTGATCTGCTGGCGGGTGAGCTGGGATGAAAGCAGTAGTTTTAGCCTGGCATCTGACGGCTGCCATCTGAGCCTGTGGTTATCTACTGATGGAAAAACACTTCCTCGCAGTTTCAGGAGAGCAAGCGGAGTGTCAGCTTGTTCTTTTTAATGGGTTTCTAAGCACACATAGGGGATGCAAACTTGCATGCTCTTCATACAGCAGGGAGAAGGGGGTAGGATGGTTTCTTTCTCTGCCAGTGCTATTAATGGCAGCTTCTAAGCCCATCTGCTACTGCCAGTGGTGCAGAGGAGCCAAATGGTTTATGCTGCCCTGAGTGGGATTCCAGGGTCTGAGGACCTGATGCTCTTTATTCCTGGAGTTTTCTGAATGCTAATCTGGGTACCTTTTGAAGGAGATCAGCAAACAGAGTGCATGCACCCATGTCTTAAACTAATACACAGTATGTGGTCTCTGGCACAGCAGCACGGCTGAGGCTGTGTTTAGCTGCGAGTACAAAAGTAATTTGGTTGCGGCCAAGGAGATGAGAAACCTTCCCAGTATCAGCTCATGGAGGGGAGCAATGGGCTGGCCAGCAGCAGGGGTGGGGAGAGGGGTCTCTCCTGTGCTTCCTGAGACCAGCAGCCCTTTCTCATACTGCACAGTATTCAGCAGTTGCTCCACTTGATACTCACTGTTATTCAGCCCCCACATTTTGGGGAATATCTAGCAGAGGTCCTTGGCATAGCCAGAGGTGCAGGGCAGATGACAGTCCATGGGTCTCAGTGAAATGCTGAGTGTGGATGTACAGGACACAAGCATGCTGGAAGTCCTAGAGAGTTCTAAATGCAATATTTGGAGCTATCGTAAGATGATCAAAACCAGACTATCTAAATTCATCAGATATCTTAAAGGGACCTTCTTCCTTCCTTGGGTCGTTATTATGAGGCTGTTACCACCACGTCCTTGTCTGATGCAGAAGGAGGTAGCTCTGAGCAGAGAGGAGGAAGAAGTGGGAATGAGCAGCCGTGGGGAAAAGCACTGGTGGTCCTGCTCTGAGGTGTTCCCCACGGCCCAAGGGAGCGGAGCGGTGTTAAATATCGTTTTAATGTAGACAGCATCCCCCTAAATGAAGCAGAACGCAATATGAGATGAATCAAAACTGTGCTAATGGTGGAAAATGTACATGGCTTTTAAAAACTAATGTTACTGTGGGACTCTGTGTGTCAAAGGAGGCCTTGCAAGGTTGGCCCTTTGCTCAGCCAAAGAAGACTGGAGAAAAACTCCTGCTGCCGAAATGTCCCCTGTTGAACTCAGGGTGGTGGGGCAGGGGAGGGAGGGAGAGGAGCAGTTACATGGGGCAGAGGGAGAGGTTTGCATCAGGGATGCGCAGCCTGTGCTGCCCTCTGATCAGTGGGAAAGGGGAGAAATCTTCTGTCACCATCATTGTGTGGGGTAAAGGGAAAGTCAAGCTTTTCCTCTCCTTTAGAGTACCCCCATCCCATGGATTTAAACACTGGCTTTAAGAGGAGAATAAAAAATAATGAGGACATAGATGGTTTCTTTTTATCTCTACAGCTGAAGAGATAAATGTGACATTAATTATGTGATACAGCTTTGAAAATCATTATATATCTTCTTTTTTTTTAGAAGGGGGTTTCAAATTTCTGTCTGGGACTAATAAAGAAGGACAATTTTAAAAAACTTTAAAGATGATCTGCAGGGAGAGTTTGCTGTCTTAATTTTCTCTTCTGTAGATGAAGCTTGTTCAGCTCTCCTGCCTTTTGCATAGAATGAGTGTGTGTGTGTTTGAAGGAGATGCTGAGAGAGGGGAAAACCAGGGCAGCTTCTGAAGTTTAATAGAAGATTATGGGCTTTCAGATGGGTGGGGGGTGAGATGGGGCTGCGGGAGGGGGAAGCAATGAACTCTGCACCCCTCTGTCCTGAGGAGAGAGGAAATTAGAAGGGTTAGCATCACTGAGTAAGCAGTTTGCATGTTTTTCTCAAGGTCTGCAGGCATTCTCCCACAATAGAGCGGGCAAAGCATTGAGACGGGTGAAGTTAAGGACAGAGTTTGAAGCGGTGGGTTATTTGCCATCTCCATCCCAGCTGCTGGCTGGGTGCCTCTGCTGACCCTACCTGGGGCTGACTGGAGGAGCTGGAGCTTTGGCTTTGTGCAGAGCCTCAGTGGGGCTGGTTTCTTCTCAAAGGCTTGGCTGGGCACTGAGTTGTTTGCTGCTCTGCAAAACTCAGCCAGTGCTGGTAGTGAGTTTGCCAATGGTCTGTCTGACATGCGGGTGAATGCCTGGGAAGGTGCCTGTTGTGTACTGGGGGAGTCCCTGAGCTTGTGCTGGGGCTGTGCCGGCCAAGAACCATCTCCACAAAAAGTGGAGTTACACACTGACGTGGGGCTCAGGATTACTGGCCTGAGGCTTTTTTGCTTGTAATATCAAATGGAAGTTTTCTGGTTGTGGCGGTTACTGGGTAGAAACAAAACCCAAGAAGCCCTATTTGAGCCATCTTCTCAGCTGTGGGTCCAACATGAGGAGCAGCTCTGGCAGGCTTGGGATTAGCCTGGGCTTGCCTGGGAGTAGGCTTGGAGCAGGCAGTCCCATGGGATGGTTGGGAGGTTAGAGGGGATGCAAACTCATGCTACCCAAAGTCAGGAGTTTCTCACAGCAGTCTGTCAGTGAGTGTAAAATTGTGGCATTATGACGGGGGGTAAGTTTGCTTGGGAGAGATGGAAGAAGTTGAAAAGTGTGAGATCAATCCAGATCCATGGTCAAATCCTTGTGCCAGAGCCAAGCTGGAGTCAGGGCTGCACAGGGCGAGCAGGCAGTGGTGGGGTCTTGGGCACCCTCTGGGAGGAAGCCTTGATCCATAGACAAAGAAACTGATTCTAAATCAGTGTTTAAATAAAATTGGACTCCTTAAATGGGAATTTCCTGCGGATTGCTTGGAGGATGCCATGGCAAGGTCTTTCTGTTAGTGACCATTGGTATCAGGTAAAGGTGGAGTCCTGCAAGCGGGAGAGGAGCAACACCTATGTGTTGGACCCTACTTGCAGAAACCCTGTGGTTCTGCTTTGTGGATCTTTGGGATGCTAGCCCTGCCAAGGTGTGTACAACAGGGTTTTCAAAGGAGTCATAAGTGCTTTTTCTACCAAGAAGTGGTTGGAAATCCATGAGCATTAGGTGTCTAGCTACTCTAAGTGCTGCGAGGAAGCCCAGGCATCCTGGTGCTTTCCTGGCTGCCTCCTCCCCAGCGTCTGGCAGCTGGATCAGTGGTCTTCTGGCAGCAGCCACGGGCAAGGGGCTGCCTGCAGCAGTGCCGGGCTCTGGACCTGTAAACATGCCCTGCTTGAAAGCAGAAAACTGTGCGATTTGCCAATGCCTGAGTCACTGGCGCAGCAGTCGTAACCTCGGTTTGCGGCGTGGCAGACGGTAGCAGCGCTAAGTGAGATTTCATTAGTCAGAACAAACTCGTGTGGCCAGATGAAAGCTGTGGTGGCTGCGGCTTTCGTAGCTAATTTGGACTTCAGATGCATCTCCATCTACCCTGTTTCTCCAGAGCAGCTGTGTTGGAGGTTGCAGTGGTGGCTGGTGATTGGGAGGAAATAGCTGGTCCATGTAGCTCCACTGTGAACTGGTGCCTGTGTCTTAGGAGAGCTCTGGCCGTGCAGCCAGTGCCGGATCTGCGGGGTGCTGGGGGCATGTGTGCTGAGGCTTGGCACGCTTTGTGCACTGGAGGATGGGACCTGTAAGCTGTGTATCTGCAGGGCTCATGCTTGCATGACGTGATGCTTCTTAAAAATGAGGTTGCAGCGTGGTACACCCATACTTCATTGAGGCTGAGCTTGATACCTGTTCTGTGTTCTGCCCCTACCACCTAAGAGCAGCCTGCTGCAGGAATTGCATTTTGAAGGGCAAAGATTTCCATAGTTTGTTAGCAGCTCAAATCCTCATTTGCTGCTACTGTTTTGGGGAGGAGCCTGCTGCCCTGCGCTCTGTGTGCGGGGCTGCGGCCTAGGGCACCATAGCGCACCACAGGTCCTGCTCTGCAGCCAGGGCTGGTGGAAGGATGCATGAACTCTTTCTCCGACCCGGGGACCCACCAGGCATCCCTGGCCATGCACCACAGCTTGTCTGCAAGGACAGAGCAGATTTGCTTCTTGGTGTGTGCTCTGTCTTGAGCGTGTCCTCCTGGCAGGAGCTTCCTCTCCTCTTCCTCAGTCTCCTCGTGCAATGCACATTTCTCCTGGGCAAGCAGGTGCCTGGGCTGAGGAGCAGAGGAGATTCTCCAGTCACTGCTGCTCTGTCTATCCATGGCCATTGGCTGTCTCAGCTGATGGCATAAGGGATATTGCACTTTGCAGTCACCATTGAGCATGTGCATGGGGAGAGCAGGAACATGGTGATGCAGGGGATGGTATGGCCATGATGGCTACTGTGTTGAAGAGGCAACAGGGGAATGTCCTCATGAGGGAGGAGGGAGGTTCCTGCTAGTGTCAGTGCCCTCCCCCTCCCTCCAACACAAAATAAATTTTGGAAAGACATCCCAGAGAAACACACTGCTGAGTTTGGGTGGGTTGAGTGTCTTGAGTACATGGTGGCTTTGTGATTTTTATAACATTCATCTGCACACTTGCTGATGAAAGGCTAATAACTCCCATATGGGAACGCTTGAGGGGATTGCATCTTGCTACCAGAGTTGGGCTGCAGGGAAAAGCCAGGCAGCTCAGACCCCTTCTGTGGGGGATTTTTCTCCTGCCTTGTGCATGGTGGCCAAGAGTCCGACACAGCTCTTGCCCATCAGAGGCTTTTGCATCTTGGCATCTTCCCAAGGTGAGATGATCTCCTCCTCCTCCACCCTGATGGATGGTGGCTGGGCAGGCTGGAGGACCTGCCTGTGGCAGAGCAGGATGAGGTCACTCTCTGCGGTGGCTCCCGCTGTGTGGTGGCTGCGTTTGGCAGTGGTGGCCATGCGTAACCTCCACTGCAGGTCCTGCTAATATTTGCTTTATGACATATCTTTGATAGTGTTTCGTGTGCGCCCAGCGAGGCCCTATAACTCAGCAGTGCCGTTCCAGCCGGCATAGCTTTAGACCAACAATAACAAAAATAAATCACTCCACACTTTCCGTTGAGTATATATTTAGATGTTACTGTACATGAGCCACCAAGAGAAAATGATGTGTTTATTGCAGGCCAGCCTTGCACCTCCCAGCACGTGCCCCCATGCTGGTGCTCCCCGCACCCCCCAGTGCTCGGTCACACTGGGATGCAGACCTCGGGGTCACCCCTCCGGGTGCCTGTCAGCATCTCAGTAAATCGTGGAGATCCCTGTGCCCTCACCCAGCATGGGCTTGAACTTTCCCTTGAACACAGGGGCTCAGTTGAAATCAGCAGAGCCCACCCAGAAGGTTTTAGTGAGGGGAATGGGGGAGGCACAGAGATGCCCCCGCTCAGGGCTCCCCTTCCCGCCGGCATGGCTGAACACAGGCTCTCTTTTACACTGGGGAGCAGCGTCCTTTCTCCTCCCAGCTGTTATTTTAAACACACCAACCTTGGTGACTGCCTTTCAGCACCAGTTTTCTGAGAAAATAAAAGGCATGCGAGCCCCTGGGGTCGTTCTTCCCTGCTGCTGTCAGGGAGGCTGCGGGCTGCCCTTTGCTGCTGCTTCCAGCCTGTTTTTGATGGCAGCTCGTGGCAGTACCTGCTGTTTTGCGTAACCTGAAATGTGGCCCCTGTTGGCTGCCCATAAAATCATTTAAGTGGGAAAGGCCCTCCAAGATCATAGAGTCCAACCGTTAACCTAATGCTGCCAAGTCCACCACTAAACCATGTCCCTAAGAACCTCATCTACACATCTTTTGAATACCTCCAGGGATGGTGACTCAACCACTTCCCTGGGCAGCCTGTTCCAATGCCTGACAAGCCTTTTAATGAATCAGCTTTTCCGAATATCCAATCTAATCCTCCCCTGGCATAGCCTGAGGCCATTTCCTCTTGTTGTATTGCTTGTTAATTGGGAGAAGAGACCAACACTCTCCATGCCACAACCTCCTTTCAGGTAGTTGTAGAGAGTGAGAAGGTCTCCCTTCAGCCTCCTTTTCTCCATGCTAAACAACCCCAGATCTCTCAGCCATTCCTTATAATAACTGTGTTCCAGATCCTTCACCAGTTTTGTTGCTGGACCTGCCTCTCATAAACCTGTGCTTACTAGGCCTGATCACTGGGTTGTCTTGTACATTCTGCCTGATGGCACTCAGTGTGATCTGCTCCATAGCCTTCCCTGGCACTGAGGTTGGTTCTCCAGATCCTCCTTCCTGCCGTTCTCATAAATGGGCATCACCCTTGCTAACCTCCAGTCAACTGGGACCTCCCCAGTGAACCAGGACTGCTGATCAATGATGGGAAGCAGCTCGGTGAGCACCTCTGCCAGCTCTCTCAGTACCCTTGGGTGGATCCCATCTGGCCCCGTGGACTTGAGTGTCAAGGATCCAGGGAGCAGATCCCACCACAAGGGAGATGCTGTCTGGTTTGCAGCACCGTAGGACGGGTAGGCAGGTGGTGCATACACGAACATGGGAACAGATGCATTCACTGCTCTTGCTCTTGCCTGAGCAAACCAACTGTGCTCAATATGGCCAACCTGGTATTTTTTTAAAGAATCTGGTTGTGGTTTTTTTCTGTAGTAGAGCTGGATGTGTGTGAGAGGTGATGGGACCTCCTGAAGTATGGAAACCTGGGTGCCCTAAATCTTCTGTTGCTTTGAGATATGTGGATGAGGGAGTCTGGGAGAGGAGGTAGAACATGACCATCCTTGCAGGCAGCAGCTCTGCAGGGAAAGGCTACTTTTTCTCTTTGGGCAGAGTGCTTGTGTGCAGTAGGAATTGGGGCTGCAGGGGTTGAACCTTTCCATATAGCACCTTTAAAAAATTATTACTATTAAGACTCAGTGTGTTGTTCCTGTGTCTGTCAGGACACGGACAAAGCTGCTCTTTAGTTTCTCTCCCATGCATGGGTCTGGTCCCAATGCCCACACTGTGTCTCTTCTTGTCTAAGGCCCTTACTACCAGTTCTTGGCCTGGCAAGCACTTCTAGTCCCTTACTTATTGGTTCATGGTGCTTACTGAGTTTATTATGAAATAATCTCCAGGTGGTTTCATTTCCTGGCATGCAAGGCTGTGATGTCTGTGGCCTACCATCTTCCATCACCCTCCAGTGTGGTCCTGGGTGGGAGCATTAATTTGGGACTGAGCTCTGCTGCTCTGACTCCTTTGAGCTGCCATGAGCCTGGAGGGCTGCAATGAGCCCTTTTGCTCTCCATGTTCCCCCACCTTACCCCCTGGGACTACAGAGGGGGAAGCCCCAGCCCCAGCAGTGCTCTCAGGCCACTGTTGTTGGTGGCTGTGTCTGTGCTTGATGCTGCCTGAAGACAGGATGTGTCCCTTTTTGATTTCCAGCTGGGTATGGGTTAACCCTTGTGTATCCAGAGGGAATTCCCATTATCTCCCAGCCCAGCAACTGCAACAGAGGGTCGGCAAAGCCACAGCAAGGCCTCAGGCTCTGGCTCCTTTCTCAGTGCTGTTCCTCAAGGCAGATGCCAGCAGGGCTGGGCAGGGGCACAGCCACGTACAGCTCCATGTGCATTCTCCTCCTGAGCCCCTTTGCACATTGCTGGTGCTTGCAGGGCAAGCTGGGGTTTGACTGGGGTCTGCTTCACCTTGCTATAGTCCTCTGAGCATCTTGTGGCTGCCCTCCCAAGCCTGGAAAAGCACAGAGGGTTGGGAACACCCCAGGAGGGAATGATGATGTGGTCTGGGGTGTTGCAGTCTAAACTTCTGCCTCCAAAAGCAACGTCGCCGTGGGGTGCTTGCACGCAGGGAGGAGGCAGCCCGCTGATGCTCGGCAGGAGATGCGGTGTTGGCTCAGCCCAGCTTTGCTGGTGGCCTCGGGCTGTGCTTGGCCTCTGTGTGCTGGACAGCCCTGTCTCCGTGCTTGGGTGCCAAGCCCCTGTGAACTGCCTGGTTTTCCTCGTGTATGCGTTCAGCCCTAGAGCTGCTCTGCACTTTGCTTGGGTGGAGCAATGCTGAAGCATGAGTAATAATCCAAACCAAACTAGAACTTGGCTCTCTTGCCTACTGCAAGTCTTTGACCTGATCTTGCTTTGCCCTGTGCAAAGTCTGTTTTCCACCAGGACACCCACCAGAAGAGAACACAGGAGTGGTTTGCACATTTTTAAGCACAGTATGGCATTAGGACCGGGCTTGGGTATTGCAAAACTTTTGAGGATGTTTTCCCCTGCCTGCAGGGTGATGGGAGCTGCCAAAGCTGCAGACCTTTTGAGTCAAAGTCATCATCCTTCTGCATTGCTACTTCTTAGTGGGAATTGTTACTCGCCTTCAGTGACACCCGATGGGACCTTGTTTAAAATCTGCTGGAGCTCCATTGTGGCAGGGAGAATGGAAGGAGAGGGGAGGGTGCCCCTGGGGCAGTGGGAGGACGGTGGTTTGCTCATGGGCAGCTGCCCAGACAGCAGACCTCCTGCCCGGGTGGGCATCCTCATGGTCCTGGTGGTTGGTGACCAGCACAAGGAGGAGAACAAACGCACACCAAGGAGGATTTACTTGTGGGAGCGTCTTGCTCTGAGGTCAGGGCAGAGGTTGCTTCAGGAGCCCAGTGGAAGAGGAGGAGACAAAGGTGGCTGTGTCTTCCAGAGCACCCAAGAGCCATGCATGGGGTTGCCTTTGAAAGCAGCTTGTCCTTGTTTCCCCTGGGGGCTGGCTGACCACATAACTGATGGGTTTTTTTCAAGTATCTTTTCCTCTGTACAGCTCAGCCTGAAAGTATCCTGAGGGCTGGCCTTGCCCTGCTAGTTTTAGGGATCATCTGTCTTTGCTTCAAAACCTTGATAAGGTGGGCAGAGGCTTTTTCACAGTAGCCTGTTGAAGCCAATGTCAAGTTTCTTTTGGCATCAGCGAATTTCAGATAAGAACTGTAATTGCTGCTCAGCACAGCAAACCCAATCTCTTTGCTCCTGAACCTGAACTTGCTTCCCTTGGACTATAAATGATCTGCAGCAGTAAAACCTGTGCATGTCACGTTTGCTGCAGGGCTGTTCCTGAGCGTTAGCCATCAAATATCATTAAATCAGCACAGTTCAGAGCCTGCCATCAGTGAAGCCGTTCAGATTTGGAAGTAGACTGTGCCCTGAGATCTGGCTGTGCAGCTGCTTATATTCAGTAAGTGCTCTCCTGAGGGGGTCTTTTCACCTCAACATCCCCAGCTGGGTAGAACTAATGCCCAGTGGCAGGAGTCTGGGTTGCACATGTGGCCTCAGCCATGTAAGACCTTTGCGCTGGAGATGTGTGGCTGTGCAGGAGTGGCAGCACCCAGCAGAAGACCTGTGGTCTCTGCATCTGGCAGGAAAAGTAGCCTCTGTGGTGGCACAGAGAGTTATTCTGAGATGTCCACAGAACCAACTCAGGCTGCTGCCTTGTTGGCTGGGGGCATGGATGATGCTGAGTGGGTTGGTGTGGCATCACTGTAGGAGACCCTGTCTTTGGCCCTGCTCAGCTGTGGAACCTCTGGCTCCATCCCCCACTTGTAGGCTGATTCCCAGAGTGACCTTGCCCTCATCCCTGTGGACTTGCTCTTGCCTGACCCTGACTGTGAGTTAATGTCCCACCATGACCTCAGACCTGCCTCATCACCACCAACTTCCTGGTGATCTCAGCTCTTGCTTGAACTTGTCCGTGATCTACAGATCTGCTCTGCTGCTCACAGGGGAGGGATGGTCCTGTCCTGCTGGCCATGAGGTCCTCCTGGCCCTTGCTGCTCCCCAGTGGCTCTCACTGAGGCTCAGGAGCAAGATGGAAGTGCTGCCCCTGGCTGGGCAGTCACCCTGGGGAAGGTGCCAGCACTGATGTTGCAGTACAGAGGTCTCTCTTGGGCTGCCTGGGGTACATGGAGAGGAAGAGTTTGTTCCCCACTGTGATGAAGGACCAAACATTCCAGCTCCATTCCCACCTGCCGAGCCCAGGGCAGAGGGAGCTGGTCTGTCCTTCATGATGGGCACTTCCTGGAAGAACCCAGGGCAGCCTGGTATCTGGTCTGTTCTAAAAATAAACCTTGTTGAGCTCTGTTCCCATACTCTCCTTGGGAGAGGAATTTATTACTGGTGTGCCTATGAAATTAATTGAACTCTTTTTTTTTTTTTTATTTTCTCATTAATATGAATGTAGCAATGACAAGCAGGAAGGTTTGGTTCCCTTAGGAGCAGAGATCTCACAGGTGTCTTCAGCGAGTCTTTCAGATGGTACCAGTGCTGATCAAGGAACAGAGAATAAGTTACTGTAATTCTGCCTCTGTAGGAGGAAATGAATGAATGAACATAAACTCCAAACCTCCAGAGATGCTGTCTCCACATACACTGTAGCGGGGTGCTATATTTTAATATATGTGTAGATCATGGATCTGGGTGTGGAGAGTGTGTAAGCATGTGTGTATTGGTACACATGCACACAGTGTATGTGCATACACTTGCTTCTTACCCTAGAAATAGGATTTTTTAAATCTTTTTTTGGCAGGCTTCTCAATAACTGAGAGCCAGAAGATTCTTTTATTTTTTCAATTCTAGGTTTAACAAATGTAATTTCTGAATGTTTGAAATACTTCTTCTTCCTAAGATTGCAGAATAAAACTAAGGAGACTAAGGAAACAAGGAAAACAAAACTAAAAGATCAAGCTTTCCTTCCTATTCAGTAGTTCATTCCTGTTGGGATGTTGCAACTTTTGGTTCTTAGGAATCTTTCTGGTTTCTAAAGCATAGACAACATCTGAATTTCTGCTGTTGGAGGACAAGGAAGTGGAGGGTGTATTTGGAGATGTGGGGAAAAAAAAATAATGTGTGTTATGCCTTAAATGTGCTCTGTTGCTGTAGATTAAGCCAAGAGATAAGGGGGTGGCGATCAAGAGAAACAACGCTTTGTGCAGAAGGTTCAGCAGGTGACTTGTCTTTTAGCCAGATAGCAACTGTGACATTCCCATGTGTTTCCTGGTCCAGGGCTTTCATCAAAGACCTGGCAAAGTGGGGGTCTGGTTTCCAAAGCCACAGAGGAAGGTTTCAGCTCAAGCTGCCTCTGTTGGCGTGGGATGCAGCAAGCCTGTGGCTGGTGCTGTGCGCTGGTGCTCCCGCGCTGCTGGCGTGTGTGGACCCAGCCTGTGGCTGACCCCAGCACATCTGCCTCTGTGTCGTTTTGTTCTCCACAGCCTGCTTAGCAAGACCTGTGCTGGATTTGGGTTTACTTGGTATTTTGAGGCCCAGTGGGCTCTTAGCTGAGGAGATGTGGTATTTCAAGGCTTCTTTGCTCATTCAAGGATTGCTGGGGGCAGCGGGCATAGATATCCTCCCTTGCACAGAGGAGGAGAAGTCTCATCTGACTGTTGCATCGGCTGATCTGAAGATGGGCTTATCTGTTCATTCCAGGGATGTGCAGTTCAGGTCTCTCCTGGTATTGACAGGACAAAGGATAATAGTTTTCAACTAGAAGAGTAGAGATTCAGGTTAGACATGAAGAAGAAATTTTTTACAATGGGGGTAGTAAAATACTGGCCCAGGTTGCCTAGAGAGGTGGTGGATGCCCCATCCCTGGAGACATCCCAGGCCAGGCTGGACGGGGCTCTGAGCAACCTGAGCTGGTGAAGTTGTCCCTGCTCATGGCAGGGGTTGGACTGGATGAGCTTTGAAGGTCCCTTCCAACCCAAACCATTCTATGATTCTACGAATTGTTTGCTGTGGTTGTGCCAGGGCAGCACAGCCCTCTGCAGAGGTGTGCTCCCATCCGCCTGTGCTGCCTGTTCTCTGCACAGTCCTGTCCACAGGGTTCACATCTGTATTTATGGTTTTGGCGGCTGCTCATCCCTGTAGTTATTCTGACATTTTCACGCTGGGCTTTGTGTCCTTTAGCTGCTCTGTTGGAGGAAGCTTCTATTATCTTTTCTCAACACACACAATTGCTTGCTGCCTCCTTCCTAGCCAAGAGCCTGCTGGGTACCACCAGACAGATTTCCAAACAGATGATGACTCCTCCTTAACCCCGGTGGCTTTTCAAACCTTTATTTCATTCTCAGGTGCCTGTCTCTGCAAACAGGCTCTGCTTTACCCAGCTAACTCACATCTGTGACACACATGGGGCAATTTTGCGCTGTGCCCCCGCCACCCCACATGCATGTGGGTCAGTGGCTGCCTGCGTGGGCTGAGCAGCCCTGCCGGTGGGAAACTTTGGCATTTTTCTGTGTAACGCCTACATTTTGGGAGTGCATTTTGGGAATGTAAGTGTGTGCTGCAGGCTCTGTGCTTGAGATGGCTCTTTTCTGCTGGGCAATGAGGTACAGCTGCTCTGTAGCATCTTTTCTGCATCCCTGGGGTTTTTGGTGTTGGTTTTGGAGTTGTCAAGATACTTGGGGCTGTTAACCAGAGTTAACTGTGTTTGAGCAAGAACATGCTGTTGATAGGAATGGGTGACCAGCCTGAAGATGACTTGAGAAAGGAAGTGTAGTCCTATGGCTGAGATAAGGTACGCTCAGGCAAGCTGGGACTGACACTTTCTATACGTTTGTTTAGCAATCAGCCTACTGAGACCCAGATTCTAATTTAGAGCACATCGCCTGGACATCCTCACCGTGCCGAACCCTCTGGAAAACGAGGGCTGTCAGTTCACCCGTCCCTACGCGGTGGTAACAACTCTTTATGCTTGTGCCCTCATTAGTTGTGTGGAAGATTAGTAGTGCCATTTTTTTTTTTGTTGCAGTACTTCTTAATTACAGTGGAAACCTGTAATCAAAGGAGAAAGTGTCATCACATTTGTTGTTGCTGTTCTTGTCTATGGCAAGCAGTGATGACAGCAAATCAGCTTCTGTTTCCTGTTTCCTTTGCTGGCCAAGCAAAAGTGCAGGGAGGTCCCGTGTTCTCCAGACTTTGTTGGATCTGGGTCATTGGGACCAGCTGGAACCCAGGCACATGCCTTTCCTGGGGTGCTCCCATGTACTGCATTGGCAGGAGCCTACACATCACCCAGGTGAGAAGAAACCAGGATTTCATAGTTAAGAGGAGCTGCAGGACATGCAGATGCCTGAGTGGAGATGATACACATCCTGCTGCCACATCCTGCAGCACCTGAGGATTTTGGAGTTAGAGTGATTGATGAATTTGATTCAGTTTGGTGTTCCCATCCAGATCTCAGCTGATGGATTGCTCTGTGCTAACCACAATGTGAGCTGGTACTCAAAAATGTCTTGCTGTGAAGATGGAGAACCAAATTTATCCAGACAATCAGTGTCTCACATGTGAAAGCAATGCGTGCTTTGCTGTGCTCTTTGTACTGCCCATGGGTAAGCAACCTGCCTTTCCTTCATTTGATGATGCTTCTGATAGTAGGGGCAGATGGGAATTGAAATAATTGCTTGGTTATTATTTTTGCACAAACAAAACTTGACTACTGGGTAGCTGCAAGATAATTAACAAAATTTGGTGGTAATATAATGTTTAAATATCTTGCTTTCCTAGATAATGATCTAAGAGAGTGCCTCCCTGCCTTAGACACTGGTATCTATTCAGGTCAGTTTACAAGGTTTATGCTAATTTTAAAACCAGTAAAGATGAATGTTCCTCAAATCCCTGTGATTTCAAATATGTTCACGCTTTGTAACCCTGTAGCACCTTTGGTCTGAGGAGCTCCAAGCAGTCCACAGGCAATGGGGCAGCTGGAGCCCCTGCCCTTGCGAGAGCAGAAATTACAAACGCTGTGCTCTGGGATGTAGCCTAATCCTCTCTGCCCAGAGGTGAAGATGACCAGAAAAAGGCTGTTGGGGGTGTTCTGCTTTCACCTTGGGCGGGCTGAGGCTGGATGGCTGTCACTGGCCAGGAGAAAGTTTGATGTCAGTCGTTCGTACCTCCTGCGAAGGATGCTGCGCTTGGATAGTTACGTGGAGGTGGATCAGAGGCAGGCCTGCATGGTCTCCCTGTTGCAGTTGAGTGGATGTTCAGCTCAGAGTAGTTAGTAATGACTCTGGGGAGACAGCCCTGTATTTTCTACTGCTTCATGTGCTTCCCTGCAAAGTGTTTTCCCATCAGAAACCCGCCCATAGGTTTTTAGAATGACTTCATGCACTGGTCTGAAGTAGGAATGGGTTTTGCATTTCTTTTTCATCTTCAGTAGGTGTTTGCTCAGATTCTTGTCCAGGGTTATCAGACAGTAACAGCAATGTTCTCCAAAATGGGATCACATCCCTGTCTCAAATGTTGTGGAAATTCTGGTGGTTCTAGCCTGTTCCACCTTGGGCAGCAGCTGCTGGGAGCCCCAAAATGAAGTGGGACAGGATGACGGAGGACTGGTAATAGAGGTGGAGCTCTCCTCCTGTAAATAAATGCTTTGAAACCTGGGTGACCAGGAAATTAATAATTTCCGTTTGTTAGCATTGGGTCTTGATGAAAGCAGGCGATGGTTTTGCTCGCTCTGCCTGGGACACCCGTGGCTGATAGGGCTGGGCTGTCCCAGCAGCAGCCGTCAGGACCGGGGGGGGCCAGGATGTCCCCACAATACTGAACCTGAGGTTATACTGTGTCTTGTCCCCTGCCCGTAGCAGCCCTCTGTGATGCTCACTGCGAGGATGGTGTTTGCTGTTCGGTGCCCTGGGCTGTGCTGCAAGGGGCTGGCTGGAGCGCAGGGCTGGGTGGCCGAGCAGCTGCCACCATGGAGGTGGCATTGGATGGCCAGGGGTGACGGGGCAGGGCCAGCTGGCTGCTTTGGAAGCAAAGGCAGGGAAATGTGCTGCTCCCTGCTGGGCACCCCCTGTCCTGCCCCAAATACTCCATTCCTTACTGCACTGCAGGCGCAGAGCCATCCAAAAGCGAGCTGGTCCTCCGCGCTCAAGGTTGGGATGGAGCAATGTTGTGACATCCAGACAGCAGCCTGAAGAATTTCAGGCTTATTTTGCCTTTCCCAGATACTTTTCAGCCGAGGTTTCTAAAGCATGTTACAAATAGTAGGCGATTTGTCCTTTTACTGCCCCTTTCAGGCTTGCAAATGCTGTTTGCCTGCTCCACAGAAGCAATCTTGTGCACAAGGAAGCTGCTTGGCCTCTGTGCGCACTCATGGTGCAGCCGAGGCTGGAAGAGGATTTATTTAAGTCTCAGTCCTGAGTTCTCCTTTTTATGCTGTTTCTGCTGGATTTGAGTGTATGGCTCTCTACAAACAATAGTGAAGGCAAAATAACCATGGAAATAAGTGCTACATGGAATTGCACTGTGTGTGATGGGTCTCGGCCAAGCTTTAAATCTGCTCCTGGTGTCAGGGTTTATGAATTGCTGTTATTTTGAGAGGTTGCTTTGTACACTTAATAGGTGTGTGATTGATCCTGGTGCTCAGGAGATTGGCTGTTTTCATCAGGTCATTTTTTATTTATAACCTAAAGCAGCTGCAAGTTTACTCCTGGAGGGAGCGGAGGTCCCCGGAGTCATGCTGAGCCGATGGCAAGGACAGGTCCTTCTGCCATCTCAAGTTGGCATTGGGGAGAGTCCCAAGAGCCGTGGTGGCTCGATCGATGGGCTTCTTCACTCTGGTACAGGGGCAAAGCAGAGCAGAGCCCAGTGCTGGTGCGGGGACCTCTCAACCTCATTTGGTTTCCACAGGACCAGGTCAGGAGAAAGGACCTCCAGCTCCTCTGAGCCTGAGGCTCTTCTTGCAAGGAGAGACAGCGCTTGGGATGGAGCCAGCTGCCCTAAAGAGACTCCCCGCCTTCTCTTGGGACAACCCCTTCCCCACTCATCTGTCAGTATAAAAATAGCTTTTGGGGGTCTTTTTAACCTGGGAAGCCTCAGGCTAGTGGTGAAACTTGCCAGGAGAGGGAGGGAGTGCTGTGCCTGAGCATGCACAGGATTTGATTAACCATCACAATATAAAACACGACCAAGCTCCCCATCTCCCTCGCCCAGACTCAATCAGCTATCTCTTTAATGAGGGCCTGCCTCGTGCCTCGGTCAGCTAATTAAAGAGCCCATACCAGTAAGCCGTGGCACCAGGTTGACGGTGGGGAGCTTTTCTGAGCAGGATGTGAGGAGAAGAGGGATCACGCTGGCAGCAGCTGCTTGGCTGGGGGCCCTGTGAATTCAGCTCACCCCCACCGAGCTACTGGAAATGCAATATCAGGTTTTAAAACCCCGGTTATAAATACGAGTGCAGGAGCTGATGCAACCTGGGCAGACGAAAGCGAGGTGTTTAGAAACGGGAGAGCGCTGGCGGGGGGGGCAGAGCCATCCCCATCCCCAGCCGTGGAACTTGAGGTGGCCCCCTGGCTACAGGGTGTCCCTGCTGCCCTCTGCATCCCCCACTGAAACCGCGCAGAAGGGGCAACTCTGAGCTTCAGTGAGTGAATTAGCCCATGTAATTAGTGGGCTAGATTAACTCTTCATTTTCTCTCTCTCTAATAAATGTGGGACTTTCCCTTGTCAGCATATATATTTATGTATACATACAGTAACATATGTGTGAGCTGTTGTCAAAGCAGCTGGATGCCTGCTCAGCGTGGGTGATACTTATTGATAGATTTTGCTGAATGCTGCTTGTTCAGTCCCCAAATTTGCCAGGATCAGCACTGCCCGGCTCCTCTACAGGACTAGAGACCAGCTCTGGAAATGCGATACTTCTCCTAGAGAGGCGCAAAAACCTGCTCCTCTACCTCCCCGTGTTATATTGCAATATGCAAATATTTCCCTTGATGGAGAATATTAATATTTTCTCTCCTCAGAAAAAGTGTTTGTTGGGGCTGTTGCTGCTTTGCCCACAGGAAAATGCTGTGGTCTCTAAGTCTTAGGAAATAATCTGGGGGCATCCAGGTTGCCCCATCCTGTGGTCGGTATCTCCTCCCACACTGCTTACCCTGCTGCACCTTTGCTCGACAGCAGCCAACGAGCCCTGTGCTCTCCCTTCGCAGCACAGCTCTGTCACTGGCACCAGCGCCAGGGCTGCCAGCCCGGCTGGGGAGCATTGCCCGTAGAGTGTGTACCCAGCTATAGGTGAAGTCGGGCACCGAAAGTTGCTGAAATGACCATTTTTCCAAGAGTGTGCTGCCTTCTCTGAGGCACTTGGAGCATCTCGGTCCCCTCCTTGGGGAATCTGGGCAGGGGAATCCATAGAGCAGATCTGTGCTGAGTTGAGGCAGAGGGGCAGGATGGGGAGGAGAGGGAGGGGTTTTGGGGCAGCATGCTGCTCCCTGGCAGCACCCATGGGTGTTTCCTGGCTGAGGTCTAGTGTGAGAGTCCTGTCTGTGGTCAGTTTGTCACCTGTAGTGCTACCGGGATAGAAGTACCCAGACCAGACCACCTTTGCTCCTGGACCCTGTGGCTACTCCAAAAATCCTGTTACCTTTAATAGAAATAACGTTCTGGTCTGACTGGGGCAAATTGGGATCTTAAAGGATTAAGGAGGGGCGAGGCTCTCACACTATAATCCCTTTCAGTTGGTTCAAAGAAATGTCTGTAATTTGTTAGGAATAGATCTTTCTTTGGAAATTAGCTAAAGAAATTTGTACCTGCTGAAGAATATTTCAGGCTGGTGTAAAAGAAACACAGAAAAGACTCTTGAGAATAATAAACTCTGCAGGTTTCAAAATAATTTGTTGAGCAGCCTAATAGTTTGATACCTGCAAAGATCCTTGCAGTACTTTCCCATGAGGCATTTAATAGCGGGCGGAGAAGCATTGGGAAGCAACATGTTCAATGAGGTAGGAAGAAACAGAAGTGCTGGGGTGTGGGGGCTGCTGGCTCTTGGCTCTATGCCAGCACTGTTGTGCACTGCACCTTTCCATCTCGCCTGTTTTCCTCTTCTGCATACAGTTTTGTTACTTTACAGCAGGTACTCCCTGAAATTGAGAGCACAGCATCAGCCCGCAGCTCTATAGAAGATAAAAAGCAAACCCACCACTCCTGCAGCCCCAGCCCTGCTCCTCACACTTGGCGCGTGTTCACCTTGCAAAGTGTCTGGAGACTTTGTTCCTGAGCATCTGCTTTGAGATGCTTCAGCCAGGTTTGGCTGTGTGTGTGAGGGGCAGAGCTGCTGCTTCTGCAGCTCCCAGGGAAGGCGAAGAGCTGGTGAGGAGAGGTCAGGGCCATCCCCAAACGTGTTTTCCCTTTGGGGACATGGTCGTGGCTGGAGCGGCTGTTTGGAGCTCTGCAGCAGCACCCCTGCACAGCCAGCAGCCCCCTGCCCCATCCGCAGGTGCTGCCCGCTCCTGGCAGCGCTCATGGCTCACTGGGCTGGAAACGATATGCTGATATAGGTGAGGTGTGTACAGTCACTCTGGTATTTTAAGCCAAGCATCACCTAAATTTCCTCTGAGCCTGGGCAGGAGTCACGGTGCTTAAGCTGCCCATGCGTGTGTCTCCTGCTGGATCAAGCGGGAGCTGGGACGCAACAGCAAAAATCCTCCTTGTGCATCCATGTGCGGAGCCCTTTAGGTGTCGCGCTGGAGCGGCGAGTCCTCCTGCAAGCCCTCAGCCGCCTCCTCCTCCTCCTCCTCGCCTCCTGCCTGGCCCTCTGGAGACTTCGGTAACTCTGTCTCCTGGCGTCTGGCTCGGGGGCAAGTCATGAGGAGCCGTGACTGCCGCATTCCTGGCACAGCCGTGGGACTACTGTTGGCACGTTAGGAAGGAGCTGCCCTGCCTCTAGGCTGTGGGTTGGAAATAGCTTTGGGGATCTCTTGAGCTTGTGGGGTCTTCTGGGGTGCTGCCCTGGTGCTGCTCTCTCCTACCCCATGGGGGGTCTGTGCTCATCACTCTCTTGGGAAAGGTATAAATTACTTTCCCTTCATTAGCCAGACAGGTGTCCAGTTACCCTGGGCTCCCAAGCATCCCCCTTGTGGGGCTGTGTGCTGTCTCACATGCTGACAGTTTGCTCAGTGCTCTGGCTGACTTTGGGGAAAATCTAAGTTTACTGGTGGTGACGTGCTATGGCTAACGTTTTTGGAAACCTCTAGGACAGAAAATAGCATCTCCTGTTGCTTGATGTCCCATGTACTGGTGATCAAACAGAAATCCAGGTCTAGGGTGCTATGGACACTTGGAATGAGTCAAAACAAGGAGCTACCCTACTCTGCATCTGCTCCTTGCCTTCTCCCCTGGGATGGACTGTCTGTGTCCTCTGCTGGCTCTTGTCTCACACTTGGTTTTTTGTCCTGCTGTTGCTTATCCTCTCAGCGTTCCATTTTCTTGACCTAAGGTTTTTGTTGCTGTTGTGTTTTGTTTTGTTGTTGTTTTGTTTTGTTCCTTTTGCAGTTTGAGCCCCGGTCCTTTCTCCTCCCACTACCAGCTCTCTGTGCACCCCTTGGTCTGGACATGGCCCCAGGTCACACTGCCCTGTGGGATGGAAGAGCCCCAGGCTGGAGAAGCTAGGAGCTTTCCATGGGGGGTTCCTCTGGGAGGAGGACATGGGGGGTGGGTCTCCAGGAGACCCACAGCCCAATGTGCAGAGTGTCCAGGTGTATAATGAACTGTGTGTCTGCTGATGCATTAAATTGTGCCTCCAGTCCTCTCATGTGGCCTGTTCAGCCAGAGCGGGATGTGTTGTGGACCCAGCCTGCACCTTTGTCACTGCTAAGCTATTTTCAGGCTGGTTCATTTTGTTCCTGCCCTGGTATTTCCAGGGCGAGCGACATTAGAGGTTCCAGAGCTGAGCCGCTGGAAGGGAGGGATTCAGTTGTGGAGCTCTTGCAGAAAGATTGGATCATTCAGTTCAAAGGCAGAAGATCCCCGTTCTCTGGAGGCAGTTCAAAAAGCCCAGAATTGCTTCCAGAACTCAGATTATCTGACCTTGGGCATGAATGCTCTGCCCCTCTGCAAGGTAACCTGTACCAGGCAGGCTCTGCCTTCTGGGAGGGATCTCGCCCCAGCAGGACCGCGCTGCGCACTGGGGCCTGCCAAGGTGCTGGTGGTGGGGCTGACTCTGGTCCCTCTGATCTGATGGTGGCCCTTGGAGCTACCCAGTTTGCAGCAGTCCTGGTGCCAGGTGCCTCCACCTCCAACACCTTATCCTGGTCTCCCTCCTGCCTGGCAGCATGTGCAGCCCATGCATCCTGTCAAGGAGAATGAGCAACACTTGTGCAGGTGGATGAGAGCAAGGGGAGGCAAAAGCTGCCTCACCTCCTGGAACAGTGAATTCAAGATGTTCCCCTACATCAGCAGAGCATGTGATGGTTGGAGGAGGATGACACAGCACATCTGGCCCTATCACCCCCAACCAAGCCCCTTGGGCATGGCTGTCCCTCTTTGCTCCAGCAAACCCAGTAGGCATCTCTCTTGCTTGCAGCCTGCCTGCCTGCTGGCACCTCTCCTGTTCCTGATGGACACAGGGTTTTCTGAGCCCGCTCAGCACCAGCAACCCCATGTCTGAAATATCTGCAGCCTGAATTCTGGCCTTGCAGGATAGAGCACTCCCTTTGGTTGCGGTGGCTTTTGCTCCTCTTGGTTTACACCAGAAGATGGATGTAGGACAGCTGCTTGCTGGGGGAGGCATGTCTAGGTGTGGAGAAGGGGCAGACAGGTCCCATTTGACTTTCCCTTGTTAGTCTTAGCCAGTCCCTAGAGTTCCTGCTCCAGCAGGGGGATTGGACTAGATGATCTTTTGAGGTCCCTTCCAATCCCAAACATACTGTGATACTGTGTGATACTGTGAGTTACCAGTGCTTGAGAGATGATGAATGTGTCGTCTGTGAGCCAGGCTGGCTTCACGGGCCACCTGGACATCTGCCCTGTGGAGCACGGCTAAGCCCCTGACCATAGGTCAAGTCTCACTCCTGCTTGTGGGATTTTTACCATTCATTTCAGCAGGGTCTGGAGCTGATCCAGTTAGGAGAGGGAGGAACAGAACAAGCAAACAATATTTGCGGCTCCTCTGTGAGTTGTTGGCTGTTTGGGAGAAGGAAGCTGTTGTGCTGGGGAGCAGGATGGTTCCCAGGGAGAGGGAGACCCCCATGGGTTTCAGCCTCTTTCCGTGAGGCAGACTGCAGTGAGAGGCGAGTGAAGCCGCATGGATGCGGTGCTGCAAGGACGTGATGCTCTGTGATGTGCTCCTGGGGCTGGAGCACAGTCCCTCCCAGTCCCTCTGTGCAGGAAGCACCACCAGCAGCTGGGACATGGGTGAAACAGAGAAGACGTTCCTGTTCCCAGCAGGAACAGCAAGGAGGAGGTTCGGTGCTAAGGATGCAGAAGTGCACGTGTTTCCCCTTCTTTCTTTTCCTTACAACTTTATAGTGTTTTATGTGGTTAAGCAGGTTCTTCAGAGCCTCTCTACACCCCTGCAAAGGGAGGAGGCTGCTGGCTCTCCTGCCTTTTGGGAGAGGGGGAGGCTGAGTGTGGCTTGCTGGGCACTGGGGACCCATGCATGCTTCCAGAGTGCAACGCGTGATCCGTGGGAAATGTGGGATGGTGGTGGGAGGGGAAGGGGAAAGGAACAGGAGGAGGATGTCTCCCCTTGCCCCCCCTGCCCACTGAGTGTGCGGTGAATTCCTGCCGGCTGGGCTCATATGAGGGCATTATCCCCAGGATGAGCTCATGTGCGAAGCGCGCGGGTTATTTGTGCGATTCCGGGTGCTGGGGGCACTGGTGGCGGATTCCCCGGAGTTATGTGCAGTTGCCATTTCCACGCATTCCTTCGTTAACAACCGATCGGGTTTCGCTGTTCACAACCCATTGAGTGCTCAGGGCAATGGCTCCTGATGCTGGCGAAGTGCAGTGAAATCCCTCGGCCGTCTGTCTTCTGCTTTCCCAAACCTTGCTTTCCCCCTTTCTCTTCCTTGATCTCCTCCAGACCCTCTCTCCCATGGAGATGAACACGTTGCAGGTTCTACTTCCCCTTCATCATTTCTAGTTGAGCTTTAATTTGGGATGCTGGTAGAAGCTTGGTTGAGGTTGTCACTGCATTGCGACGCTTGGAGGAGTTCCTGTGCCCTTGCTGGTCCATGGACCAGGCTGGCGATGAGCCCTTGCTCTGCTCCGGCGCAGTGTCCTGTTGGGTGAGAGGCGGAAGAGCAGGGGCTGGAGCAGGGTGATTCCCTGCTGCCCCTTCATCTCTGTTTTCTCCTCTCACAGGAGGACTTCAGAGAAGGTGGACAGCTGAGGAAGGAGACTTGGCTATGATCTCTTTGTTTGTAATTCAGTCTCCAATAGGTCAGTGATGGGACCAGCCTTGTTAGGGTGTCTGTGACTAAGTTGGGGGATCAGCTCATCTCAACCACTGCCCTCTCCCAGGCCATGAGAGGGTCCGCCAGGCTCTGGGACATCTGCATGTGGCTGCTGTGCCGCCCATGGCAAAGGACGCTCTTCAGAGCTCAGCTTGCTCAGCTCTGAGCTCTTTTCCCAGTGAGGAAGGGGAACGCGAACCAGCAGGGCCAAAACTTGCAGAAAATGGGCTCTTCTGAGCCTGATGGGTGTCCAGGTACTGGGAAGGCTCTTGGCCAGCGCCAGGCTGGGCAGTGACCCCCTGCCTGCACCCAGCTGGCTCCATGGGAGCACTTGGGGAGAGCTTGGGGGCATCCCAAAGCAGTGAAGCCAGTGCATGTAGATCAACATGCACCTCATTTAGTAGCAGAGTGTCTGGAGTCTGTTCAATTGCTTTCCAAGGTTATCCCAGCTTTGAGAGGGACCATCTGCATGGAAGCTCTTGGCTATGCTGGCATCTGCCCTGTGACTTCAGGGGGTGAGTTTGTTGCCAACTTCTAGTGCAGATAACCCCCTAGAGCAGTGGCTTGTCTGCCAGCTTTGAAGGGACCTCCAAAGCCATTGCCAAGCAGAAAGACCACAGAGGTGATGTTGAGGCTGTACCGCTGCTCAGATTTCCCTGATTCCAAGTCAAGTGGTGAGATGAGCGAGGGAAAAGCCTGATCACCCAAAATGGATTTCCACCCTGAATCCAAGGGTCTCTAAGACCTGCAGGGAAGAATCAGCTCATTGCTTGGGGCCATGCAGGGGAGTGCTTGGAAAGAGAACCATGGGAAGCTTTGACTAGTGTGGACTTTATATGAATTTTCTGCTCTTCAGAATATTGAAGGAGTTGGGAGAGGCTCAGGGGGTTGGTGGGCAGGTGCTCTGCACGGGGCAATGCTGGTGCCGGCTCTCATGCATCCAGCCCTGAAAGCTGCGACACGTCCCCTCTCTCCTCACCTCTGCAGGGATGGGAACAACATCCCAGCGCAGTGGGGAAGAGTTGCTGGTCTGAGTGTGCTTTGGATGCTCTAAGAGCAAGTCTTTTCCAAGAAAAGTAAGGCATGCAAACATTGCTTCTGTGGTGCTGGTTTGTCAGGATGTGAACAAAAAGCATTGATAACAGCAGCCTTGGAAAAAAACAACGCTCAAACTGTGTATGTTAAATGGTGCAGAGGACTAAACTCACAGAGACTGATTTTATTGTTTTTTTCATCTTTTGTGCCTTAAGAAGGAAAAGATGGAGTAATATGGGTAGTGTGGTAATGGTACTTCAGAAAAATCTCCTGGTGAGAACTGAAAGGATACACCTGCAATCATGACAAACGTGTGCACTACGTCTACCTGCGCTAAGCCCTTACTATTTAGATACAGGCACTCGTGTGCTGTCCCGCTCTTCTGGTGAGGGGATCGTCTGACACATTATTTTAGATATACTATTTGTGCATTACAGCTATGTTAACCTTGTTACATGAACCTTTTTAATTTCCTGCTATTCTTTTTTTTTTTTTTTCTTTAAACTCATGCAACCTTAGGATGCTGTGGGTGAAGTTTCCTTTGTGCATGTGGGTGTGTGGAGAAAGAGCGAGGGAGGAACGTGGCTGGTTGGCAGGGAGCTGCTTGTCAAAGCTCTCTGGTTGGGGAGGGAGACTGGAGATGGGGTGAGCTGGGCTCTGACACGTGTCTGGAGCGATGAAGGGGAGGAAGATGGAAAGAAAACACAGCCTAGGATCAAACACAGGAGTGTGCGCAGAGCTGTGCCCGTTCAAAACTTCTTGTTTAGCAGGAGAGAGGTGAAGGGTGTTGACATGTTAAGTGGTCGCAATTAGGTCTGGGAGTTAACACCTTATTAAGTGGGACTGGGGGCAGTTGCCACCTCTGTGCCTCTGTGTCTAAAATGTTGGCCAAGAGAACAGTGCAAAGAGCCTTGTTCCCAGGCTTTGGGATTGCGATGTTCATTTTTGCCACCAATAAAACCCTCCTGGCTGCTGGGTAAGACAGCAAACCCTGCCGAGGGTGAAAGGCAAGTCCTTCGGCAGTTGGAGGAGGCGAGGGCTGCAGCCCAGCGCCAGCTTCGGCGGCACCTGGCGTCCTCTCTGGCACTTCCCTCCCGTCGGCCGGCTTCACCGCGGCGCGACGGCAGCTCCCGGGGCTGGCACTGCCTTGGCTCAAGTTTTACATTGGGGTTGCCAGCACCGTTTTGAGCTGCAGAAAGGCGGGCTTGTTTCTGCGCCTGCTGAAACCCAGGGCAGAGCTTCTGGGGCCTGAGACACAGGGATGGAGTAGTGTGACCTTTCCTTACCCTGCAACTGGTAACGGGCTGTGCATGTGCCAGGCAATTGGCTTTGCTTCTCCACCCTCAGGTGTGGTGGTGTTGATGTAGAAGCATCAGGCATCAGAAAATCTACATGGTGCAGGGCTCTTTTTCTCTTCTTGTGCTATGTTTTCAATTACTTTCAATCAAAGGGCTAAAAAATATGCTTGATTTTTTTTTTTTTTTTTTTTTTCAAAGTGAGATGGTAGTGGCATAGAAGGGGTGTTTGAGCGTGAGCTTTAAGGGAAACGCCGAACAGCATGAGGCCCATGGCACAACTGTGCATGCTAGTCAGGATGCCCAGAGTTGTCATGCTCTTGATTTTGTGTTTTATTAGTTTGTGTAGTGTTAAATGTGTTGTGAGCCGAATGAATGATGAGTGGAACTGCTTTGGGACGTCTGTCTCTCCACCCAACTGGAACCACTGCCCAAGCAAAGGAGCGGGCTGGGTCTGATGCTTTGGTTTTTTTAACACCTCAGATCGCAGCTTTGGAGCCCTTTGCTACAAAACTTACCGGGAGGCTGCAACCAGCCAGGAGCTGCTCCGCAGCCGATCAGCCGTCCCTGGGATTGCCGTGGAGGTGACAGCCTGGGGGAAGGGTTCATCCCCCGGTGACTGTACAGGGGAGAGGGGGACACTGGCCCATGAAGTGTTGTTAGTCCTGCCATGTTGCACTTTCTATTGTGATTACTGGGATGCATGACCCCGAGAGCCTTTCATGAGACCCAGTACCTATATTTGCCTGTTGCCTTTTAGTGACCTCCTTTGTCCTGGCTCCTGATTCAGCCCATTGGGTTTGAGGTTTGCTTTGAGAAATTCCAGGGATGCTGTTGGACTCGAGTTGTTCCTCCACTGGGAGACTGAAACCCTCACTGGTCAGAGAGATGGGGATGAGGATTTGCCCGGTGCAGACCCTTGGTGTGGAGCAGGATATGGCCCGTTGTGCTGGGGGTATTTTGGAGCTGGACTCTCTTCCCTGACCTGGCCACATGTCTGTTGAAGGGGCAGGGAGGGACACTGTGCCCTGTGAAAGGGTGGGAGATGTCATCATGGTCCTGGACGCCCTGGCTGTGCTGTGAGCAGGGGAATGGGTCTGCAAAGCCTAAGTGTTTTGAGGGGGTCAAGAAGAGAGGGTGGGATTTACCTCCTCCAGGCAAGGGCCCTGCCCCGTGTCTCATGGGGACTTTGTGACATGGACCTCTGCCTGGTGGGTCCCAGGGCTGTGCCACGAGCCCATTGCTCAGTCTCTGTCCTGACGTCCCCCCAGCTCTGCTGTGCTATGGAGGGAATGGAGAGGAATGAGGGCAGCGTGTCTGTAAGCTCCCTGCAGGGAAGATGTGTGTGGTCCTTCCACGGTAACACAAAACACAGTCAGTGGGACCACAGGGGATGCTGGAGCATCCCCCCTCCAGCCAGGCATGGCGAGGGAGGAGCTGTGCCTGCCAGGACACCCCAGGACATGGCAAGGAGGTGGCATTTTCCTGTGCTGTTGATGGGTGGCATTCCCAGGTGCAGCTGGGGAATGATTTGGCTCCCAGGGATGCTTCCAGCCCGCTTTCCTTGCAGGTCAGTTTGGGCAGGTGACTGCATGGCCTGGGTTGTTCTGCTTGGGCCCTTGTGCTGGTCTGCTCTGGCCTCTGGTGGCATCTCTGCCCTTTTCTCTGCTTCCTTCCCTGCTTCCCTTGCTTGGGAAGGGGGTAGATTTGCCAGCCTTTGTGTGAGCCTGTGATCTCACTGCTGTCACCCTGGCAAAGCAACATGATGTCACAGTGCTGCAAATTTGGAGGAGGAGGAGGAGCCTCCTGGCAGGCGTGAACACACAAGAGGGGTGGGTGTGCTGGCGGCGAGGGGGTAGCCGTTTAACCGAATCAGAATGGAGCAACGTCAAAAACTGAGACGGCATTAAAGATAAACTGCTGTAAATGTAATGGTTTTCGGTGTTTGCTTTTATGTGACAGCTGCTTTTAAAAGCTGGCGGCTGTCCAGGCGGCGAGAGCCGCGGGTTAGCAGAGCGGCTGGTCCTCCGGCAGCGCGGCGTGCCCTTCAGAGGGAGAGGCTCTGCAGTGCGGAGATGATGCATTTTTGTGGTTCTTGTGGTTCCCTGTGTTTTTTGGGGGAAGGGAAGAGGCAACTGGCGCACAGATCTGTGTCTCAAGTGTGCTCCGGGACAGGCGACTAGCACTGGGAGGGTTTGTGTTGCCTGAGCTGGCATGTTCCCTGCTGCCTGCCCACCATGGGTGCTACTGCCGGGGCTCCAGAGGAGTCTGGGTGGCCAGACCCCTTCTCTGGGGCATGGCCCTGGCTGCTGGCTGAAATGAAGGCACGCGCTCCCTAATGCCATGCTGCTCGGCTCTGCACTTGCTCTCAGACGGCTGCCCAGGAGCAATGGGGCAGAAGCGATGGCCTCTTCCCCTGCTCGCTGGGCTGAGGTGCAGAGCCTCAGTGCCAGGATAGCCCGGGACATTGGGGTTTTGCTGTAGCTGAGGTTTTCATATCTGCTGCTTTGGCACGGGGCTGCGTGAAGGCATCTTTTACCCTGACAGCAAACCCATGGTGACAGCTACCGCAAGGGGCAAGATTAAAACCAGATGCACCCCTCTTTCTCAAACACTGGCTGAGCCAGAAACAGCCCTCTGGGGACAGATCGTCTGGGAAGGGCTTGGACGTGCTTCTTCGCCCGTGCTCGGCCTCGGAGCACGAAGGCACAGCTCAGCCCCGGGCCAGGCGGGCCCTGCCTGCGCTGCCTGCACCGGGCAGGACAGGCAGCCTGCAGGCCCTGCCCGACAGGCAGCGTCGCCTGGAGCTCATGCACAGCCCCAGCTAACTAGAAAAGACGTCTCTAATTAGAAAAAGGCAGCGCGTAGTATGTGTGGCGCCTGCTTTTAAAGGGCTTTGCGTGTTGTCTTCGTTATGGGTGTGAGAATGCAGCTCACTCTCTTTTTCTTTTAGAACAAATTAAGGACACATTTCACCCATCAGGAGATGAAATAAAATATGAGCAGGCAGTGAGCGTGCCTGGCGAGCTCCCTTCCTGAGTCCAGCCTCGTCCTTTGTGCTGCCTCAGCCCTGCCCGTGTCAGACCCTGCGGAGGGCAGGTGCTGCTGGGCTCCTGCCTCCCCTGCCTGCAGGCAGGACGCTGTCCCCTGCCCACCATCGCAAGGGCCTTGCGACCTTCTCGGCTCACCTGGGCTACTTCTGCACTGGGTTTTCACCAGCAAGCCATGGATGGGCATGGGGACATGATGCAGTTTGGGGCTCCCATGGGGTTGACCGGGGTGGAGATGTCTACGGCTGGAGTGGACAATGGAGCATGAAGCCCTCAAAGGAGCTTTGCTGGGAGGCAAACACCTTCCCATGTGCTCTAACATGGTGGGATTCCCCTTCTTGGCACTGGCTCTGGGGAGAACACCCCTTCATGGGTATCTGCTTTTCCAGCCTTTTAAAAATTTTCCTGCTGCTGGCTTTGAACTCCCTGGAGAATCACAGTCTTAGGCCCTGAGCGAAGGGCAGGCTGTGGGTCAAAGGAGGGGACAGGGAATAAATCTGTTCCTGTGAACAGTTTTGATGTTGGTGCTGCATAGTGAATGGTTCCAACATGGTGCGGACAGTTGCCGTCCTCTGCTCTGTGAGAAGCACGGCAGTTGGAGCCGGCAGAGGTGTGTTCAGCGGCAGTGCTGGGCTGAGCATGTGGGGATGGCTGGAGAGAGTGGGGTCTGGCTGCGGGAGCCCTGGCTGGGGGCTCTGGTCCAGCACAGCATCCTTGGGGCAGCCGTGAAGGGGCTCCAGCCCCCAGCATCGCCATCCCGGACCTCATTTTGACTGCAGAGCATCAGAACTGTTGAAGCCTGAGAAAAAGCCCCCAGTTCAGCCATCCCTCCCCCTTCAGTAATCCTTTCTGTGAGCTGGATTTAGGGATTCTCTCTGGCATTAAATGCAAATAACGAACAAGTCGATTTTGTACCAAATGGGGGAGGAAAGTGAGTCTGGGAAAGGAGTTTCTGTGCGGTAACGTAACCGTAGCTCGGAGGGGCCCATGTCTCTGCGGTGTGTGTCTCCCTCTGCGTGCCTCTATTTTCCTCTTAATACTCGTGGACTGCTGGCTTGTAACGTGACGACTTTTCAACGTCAATAATGTATTGAATAACAGTGTAAGAAAACTGGGGGAAGCATTAACTCTTTCCCTCGTCTGCATCTTGCAGCAGTGAGCCTTTCGGGGAGAGCTGTGGTCCTGTTGCCAGGAATGGGGATGGTAAAAACCCCTCTCTGGGGGGGTCCCTCGTCATGAGATTGCTCCCTGCACCCCAGCTGCAAGGGTGAGAAGGACGGGCATCTTGTGACTCCCCAGCTGCTCTTAGGCTGGCTGACGAGTTTTATAACATGGTTTTATCACAAAACAGTTGAGTTAGCTAGGAGTTTATCAGTGCAGTTGCATGAAATGAGACGACATTGCTTGCTGATGATATTTGGCACATCTCTGATTTTTGCCCTGTGGAGCAGTTTTTAGCATTTCTAGAACAGGTGTTCCCCACCTGGGAGTTGCCTCTGCCTGTTGTCTGTACCTACCAGCTGGGACCACTGCCTGTATCAGACTGGTGCGTGCTCCCGCCTTGTCCTTGTCAACATCTCCTGCTCATCAGGACAGCAGTTCCCTCTTTGCAGTTCCTTGGTGTTGAATATAATTTTTTCTCTACGTGGAGACTTCTCCGCTGTAGAGCCAGCCCTCTGGCAGTGCTGAATAATGGTGGATACCAGAAAGCAGCAGTTCTTTTGTAAAGTAGTAAGCACTGATATTGATGAAAGAGCCATTATAATTGTTAAGTCTCCCCTCCTCTGATGAGGCAGGGGATTTCAGCCGTAACATTTGCCGCAGATGCCCAGGCGGGAGGGCAGCTCTGCCTGGTGAGGTGCCGGACACCTGCTGGTGCTTGGCTGAGGAGCAGCCGTGCCAGGGTTTCCTGTGGGTGATGGAAGTTGTGTTTCATAGTGAGGCCCACCATCTGTGGGCCCGACAGAGACCTGCCATGGCAGCAGCACTGTGCCGAGGCCCTGGGCTTGCCCTCCTCCTGCTATCCCCAGAGTCCCCTGGCATGATGGGACTGATATGCCCACTGACCACACTGCTTGGCGCTTGTTCTGCATGGGACAGCTCAGCTGGGCACCGTCCCTTTCCCCCTGCCCAAGCAGACACTTTGAAATGACGGCTTATGAAATGAGCTTATGGGTTTTGAGCTCTGCTTTAGCAAACCGCACACCCTCCCAAGCCAGCTTTTATTGGTTTGAGATTTGCAAAGCGCAGCCCCTGTGCTGGGGCTGCTGTTGAGAAGGGGGAGCAAGAGAGCGGCTGGGTGGCTGTTGAGCAGCCAGCTGAGGTCAACCTTGCCTGTCCATGGCAGCTGGAGCTTCTTGCTGCTCCCTGTCACCTCCTCCTGCTCAGGGAGAGGTCTCAGCGTGATTTCCAGTTCCTCCTGCCCAGTTGCGTTTCAACATGCCCCATAGCAGTGCGGGATGGTATGGGATGGTGGACTCGGACATTTGGTGACAGCAGAGAAGCTGTGCACCCCCACCTGGCACACTGTCCCATGCCTACCCGCCCCACTGTGGGTTAGTATTGATAGCAGGAGCTTTTGTATAAATGCTGTGTGAGGATGTCGGAAGGTGGTAGACGCGGATGGCAGCAGCAGTGCTCCTCTGGGTGACACAAGCAGGACTCATTCTGCAGCCTTCAGGTGCAATTTCCTCCTCTCTTCCTGCACCCTGTTTGCTGTGCTCTTGAACACTGTGCTGGAGACAGCTTCCAATTCATTTTCCATGTTCCTTGGAAAGTCCCAGAGCTACTGATGTGTCCGCTGGATAATGTGAACATGACTGGTGTTATCACTGAAGCAGCACTGTCGCTCCTCTTGCTTGCTGTTCTCAGAGAGGTTTCTAAAGCCCTGTAAAGACAGAGGCCCCAGCTCCCCCTTGGTGTAAATTAGTAGTGATTTTCTGTCTCAGCTTGGAGAGGCACCGTTTTACGTGAGCTGGGAACAGACACCCTGTTCCTGTATTCTTGCTGCGTGTCCCGGCCCCACAGCTTCGCCCCACACACCCCACTCGCCTGGGTGCTGCTGCGAGGAGGGGGCTGCAGGGGATGCAGCTGGGAATGGTGTTGGGAGCCGGCTGAGTTTAGCTGGTTTCCAGCCAGCATGAGTTTGGCTAAGTAGTGTGAGGGACCCCCTCCTCCTGTTCGGCCTCCAGGGGAGGAGGGAATTTAAAAAAAATAAAAAATAAAAAAATAAAGTTGGTTTTGTTTTGGCTGGGGAGCTGGAGCCACAAGGAATGTTGGGTAAACCACAGCTCGGGTTACCCTTTTCCAGCACACGGCGTGACGCTCCAGCTGGGCGGCAGAAGGGACTTCTCTGTCCTTTCCTTGCTAATACTGAGCGCAAAGTAAAGCCCAGCTCTGGCCCACTGGAGCTCTGTGGAAAGAGGGATTTCTGCTGAGAAACAGCAGCCCACAGGGCAGAAGCTGCTTGCTCCAGGTGGTGAACAGGGCAGAGGGCTCATGGGGAGCAGAAACCTGTACAGACCAGTGCTTTCTCCACCATCTGCTGCAACCCACTCCCAGAAATGACTGGGCTCTGTTTTGACTCTTGGTTTTGAGGGACTTTCTTGTAGGTGAAACCTCCCAAGGAAACTGGAGCTATGGGGGTACCAGGCACCATGACCATTTTCAGTGCTTGTGCCAGTCAGGACCCTTGGAGGTAGTGCAAGTGGGTGCTGGTGTCACAGGGAATGGGGACTTTACCTTTGTATGTTATCCACTGTGACACAGGGGACCTCACCAGACCAAATGCTCAGAGACCAACTTTGTGTAAGATCATTGAAAGCTCATGCAGAGCCTCAGATATCCCATTGAGTCTTTTCTGTTGAGGAACTGGTATTTTGGCACAGGACACAAGAAGAAACCTTTTTTCTAGAGTGTATGCTAAGTGCAAAGATAACGGGGACCAGGGCAGGGGGAGCAGCTGTTCTCCTTGGTCAGGAGCTTCGTGTGCTCATGGTGAGGAGACTTCAGCTGAGCGGCTGTTTCAGTGCCAGAGGGTAGAGGAGGATTTTATACTGAATGCTATGGAACTTTTCCATCATGATAACCTTATTTCAATGCAGGTCACCTATGGTGGATGCCTGGGGTAGGCAGGGTCACAAGGCCACAGCAGCTGTGAAACACAGTGCCCAAGAAGCACGAAAACCTCTTGATGTACAGACACGGTGTGTACATCTGAGTAGGCTGCAACATGTAGAGGGTTCTCATGCTGCAGATACAGGCTGTGTCTTACGCAATCCTTGGCTCTCTGGGGTGTGACACATTGGGTGACAGCAAGGACACACTGTGGGACAGCTCTTACACTGTGCAGCATGCTGCTAGAGGGGAATAGGTTCTCACAGAGAGTAAGAAAACCTCATGTGCTGCTGCCCTGTTGTGGGTGAACAGGCAGGAGCGCAGGCAGGGTCCAAAGGAAGGTCTGAGCTGTGCAATGTGGCACCTGCCCTGGGAATGCCCATTCCCCTGCTCCCCGGATGCCACTGAGAGCTTTCTCAGAATGACAGCAGGGACCTGGAAGGCCCTTTTCAGTACAGAGAAGTAAATCATGTTATTCTTTGGCCTCCAAAGCCACCAACTTTAGAGGGGACAGCTCGGAAAACCTGAAACTGGAGCAGGAAGTTCCTGAAACATGAGAATAGCTTTCATCCCAATGTGCTGAGCCTCTCCTCCTTTCTTTCCTCTCTCCTCTCCCTTTTGGCTGAGCACTAAGTGGTGTTAAATCTTAACTGCAAACTCTTTTGACTTTCAGATCCTCCTTCCAGCTGTGGCAGTTCCTGAGCTCCTGACATGGATCTTCTGAGTTTACCATATCCTCTTGCGTTTGGTTTGTTGGGCCTGTTCTGACTTTTCGTCACTGTAGGGCCCCCATGTGTCTGTCGGTGATGGGCATGTCCCCCCGCATGGCTGGCTTAAGGTGCAGAGCAGGTTAGAAGCACAGAAGCTATGAGCTCCTGGGGGGAGTGGAGGACCCGGGTGTGGGTCCTGCAGGTTTGATAGGCTCCTTAGGTGCTGTGGCTGAGCATGTCCCCATGGTGGGACAAGTGATGCAGCCTCCCACAGGTGGCAGAGAGGTGGCGTGAGCTGACTTGGGGCTCTGGAGCTGTCTGATACCTCGCAGTGGTTCTTGCTGATTCAAGGGCAGGCAGGTGGAGATGACTTGATGGGGCTGGAAGTTCTGATAAAGATAGCACGGTTTCCATCCCCGGTGGATTAGGTGGCGGCTGGACATGCTCCGTGTGAGTGCTCCTAAGCATGCGCCTTTCCCAGTATTTCCCATGGCTGGAGCTACTGTTGAGTGACTGTGGAATTAAAGTATCGTTTGCAATTTTCTACATTCCAGAGTGGTGTCAGGTTTTGGTGGAGGGCAGACTCTGTGGGTGCCTGTGTGCTTTGCTTGGCCTGCGAGTTCCCGAATATCTCAGAGGCCACGCACATCACTGTTGTCCTTGCAAACTCCTGCTCTGATGGGGAAGCGTAGGAGAGCCAAACCGAGGGCAGGAGGGAGCTCAGCCTCTGGGCTGGTTGGCTGGACAACCAGTTGCCCCCAGTCTAAAACTTATTTCCAAAACAAAAAGTTCAGCCCAGCAACATGTCTTCATTTTCCCAGAATTTTGAATGATGGGAAGATTGGAATTCAGATAAACGTAGCTGCCCATGGTTTTAGACATCTCTTACTCCCCCAGCATCAGGCGGGTGGTTGTCTCCAGAAAGGCTGGCCACAAAACGTAACCGAAATCCTAGTCTAAACCCCAGCTAACTCCAGCATAAAGAAAGAAGGAAGTTGTTGTTTCACAGCAGCCGATCCATCTGCTACCCCTCGTGGGGCCAGGGCCGGCTACGAGAAACCAGCGGTGCTGTGGCTTTGGGTGCCTGCCTCCGTCTGCGCGGCAGGGTTAAACAAATACTGGTGCTGGATTTATATAGCCGTGGAGGATCTCAAAGTGGTTTGCAGGCTGTAATGAATTAAGCCTCTCTATGTTGCTGTGGTTGAGCTGGGATGGCATTCATAGTCTGTTTTTCTTTCGCAGAGGAGGAAACTGAGGCATGGAACACAAGGGGTGGGATTTGTCTGTCCAAATAGACATGACAGTGTGGATGTACGTGTCTGGGCTGGGTGTCTGGACTCTCTTTGTTAGATGATGGAGAAAAACGGGCATCACCAGAGCATCGCTGGCTTGTGTGGAGGGTTGTGTAAGAAAAAAAACAGAGGAGAGGAAGGGTGTGTTTGGAGATACCCCTGTCTCGCCATTGACCGGAGCAGATGTCTCTGTTGCAAACATGGAAGGGAAGATGTCAAGCCTGTGCCTGGTAATATGTCTCAAGTGACATAAGAAACCTGCAGCAGAAATGGAAGTGGAATTTTGCTCTGTCATGAGCCTTGTGTGTGGTTTAGTTGTCTTCCTCCATAGAGGGCTCATCTGGCCTCACCTCAGCTTTGGGCCAAGGAGTGTATGTGCTGTTATGGGAATAAACTTGCCAAGGGATCTCTGTGGGGGCTGCTTTCAGCCCATCTCCGTTTCCTAATCCCAGTGTCCATGATCCCTCTTGGGCACTTTTCCCGTGTTCAGCTGTGTAGTGATGTCCTGCGATGTTCGAACTTGACGTGGCCTGGAGCCTCAGCTGAAGATGTGCATGGGACCATGTTTCTCTTGGTGCTCTTTATTCTTATGAAGAGTTGACCAGAAGTGGGGTTAACTTGCTTTAAGATGAGCAAAAGTTTCAGCCTGAACAAAGGAAGGAGAAAAGTCCAGCACAGTCCAGTAGAGATGAATGTGTAGGGAGCAGGTGCCTCTCTCCTCTACCCAACTAGGGAGCCATCTCTGGAGGCCTCCTCCTGATTTTTCATGTCCACTGACTTCTGCGTGAGACAGGACAGATCTGGTTTTGAGCTCCTTCCCTGGCATTGTGGGGCAGTAGTCAATATTCCAGCAAGGTCTTCAAGGCTGATTTGGAGATCGAGACATGCTTAATCACCATATTCCTCAGACAGACACCTCTGCTATTAGTTGGCTGCATGACTTTGAAGCAACCCAGATGGTATCTCCTATGGACTGTTTACCATTGTGGTATGGCTAGTTCATGAGAGGGGTGTTGTGAAGATTAAGTAGGCAATTTGTGTATTTGTATAAATACATATACAAATATATACATAAACAAATACAGCAGTGCTTGGAGGAGGAAATAAAGACCAACTGGCCTTTCCTCCCAGTTCTCAGATCTGGACGGTGAGGGAGGTTCTTTGGCGATGTGGTTGTTATTCCAGTAGCATCCTCCCAAGAGATCCTTCTCGTTTGTGTCCTCTCCTCTGTGGCAGCAGCCTGTAACCAGCCTGCCCGCAAGGCAGAGTGGTGACTGCCCAGGTCTTCTTTGAAACGCTTCCTTCTGGTTCAGGTACTTGGGCTCCCAATGCGTTGTGGGGTTTTTTTTTGTTTGGTTTTGTTTTGTTTGTTTTTTTTCTTCCCAGAAACACTGAATAATGTAGAGATTTTCCACCAAAGATGCCTGCTCAATGTGGATGTTTAGAAACCCCCCTCGTGCATAGCACAGTGCCTTGTCAGGCACTTGGAATGTTTTCTTATCCCTTTGGTATGTTGTTCACGGTGATTTGATGATTCACTCTTAGGATGACTGTGAGGTAGAGCTTTGGTTATCTCCAACCCCATCCAGCTGGGGTGAGCAGCTCTGTTGTGACTTTCCCTCAGTGCATCTCATTAGAGCACCGCAAAACCGAGGTCTGACATGCTGAGGTTCCTCCAAGTGAAGCGGATGAGCTCATAACACGGTTGCCACTGGGTTTGCCGGGTGCCGAGTGCACGTTCCAGACTCTTGACTCATTTCCCAGGACCAAAGTGTGCAGCCCACGTTCTAACCCCAATTTCACAAGCGTGCCTGAGGTTAGGAGGGGAACAACAGAAGCAAGGGACCTTCTGGATTTCCTCTCTTGATGTTTTTCTCTGCATTCTTATTCATTCTTGCTGTTTCTGTTTTAAAATTGTTTTCTTGTGAAATCTGTATTGGTATGTGCTGCTATATTTAATACTTCATTAGTATCAGATTTTGCTTTCAAGGGCTTTCAAAACAAAACTGATAAAAATCATACCCTCTTTCAGGAGGTCAGTGGGGTGGAATGGCTTTTTCCCAAGTGCTGACATGATTTGGACTTCTCTCTGCCCCACATTCAAGCTTATGTCCCCTGTGCCAAGATGCCCTCTTCCCTCATCAGCGCTCCCCATGCCCAGCGATGACAATGAGGTGTGTGGTGCTCTGGGCACTTGGTTGTGGGTGTGCAGGGCTGGACGACTTGCATTTTCCTGTCCTGGAGTACACGGCGGCTGCTTGTGCAGAGCAGTGCCAGAAGCATCCACCCTTTGTCTGCTGCTCTGCAGGACTTGTGCTTGCAGGCTCCTTGATTTTGGGAGCTCACTGGTCCCTTAGTCTGAAGATGTCTCTTGGTTTTTAACATCGAGATTTTGGACCATCATGGCAAGTCCACCTCCAGCTTCTTGCAGACACCGCTGGTTCCTGCTGGAGAAGCTCGTAGGTGCGATGAACCACCAAACTGCACCAGCTGGCCAGCCCAAGCAGATAGGAAGCCGTTCGCAATCCCAACTGCAATTATCTCATCAGAAGTCCCCCAGCCCACCGTTTCAGAGATTTCATGTTGAGGCTGGGGCAGAGCCAACCTGGAGAAGTCCTGCTGATGTCCTGGCCTGCAGGAGCACACTCGTGGTGCCAGATCTCCACGTATAGGACAGTGGTCCTGGTCCCCTGCACAGCCGTGCAAGTTGCCTGGCACCGTCCAGCAGGCGTTGGGGAAGCGGCTCTGCTGTAGAGTGACTTTTCCAAAGTTGGCTTATGTAGGAACTGAAGCTCCCACTGCTCTGTTTTATTTTTATTAGCCAAACTATTTAACCAGCAGAATTGTTTGCAGAAGCAAAGCACTTTGGTCCCAGAATCGTTGAGCTTCCGGTTTCCATCCGCTCTCAGTAGGACAGCGACCATGTGCTAAATCCAAATTAATCATTAAGAAGATATTTGAGGTTTAGCAGCTGTGTTATAAGATACAGTTTTTACTGGTTTCGACCTCAGTTAAATATGTTTTTAATAGTGGATGGCATTTAATTAAACATAAAATAACAGAGGCTTATTAAATCTAGAGAGACCTTTCTTAGCGATGGATATTGAATGTTAAGTAAATATCGGTTGGTCATTAGAAGCATATTCAGTGTGGTTTCACA
Organism: Streptopelia decaocto; assembly: GCF_964273445.1. Classification (NCBI taxonomy): domain Eukaryota; kingdom Metazoa; phylum Chordata; class Aves; order Columbiformes; family Columbidae; genus Streptopelia; species Streptopelia decaocto. Next base: position 8,780,904 of record NC_138668.1, on the reverse strand, counting down.
GCTATGTAATAGGCAGGTATCTTATTACCCATCTACTCAGTTTCCATGAATACGTTCTTAATAATCAATTGCCATTCATTTAATGTATAATAATAACTGTCCTATTAGAGCTGAATTAGATCCTTGTAGGAGAAAATGAGGGTAACCTGGTGCTCGCTGTTTTTTCTGAGCATTTTTTGTTTTGTTTTGAGTTGGTGGTTTATTGAGATTAGCTTTTTCTAGGGTTGTTGAAGATTGGATGACACTGGGTTGGATGATGGACAAGTAGGTTTCAGATGGTGTCCGTGTTGGGACCTGGCCAGAATCCCCCTCCCCACTGTGGCCAGCTGGGAGCAGGGCACAGGGTGACAAGGGGGGCTGCTGAGCAGAGGTGGCTGTGTCTGTCCCTCCGGGATGCAGGAGCTGGCAGAGTGGCACTGGAGCCTCAGCGTGGCAGGGGGGATGGCTGTGGGGTGATGCCGTGAGTCATGGAGCCTCCTTTGAGCACTTCTTGGTCTTTCTCTCAGGCAGAGATACATTACACGGGACTGCAAGGGAGGAGGTGAAGCACTGCCGTGGGGAAATGCTTGCTTGTACAGGAGGCATTAATCTGCAGAACTTGCTGCCACGCAGTGTCTTCAAAGCCAGTTTGTTAACTGGTGTCAAACGAGGATGAGACTCGTTTGTGGATGATATGATCAGAAAGAGTCGCTAAGGGCGCAGCAGATGTTTCTAGCGTATGTTTATGTTCATGTTTAAAGACAGACCAGCAGCTGACCCCATTTCCCAAGCTGTTTTTCATCTCTCTGTTCTGTGAAGTCAGGTTCTGGTTCCCTATTTCTTCAAGTTTCTATAGCCTTGTCTCGTGTATCAGCTAAGATTTCAAAGCATGTAGATTGTCAGTGAACAAGGACCCTAAGAGGACTTGAGATGCTCAATCCCAACCTTGGAAAGCAGGTTGTTGGAGCACTTTGAGTGCAGGATGTTTGTTTTATTTATTTTGAGGTGAAGTATGATTTTTTTTTTTTTCTTTGCAAGGCTCAGCGTGTAGTTGCTGTTTGCATTGGTGACACATTACTGCATGGCAGGAGCTGGTTCGGGGTGGGAATTGGGGGTGACATGCTTGGGAAGAGCATGCAGGGCTTTCTCTTTACCAGGGAGAGATGGAGAAACTTGGCTGCTTGGCAGCTGGAGAGGAGCTGGAGGTTTTTGCCCCTGAGAGGGTGGGTGGGCCCCGGCCTCGAGACACAACTTCCCCTGGGAGTTACTGTTTTCCTCCTCCCCAGCCCATTTTGTACTTTTGGAGGTAATGATAGAACAGGGCTTTGGATTCGGAGACAGCAGGGAAGGCACGGGCTTGTGTGTGTGTGCAGTGTGCGTGGCCCACTCAGGGTGGGAGGTGCAACCAGACAGCATCGTCCAGTTAAGGTTGTATGTTTAAAATGATAAATACAGAGGTGGCAGCTTTTAAACAGAAAGAAAACTGATGCTGCAAAGCGTGTTGTCCGTGCTGCAGGCAGCGAGCCTGCCTGTGATGGAGGTTTGGGGGTTTGATTTCTGGTGGAGGGGCACGTCTGTGGAGGGGAAAGCTGGAGCACAGAGTAGTTCTTTTCTGGGACTCTGTGGGTAGTCCTATTAGCTTTCTTACAGTAGCAGTTCTTTTTAAATTTTGCAGTGCTGCTGTGTTTCATAGGCCATAACTTTTAATTTCTCCCGTTGTTAACCTGCACAGCGGTACTGACTCAGTGCTGGAACAATACATGACACAGCTGGGAGAAGCAGTGATTCATGCTGCCTGCTGGATGGGAGGAGCCCATCTTCTCCGCTCGCTTATTAATTTCTTCTAGTGTGTGAGTCAGGCTGTCCTCGCCCCCGGGCAGGAAAGCGGCCGTGATGTTTTAAATGGGGAGCTGGGAAGGGGCCAGAGGGAGGCAGTCAGGTAGGGGCTTCTGCTGGTGGCCACTCTTGCTCCCTAGGTGCTGCCAACTCTGGTAAAGGGGACATCACCATGCTGGCACCTATTGCATCTCCTGCTGGGTTCTGCATAGCAGCGATCCAAGCAATTCCATCTCTCACCAGTTAGAGGGTCTCCCTGCCATCCCAAGGATTCCTCTGGGCATGGGAGTGAAGTTTGCAAGCTGGGCTTGCGGACAAGCCAGGTGTAGGCAGCCCATGTTCTCCTGCTGCTCGATCACAGGTTTGGAAGCAAAGAGAGATGATTGAGCCAGCTTGTCCTGGGCATCTCTCTTGGCATATAGCACAAGGCTGGGAGCCCCTTTCCCCACCCCTCAACCTGTCCACCAGCCTGCAGGTATGTCCTGACACCTATCTTCCTGGCCAACACTCACACCCATGTTACCTGCGTGCTCCATCGCTTGGCAGAAGTTATGGGAACAGTAGGACAGAACTGAGACCAAGCAGGCTCATCACACGTGCAGCAGTGGTTACAGAGTGGGCAAAAACTGCCCAGCAGCCTTGTGCCTCGGCAGGACCCAGGGCTGGATTGCCCCCGACCACCGGGGTCAGACCCAGCAACCAGACAGCCCCAGTTACAGCTTTGCTAATTAACTGCAGTGATGGGCCCATGAAAACAGCTGGGCTGCAGCTCTGCAGTAGGTGAAGCCCTGAGAGCAGAGGCGGTGGAGCGCTCACACTGCTGTCTTTGGCTCGACTTTGACAAGGCTGGCAGCAAAGAAGCTGCATGGCTGCCTGCAGCCCACAGCAGGTCACCCAGTGAACTGCTAGAAATACACCTGGGCTGTGCAGACAGGAAAAGCCAAAGCTTCCCCAAACTTGCAGACATGAGAGCAGTAAGAGGAGTGGTAGGAGAACAGTTTGTGAAGCCCTGGTTAGCTTCGATGGAGCTGCCCAGGCTGCAGTTGTTCTCATCTCAGAGGATGCATGTGGAAAAGAAAACCCATGCCACCTGTGTTGTGCCAGGAGCTGCTGCTCTGGGCATCATGACTGCCTTCAGGGCTGTCAGAAGGATGGGGACATTGTGGGTGCTGTGGGGATGTTGAGGAGCATTGGTGGTGCCGATCCTGGGGGTTTGGCATCTTCCAGAGCTTTGGTGGCATTGCAAGGGGAGACGCAAATGAAGGCATCAAGATGAGTTTCTCCTGACTGGCACCGTTCTGGCAGAGGTATCTCTTCCAAAATGACTTCCTAGAAGTTGTACTATTCATCCATGATGTCAGGGTCCTATGCAGACCCCAGGAGGATGCAGAGGTCTGTGCTGGGCTCTTCCTGCCCAAAATGAGGGTGAATCAATTCCTTTCCGTGGGCAAAGAGCTCCTTGGTCACCAGGTTGTCCATGCAGCCAAGAAATTTCCTTGTTTGGAGTCACCCTGGCTGTTGAGTTGCCCTCCCTCATTCAGGGGGTGGGCGCTGGGGCTGCCGTACCCCTGCGGGCTCCTGGCTGCCGGGGTGGGCTGGGGGCACAGCAGGCCGCTCTGCGTCCCAAGCCCTGGGCGAGGGGCATCCCAGCCTGGCTTCACAGGGGTTTGCTTCGTCCTCCTGTTTTGTTCTCTGCCCTCAGCAAACAGCCCAGCGTCTCCCCAGCGCCTTGGCAGGCCTCCCCGCGTGTCCTCCACCCCCGGCCAACCCAGCCATAAAACCCTCTAATCCGAACAGGCTGGGGCAGAGCAACACCGCTGCCGTCAGGACAACTCTCTGTGTGTGGTTTCCATTTATTGCAGATTTATTTCCTCTGGGTCACCATCTCTGTTGTTGCTCACTGCTTGGCTCTGCTTCTTGGGAGCATCCAGCATTTACCTTCTTGCAGAAAGGGGCTTTGGGGGACTGTAACTTCATTGTATGTGTCAATTAGGAAAACACCCTCAGGAATTTCCTTTCTGATGCTGACTGGCTCTACAATAATCTCTGTCTCCGTGTCTGCTGGCTCCCCAGAGCCTGTCCCGCCAATGCAAACTGAAAGGGAGCAGGCTCAGCTCCACAGACTCGTCGAGCTTCTGTTCCAGCTCCCTCTGAGCGTGGAGCCCCATCCCCTTTCCAGTTCTCCCGTGCTTCTCGCTCCCTCTCTGGGCACCGGAGTTTGGAGTTGTTTTGGAAACCGCTGCAACTCCGGCATGACGTCACTGCGATTTTGTAGTATCTCTGTCTCCATCCTAGTTAGGCGCTTCCTGCTCTCTGGCTCTCGCTCTGGCTTGCCTGGCATGTCTACGCTCTTTCTTCTCCTCCACAATTCCCCAGGGATTTCTTTTCAACTTTTTTTTTTTTTTTCCCCTTCCTGCATCTCTTACACAGCAGCTTTTTATTCCCTATTTCTTTTTTCTTGAATTTCCTCTCCTCCCCTCCTCTCCAAAAAGGGCCCTTTTGCCCCAAAACTGGCTTGCTCGATTCAGTTTTGTAGCAGGTGGCCGTGCCCACTCTGTTGCTGCCAGGAATCCCAAGGTGACAGGATGCTCCCGGCCAGCTTGTTCCCGAGGGCAGGGGACAGGCAGGGCAGGGGTGGCCCACAGCCACACCAGTGTCACTGTGGCTGCACAAACGGGTGCGAGGCGGTGGCAGTGGGGCAGGGTCTGGTCTGTGGAGGGTGTTTTCTGCTGCCCCTCTCTGTGCTGGCAGCAGAGCTCAGACTGCACCTTCCCTCTCCTCCCCCAGCTCATCTGAGCCCAGCTTTTCTTGCACAGCAAATCTTTTGCTTTGCACTGTCAAGCCCTCTGTCCCCTTGTCCCCAGCCAGCCTCCTCGTGCTCTAACATCCTCATCTTCACTGCTCCTGCCCCGGCAGTGCCCATCCCGCTCCCCCCGTGAGCATCCACATCCCTGTGCCAGCTCAGGGCTCCCGTGCCACGCTGGGACCAGCCTGCAGTAACCAGCACCATTGTCTCCTGACCAGGTTTGGGGAAGACCTGTTTACTGAGCATGAACAAAGTATGATTTATTTCTTTAATTTCTTCCCTCACAAAAGCTCAAGTGCTGGCTGACGGCAGGCAGAGCTCCCCGGGGATTGCTGCGGACATGGTTTGCCTTCCTCCTGCTGCCCACACATCCCCACCCCTGGCCAAAGCAGCAAGGTGCTGTGCTTCCCGTGGGAGCAGTCCTAGAAATGGTGCTTTTAAACAAAATGTACAAACATAAATCTGTATGTGTATATATGTATATGTGTGTATATATATATATATGTGACTTCCCACTGCCCTGCAGGAGCTTGGTATTGCCATACCTGCCTGTAATTAGTGGGTACGGCATGTGGTATGAGCACCAGGAGGGTTGTGCGATCACACCACTGTGCGAGGCAGACTATTAGTTTTCCATCCATGGCTATGCCTGTGGCCTGCAAGGTTGTTTGATCCACAGAGTACCTTTTTAATGGTTTTTTGGATTAAAATTGGCTTCAGGCAGTGACTGCCTCTTAACATGTGAATACACGGTGCCCAGTGATGAAGCCCCAGCAAAGATCAGAGGCTTCGATACAGACTCCTGTTAAGGTTTTGGCTGTTTCTGGGGTGAAGTGGGGTCTGGATGCAGGAGCCTCTCTCAGTTCAGTCAGTTCATCCTCTGACTTTTGTCTTGTTACCCCTCATGAAGATGTATGTGCATACTGATTTCAAAGCAACTTTCTCCATCAGTGGATGGTGCTTGGTGGGCGCCTGTGGTCAGTGATATTTGGGTGCTTTTCAACTGCCACAAGCTTGCGCTGGGTCAGAGGCTCCTGCATCCTCTCTCAGGTGCCTGGAGTCAGTCTGCTTCATGTCCCTAAAATAAACAGGCAGAAGAGCAGTGGGTGACCTGGGAAACTCCTTGCAGCAGTGCTGCTCCTGTCTCTGAGCAGATGGCAGTGGATGGGCAGGACGGGGGTTACTGGCCGCCTTGCTTGGCAGGCGGTTTACGAAGGCTTTTATGGGACCAACCGCGGGAGGTGGGAAATGTGGGCCCCTATTTAGGGCACAAACCCGTCCTCAGGGCAGAGGTTGTCGTCTTCAAAGCAGAGGGTAGTTGCAGTGAGTTTGCACCAAGCGTTAATCCGACAGGGCTGGTGCTGCTGGGCTGGGAGTTGCAGCAGGATTAAGGCAAGAGAAGGGGTGGTGAGTTTGTTAGCTCCTGTGGGACTGGAAAACAAGGTAAAAACACCGTTTATTGCTTGTGGAGTATAGAGAGGTTTGTGGGGAGAGGAGCTGTAAGCTTGTCGTACCCTGTAAAAGCAATTTCTATCAGGAGTGTGTTTTCTGTTGTCCGCTGGAGCTATGAATTCCCAGCTTTGCCTTTCGGATGGTGTTTCTGGGCTTTTGTGGCGGTCAAGCCCAAGAGGTCAGAGATGGAGCGAGTGCTTTGTGAGAACAGTGTCCCCATTGGCATCAAACATGTTCCTTGCTGCCATCAGCCCCCTGGGCAGTGCTGCTTTGGGATATGGCTGTACCCCAAAATCAGGTGTATGAATCTTCTCCTGCAGCTGCTGGCCAGGGCCGTACCCTCTGCTGCCTGTCCCAGTGTCCCAGCACACACACCTCGCTACAGCTGGACAGCACAACTGTGCCTGCCAAATGTTGTCCTGGGGGTTAGAAAAACCTGCCAGGAACCATTTGGATGCAGCATCAAAGGATGGCTTTATCTTTGCAAATGCTGAGCTTGTGCAAGCCCTGGGCTGTTTCCAGACATTATTGGGCTTTTGGGGGCGGCTGCCCCAGCCCTGCCCTTGCTGGGAAGGAGCTAGTGGGGCTGGGGACTGGGGCTGCTGGGGTGACACAGGGCCGTGGGGGAATCCCTTGTTTTTGAGGGACAGACTGAGGTCATTTTGCTGCCTTCCACCTGGTTGTTTGGGATCACTGTGCTGCTGGTGCATGTGGGATGCCCTTTTCCAGGGAGGAGAAAGCAGGGGCAGATAAACCTGTCTCTGAACACACATCTCCATGGAAGTTGCCTCGAGGTCTGTCATTGCCACTTATCCTGGGACAGCCACAGAGGCCTCTAATTGCAGGGAGAGGCCGTGGGTGGCTCTATGGGAATCTTGGGACAGGCTGCTGCCCTCCCAGCAGCGAGAGCCCAGCTGCCCTGGGAGGGAGGGGAGGAGGATGAGGAGGAGAAAGAGGAGGAAGAAGAGAAGGAAGACAAGGAAGAAGCAGGGGCCCCTGCGCAGCTCCGAGCATTATGGAGATGGTGAGTGATTTAATAGCAGAACTAGGCGGGTACCGAAGAGATTAGCTGGGAAAAAGCTAAAATGAATTCAAGGAAGCTGTTTTTTTTTCACATGGTTCTTGAAGGCACTGTGGATCTGGCTGTGATGAAGGCCAGAAGAGTTCAGCGAGCAGCCTGGGGAGCTGCTGGCCTGTGTGGTACAGAGGTGACCAGTGCCCAGCCCCCTGTGCGTGGGAGATTGCACCAGAGGAGGGACCTCTCCAGAGGAGATACCGCTCCAGCGGGCATGGCTGCAGCTGGCCCTGAGCTGTTGTGGTTCTCCGCTCCGAGCAGCAGTTGCTGTGTGGGCTGCTCCTTTGGCCCAATATGTCACCCTAGTTTTGAAGGCTTCGCCATGCCTGCTGATGCGGAGATGGGCAGGAGCCAGCGAGATGGGGTGAGCGTGAGGACATGGGCAGGAGCTGCAGGGTGGGGACCAGGCGGTAGGTGCGACAAGGAAGGGCTGTGGGCGATGGGAGGAGGAACGCAGGGCCCTGCCCAGCCCTGAGAGCCCTGGCAGCTTCTGGAGATGTGCATTTTGCACGCAGCATGTGTCACCCGCCACCTGAGCGGCCTCTGTGTTTCGGTACAGTCCTTCCAACGTGCATCACCTGCCACGGGAGGATACCCTGCGTGAATGTAAGAGTCGCTTTTTCGTGTGCTTGTTGCCTTGTGCATTGATGCTGGGCTTGGCTGCCCTCTCACATGGCAGCCCGGCTCGGCTGAAGTTTGCGGGAGTTTTACTGAAGACTGAGTGGAGTCAGCACATCACCTTTCTCCCTGGTCTCCACATCTGTGGGGGCATGAGGATCGTCACCACACTGTCCCTCAAGTGACCTCACTGCCCAGAAGGGATTTCTTTATGTTGTTTGATTATGCATTAAAACTGGTCCGCAGGTCCTGAGTGATGGATGAGATGGGACCAGGTGGGTTTCAAAGGAGCCAGGCAACAGCAAGGTGTGCTGGGTCTTGTGCTGGGCAGCGGAGGGGAGTTTGATTTCACGGCACCTCAGCGTAGCTTATTTTGAAGATTTGCAAAAAGGGATGCTGGAGCTGAGAGGCTCTGCAGAGCCTTGGGCTTGACCTACTGCAAGAAAGCATTGTATTTTTATAAAACAAGATGCAGGTATTACATCGTCTGTGTTCTTTGCAAGGATTTGCTAAAGCTGTATCATGTCATAGATACATGTTTTGCTCTAAGTTTCCCGAAGCTCGTGTTTCAGATGCAGTTGTATGCAATCTCTGTGACAGTAGGTTTGTTCAGAGCTCCGCTGTGCAGCATTTTTCCAGAATGATGGGGTGAAATCTCCTCTGCTTGCAGGCAGAACGTGTGCGGCAGTGGTGTGGGGCACTCAGAGGACCCTGCGGTGCTCCAGGCTCTATGGCTTCAGCCTGGGGGCCAAAGGGCTGTGGCTTGGGAGGGGGCTGGGGATGCTTCCCCCCACCTTCAATGTGCCTGGCTGCCACCGTCTTGCAATTTCGTGGCACCTTATGTGGTGTTGTACATGAGTCCTGCCTGGCTCCGAGACTGGTCCTTGAAAGCACCATTTTCTGAAGGCCCAAAAGGAGAACATCAATAAAAAGGCTGTCACCGTGACAGCTGCTGGTGGTGTTACCCGCGCTGTGTGCGGGTGTTGGGCTCGCTGGGCTCTGCTGGCCCATCGCCTGGGCGAGCTGCTCCCGCAGCCGGGCACGGAGCTGCCCTGCCCAGTTGTGCGTGGGGACCGTCCAAGAGCAGCAGGTATTTGAGCAGTATATCAAATTTCAAAGAAATTTGCAAGAGCTTCCAAGCACTGAAGGGTTCATCCATTTTTGTTTCTTAGTCTCACATCCCTGGGTAAAGCTCACGCATGCCGTTACGTTGAATCCAGAAAGGGATGGAAGGTGGATGCTCCCTCGTGTGCAGTCTTTTATGCTCTGTGCTGACAGCAGTAACGCCAATAAAACAAATTTTTCTTTTCTGTGTTCATTTAATCTGCTGCAATAACAGCATGTGGAGCTCGTACAGCCCTCCACCTCCCCGGAGCGCTGCGTGAACATGACGTGCATCTTCTCGCAACCAGTGAATAGCATTTGGGGAGTGAAAAGAAAAACACAAAGGTTAGTTATTCTTTGTGATATATGAAAGAGCTGTCAGCTCCATCCTGAAAATCATGAATCCCTGGGTATTCCTGGGACAAGGCGAAGGAATGCATCCTGCAGTATTTTTTTTACTTGGAACAACCATTTGGCTCTCCTGGTTCTGAAAAGTTTGACTTGGGCTGAGTAACAAATTAATGCTGTCTCTTAGTCACTGTCTGGCTTGGGTGGAAACACTGAGCTGACCTGGTTTATCCGTGTGTCCATCCCGATGGCACGGACAGGTCTCTGCTGGCTGCTGCCTCCCTCCCAGGGCACTCGCGGTGCCGCTTATCGGATGCGGTGCTGCTGGTAGGAGCAGAGGTGGTTTCTTCAAGAGCAATTATTTTTTGTGATTTTTTGTTAGAATTGTAGAACTGGAGAAATGAAGCAATTTTGTCTTCAGGCAAGATTAGCTCTTGCCTTTGTCCCCATCTCACCTCTCCACAGGACTGGTGGGAGGGATGGGAAGGCGCTGGGGTGCTCCCTGGGTCTCCACGTGCCTGTTCTGAACTGGAAAGGCGACTTGGAAAATTCCCTGCTGAACTTTATATCTCGTTTGTTTAGTTTAGGTGGGGAACTGGCTCCTTGTGTGGTTTCAAATGTGACAGTGTGTTCCATGGGGGCTCAGGAGTGGGCAGTCAGGTTGCGGGGTCACATCGTCCTGCCCCGCGTGCTGCATCACCTGCGCCTCGCCACAGCGCCTGGTCCCGCGCCAGCCGGGGGGCTGTGTCACGATGTGTTGCACCCACAGAAATCTGTGGAATAGGAGGATTTTATCTACCTTTGGGTATAACGCAGGGCGAGGGGTGAGCTCCGGGCTGCTCATGTGTGGGGAAGCTGGCAGCTGTGGGGTTGGGTGCTGCACACCAGCACCCGTGTCCCACCCGTGCGGGCACTGGGGCATCCCCACGTGCTCCCGGCTGACCCCCCTCGCCTGCTCCAGCCCCCGCGCCCCTGCGGAGCTGCCCCCCAACCAGCCCCGCTCCGCCGCTGCTCAGGAGAGCGCGGGTGAGACGGGCTGGAAAGCCGATCAGAAGCAAAGTTAATTTTAAAAAACCCTGACAAAGAGCTGTTTTTCTAGTGCCGGCCAAGAAACGTGACACTGAACAAATAGTAGAAAATAAAACAAAAAATAAAATTCACATTGGATAGAGAAAGAGCCTTTTAATTTGCAGAATCTACGATGTCTGCGTGCAGAAATCTTAATTTCAGAGCTGGTCTTTCAGTGCAAATGTCACTTTAAATAGATATTCCTGTGTGCACGTTCTGGTGCCTTTTGCCATGTCGTTAATGGATTGCTCGTTCTGTGAGTACATTCTTGTCTCATTTTGTATCCCCATACATTAAATTGATAGTTTGGGGGATTATTGCTTGTTCCAAGATTAGATGGGTGGAGTCCCCTTTATATGGCCATGCTGGTATGTAGTGAATTTGAATTGGCACAGCAGAAAACTTGAAAATTTGGAACAGATAACTGTCTCCTATCTTTATATGGGAACATCAGAGTTTCTAGCTTTATTCTGGGGTTCTTGCCATTCCAAATATAATTTATTCTTTTATATAACTGTTTTCATATGATACACTCTGAAGAGTGGATAATGGTTTGGGGAGGAATATAATCATTTTTTTCCCCCTCCAAGGCTGTCTTCCGAATTAATGAGATTGAGAACACGTTCCAAAAATCTATTTTTCCCCTCCGGGCTTTTTCTAATGTACTCAATTTATTCTGTAGTATGTCTTGCGCTTCCTTTATGGAGTTTGATGCCCAAATATTTTGTGGTGGTTGGCTGGCTGGAGCCTGTGTAGATACTGAGCGCACTGGCGGGGTCTCTGGGCAGCGAGGGCAGCTCTGGCCATCCCGGTCACTTTTTGCCCAGGCAGTTGGTTTCAGGGATGGGGCTGCGGGTGGCTTTATGATGGAAGCTGCTTGTTCTTAAGAGGGTGGAGGGGTATCCTTGTCCCCCTTCTCCCTTTTATTGTCCTCCCCAGATGAGAAGCGAGTGGCCTGGAGTGAACGGTGCCTCCTTCCCTCAGCTCCTGGGTGGCAAGGAAAAGATATTCCTAGAGAAGTGTGTGGAGCTCAAGGGACTTTTACTACTTAAAGCCTCACCTTTAGCTCACATAGATAATGTTTTTGTACATTTTTCTTTGCTTTAAACTGGTTTTTGGGTACATACATTTCTTGCCAACCCATCCAAGTAAGCAGCTATTCTGTCCTCTGTGGCCATTGGTGTTACCTTCTGAAGATGTGGTTTTCTGTCTTTCACTGGCGGTGCTGTGGGATGCGAATTCAGCCTGAAGCCCTGACTGTGCTGAGTGGTTCCAGCATGGGCTGCCGTGCCCTGGGGTGGTTGTTCTGCTGGCTCTCAGGGCGCCTGGGCTCCACCAGAGCACTTTGTACTCCCCCTTCCTTCTCCTGGCGCTCCTGAGCCCATTTGTGTGCCCAGGACAGTGCCCGGTGAGAGCAGCTGTCTGGCAGAGCAGGGGTGCAGGCAGGAGGATGAGGCTGAAGAGTGGGGCCAGTATCCCTGGGGTCTGCAGAGCAACAAGGGCTGTGTGACAGCAAGGACCGGAGCAGCAGGGATGTTGGCATTTGCTCCCAAAAGCCTGCAGTGTATTAGTTTCAGAGCGCTTTACAGCTCCAAAATGAGTTGGCTGATATGCCTCAAGCCCTGTTTGTAAAAGAACCACTTTTGATTTGAGACAACACATGAATTTTTAGGCCTAGAGGAGTTATCTGGAGTTGGTGACAATGGAAAAGGGATGCTCAGCACAGACCCACTCTCTTTAAGCAGTGGTTTTGCTTCATAAAGTGACTGTATAAATACCAGCTCCTCTCTCTGTCTCTGCTACCCCTGAGTCACATCTGCTTCCTTTCCTGACCAAAACCAAAGGGCATGTTGTAGCCTCCCATGCCCCCCAGCCCACCCAGTGCCATCAGCTCCCTGGGGACAAGCAGTGCAGGGGTGGGTTTCCCGGTCCAACGGGCTGGCTGCTGAGGAGGATGAAGAGGCCAGCTGCATCATTATTTTGCAGTGGGCATGGCGTTCTGCAAGTGTCTCTGCTCTTCCTCCGAGGCCTCAGTTGAGTTAAGAGCATATTGTGGTCATGTTTGCATCATGCCACAGCTGACAGGGGCACAGAGCCAGCTGCCAGTAGCCAGGTTCCCAGGAGTCAGGGTTTGTATTTACATCGTTTGACTCAGATGTTGTATAACCTCGGGGAGCCAGTTTCTGGGCCAAAAGAACAAGAGACCTGCTCTCCCATGGCATTTCGAGCTGTGGTTAGATGATGTCCCGTGCCAGGGCTGGGTTTTATTCTGTCCCCTGCTGACAGCCCGGTTCATGTTCCTGCAGGTCTGCATGAGCAGGGGTTATTAATAGCTCATCGGTGGGGGAGTGACTAGTTAGCTGGATCCCTGCTCCAGCCAGATCCTCTCCCTTTTCCAGGTGTGTTCCCAAAGTTGGGATTTGATGGCAGAGTGCCCTTCCTGAGGGTGCTGCGCTGTGATGGCTCCGGTCCTGCTCGCCAGGGCAAAGGCATTGCTGCCTGCGTGCTGCCTGGGCAGTGGTCTGCGGTGCCTGGGCTCCCTCGCAAGACAGCAAACCTCTGGCAGTTGGGGTGGGGGACCATGCTGTGGGGACCCTCATGCTGTTGCCCACTCATGGTCAGTGGCTTGTCCCTACCAAGGGGCTGAGGCTGCTGGAAGAGGGGTGATGTACCCACACATCTCTATTTTTATTTATTTTTTCCAGACTGAGCAGAGGGGGACTCCCCAGAGCCCATACCGGGGGGCAGGTGAAGGCAGAGGGAGAAAACAAGGCAGGTGCAGAGGGCTGTCCAAGTAGAGGTGGACCAGCTGGTCTGACAGCAACCAGGATGGGACTGGCCATGCTCAGCCTGCTCCGCAGGGCAGGGCGAAGGGGGCTGGGGTGGTGGGTGGCGAGTCTGTGCCTTGCCAAGGCACTGCTGGGGGGGTCCAGGCCCTTGGACACTGAAGTTCTCTCCCGGAGACCCTCATCCTTGTGGGGCCCCCTGGATGCCTCGGAGGAATCATCTTTCCCAGCCCAAGCTGCAGCCCCGGGTCCTTCGCGTCCTGGGAGGCTGCTGCTGATTGAGCGGAGCTTGTGACAGGGAGGGCGCCCGCTCGTTTGCTCCCGCACTATAATTAGCCGGGTTGGCGGGCAGAGCGGCTGTCAGGCTGCTGACACCCAGCCAGGCTGCGGGGCTGGCGATGCAGCATGTCAAGTACACGCTGGAGGACAGGGTGTAATTAACTGCAGGCCCTTGGAGCTGAGAGCTGACTACTCAGCTTCTAGCCTTTTTTTCTTGCCTTTTATTTTTTTTCTTTCAGTGATGAAACATGTAACTTCACCTATAAACCAGTATAAACATGTAGGAGCTGTTATGCCCAAAGATTAAAAAAGAAAAAAATAAAAAATGTTTAAAAAGACCAGGCAGTGCATCAATGCAACTAAGATCAGACAGCTGACACCCCCTTGAATGAGGCAAAATTTTAAAAAAGACGGGTTTTAGCAGCAACACAAACTCAGTTGCACTGCACCCCTTGTGCCTGCCATGCTCGGGGCTTAACGCTATAAATAGCAGCATGTTCAGCTACACATCTCAGCCCCGATTCTGCAAACACTTAAGCCCAAGCACAGCTTTTCTAGATGTGCTTAAAGTTGCAGTAGTAGTTCGCAGGCTGTAATCAAGAAAGAGAAATAAGGTAGAAAATAGCGCATGTGCAGCATGGTGTTGGTACCAGCTATCAATGAATATACAGCCTGGGTGTCTGCCGCTCCTCCCTTGCAGCTCCCGCACCCTTACCTGCCTAATTAAGGATCTGATTAATGAAAATGTGGAGAGAAGGTGCCTACGCCTGAGCATGTGTGTCACCCTGATGATGTTGTTGAGCTGGTGGAGTTTGCAAGCTCCAGTGGTTTTGCTAGCAATTTGTCTAGTTTTTTCAACCAGAGAAGTTCCGATGAGCAGCAAGTGCACGGCTCAGTCTGCGCCAGCCCTCAGCACGGCTCGGGGTGTCCTTGCAGAAAGAGAAACTTTTAAATGAAGAGCCTGTGCGTGCACGCATCTGTATATATGCATAAATTGTTATTTTACAGGCATGTAGCAGTATAATACAAGTAGAGAAAAAAAGTTTCCTGGATGAGCTCTTGGTAAAGAAATGCTTTGAAGTTCATCTCTGCCTTAGCACAGTGTGAGCTGTGAGGGGTTTGCGGGAGCAGCCCCTGTTGGCACAGGGAGCCTGGCTGGGGAAGAGGCTTGGCTGGGACAGATGGGGCAGGAGAAGGCTGAGGGGATGCTGAGTGGGGCTGGAAAGGCATGGGAGGGCACAGTGACAGCGGAATGAAAGACGAGTGCACATGGAGTTGTTTATTGGGGGTGCTGGCGGATGCTCATTAGCAGAATTGCTTTTCCTCCTGGTAGGCAGGCGTAGTCTGGGACGGAGCCTGTCCTCATCACCTGGATGATGAGGAACCCAAACTCGGTTGCGAGGGTTTGCTTTGCAGCCAACCCAGTTGTGTGTGTTTAATTGCTGAGTGGAAGGAGACCACGGGAGGAGGGGTGTCACTGAGGCTGTGCTGGCATGGCTCACGGCACTGGGGTTTGGCTCCGTTCCTGCTTGGTCCAACATGCACGTGTGCACAGATCCCTGCTCCTCTGTGCAACACACCTGCAAGGGTGCCCGAGGAGCAGGAAGCAGGATTTGATGATGTTGGGGAGTTTGGCCGTGCTCTGTCTAGGCCTGGCCCTCGTGAATACAACCTGTTGGCAGGGCCAGGGTGAGCTACTGAGACACGCTCTGGAGCAAGGGGTTGGTAATGGGGCGGCTGGCCAGGAGATCCCATCTCATCGCTTTCCTGGAGGTCACATGTTGTTTGGGTGAAAGATGAAGCCTGTTTTCCAAAGAACCAGGTTTATGTTAACATGTCAGCCCCTAGGAAAACACCAACGTCTCCCCTCATGGTCCTGCACATATGGGTGGATGAGCAACCAGAGGAGAGCATTCAGCCTCTGGTAAGATGAGCTGGTGGAATGTGGGTGCCTACCTGGTCACAGGAAGATGTTGTGGTGTGGTGAGATGGTGTGTTCAGGATGGCATCTGAACATGGCTGTGGCATCAGGATACACTGGCTGGGGAGCCAGTGGAACACGGGACCTCTTCTGCTGATGGGGAGAGCTGCTTGGAGGACACCTCCAGCTCCCAGGGTGGGTTGTGCTGTTTTGCTGGGGGGTGGCTGCAGAGCGTCGTTTCTGTTCCCTGGATTGCCTCAGACTACATTTTGTGCATAGCCACGTTTCCCTTCTCCTTCCCCCTAAACAGTCCAAAAGCACTTTTCTCTAGTTTTCAGCTTGTTTTTCACCTTGCTTCGGGCTCAAAGCCCAACTTGGATTTATGCCAATGCCCCATGTGTGTGCACGGGGTCGGTGCTGATTGCAGGCAAGTGTGATAGGTGGTTCAGACTCCCGCTCCAGAGCTGGGCTGGGATGAGCTAGCCGCTGAAGAATGAAGGTTAAAGCCATTGGCATCCTCCCCTGGCTGGGTCAGGTCTGCGGGGAATCGCTCAGCCCCTCCTTGGGGCCTTTGTATTTGAGACAGGAGGAGGCAGGATGATGACAGCAAGAGGCTGGGGCTGGTGGCTCGTGTATCCCTCCACGGTCCATCAATGCTTTGACTCTGCCGAAACGCCATCCTCCAAGAGACTGAGGCCCTTTTCTGATTCTCAGTGGCATGTGTCCTCCTCCCTCCTTCTCTCGGGCAAGTCCCTTCCATCCCTCCATCTGGGCAGGCAGCACTGCTGCCCCGGCCTGACCCTTTCCCTGCCACCAGATTTTGCTCTGCTCTGTCACCTACCCTTTCTTAATCACTCCTGTGCTTTGTTC
The DNA here is from genome assembly GCF_964273445.1 of Streptopelia decaocto. Taxonomy (NCBI): domain Eukaryota; kingdom Metazoa; phylum Chordata; class Aves; order Columbiformes; family Columbidae; genus Streptopelia; species Streptopelia decaocto. The sequence continues at coordinate 8,764,762 of NC_138668.1, read as the reverse complement.
CTCAGTCACCCCTGTGCTTCAGCACACAGGTGAGCATCTGCTTTCCAGTAAGTCTTGGCTTTGGAGGTACAAAGCTGTGCCCAGCCGGGTGGCCCAGAGCTCCCTCTGGGGCGTGAGCTTGTTTGCAGCACCACCACGTCAGAGACAGGAACTATCACAGTGATTTTTCAGGTGAGCAGTCTGGTTTGTCCAGCCTGCAATTCAGGTTTTAGGATGTGAGGGTTCATCTGGCCTCAAATTCACGTTTCGGGGGAACTCTGGGCTGTATTAGCTGGGGTGCTGTCTGTGGGCTGTTTCGAGGGGTCGGTGCTGGGGCTGGCCATGATGGTGAGTGGGAAGGAGGGGAGCTGGTGCCTGCAGAGGAGGAGGCAGCACTCCCATAGCCTTTTGTTTTCTTGGCCAAGTCTGTGCCAGAGGCTGAGGGCTGGAGGGACACGGAGGTGCATGTTGTGCCGAGCCCTGGGATGCTCTGGGTGGTTGTCCCTGGCTCAGGGGGATGCTGCTAGCTGAAGCAGGTGTCATGTCTCCTTCCTCCTTCCAAACAGCCCTCTTGCATCACAGGCTCTGAATTTTTTTCCCTTTCTGACAGTCAGGCATCAACTTTGGATTACTCATAAATGCAGCATGTTGCAGATATGCTGAGCTTGAGGAAATGGCTCTGCCTGAAAGCATGAACCGCCAGGATCGAGGGGCAAGAAGCTGGGATGGGGGTGGACAGGTGGTGCAGTGTTGCCCCCCCCCCGCCCCATCCTGCCCTGGGGGCCAAGTGCCTGCTGCCTGTGCCCAACTCCCATGGGAATCTGCCCAGCCCAGCTCGGGGACCCGGCTCGGGGACCCGGCTCAGGGACCCGGCTCGGGGACGCTGCAGCTGCTGGGGCAGGCGCCAAGGTCCCAGCAGGTGACCGGGTGTGGATGGCAGGCTGGCAGCATAGACCACTGTCAGCGTTGGCCCACTAGTTTGTTTTGCAGAATCCTCTTCTAGCATGGAAAAATAACTCATCCCTCAGTTTTTATCTCTTTTGTTTGTGTGGGCATTGATTACACTGGGAGTTACTGAGCCAGATTTTATTGGAATGACTTAGAAAGCTGCCACCTGCAAGCATCCGCTTGTCCTTGGGGATTATTTTGGTGTAGTTTCTAAATAATTGCATGAGGCTTCTTCAGCCTTGCTAATAACGTTATTCTCCCAGGGACACTGCCCAGGAAAAGATGAGCTGAGGCTATGCTTGGCAACATTTAGGAGAGGAAAAAGTACAACAGGATTGATGTCTGCTGGCATGAATAAATAAATAATACAATACCTCACCTCCGTGAGCATCTTTGTTTCCAACCCCATGTCTGTTATCTCCCCAGCTTGGCTGAATTTTGGAATTCAAAGCGGTCCTTTAAATCAGTCTCATCTTTTCTGTCTGCAGCATGTTGTGCCAATGCTTATCAGAGACCAGCGGGGCTGGGGCTGGAGAAGAGCTGTCCTAGGGAAGCCTGCCTGGTAGCTTATGTATGTTGTGTAACTTCGGCTTGTTAAATATATTATTTAAATAACTTGCAAAATAGTTTACCTAGTGCCTGAAATGTGAAATTAAGAGAATAATTTCAGGCACTTATGTTGGCCCAGATTCTCACAGGTTTGCAAAGACTTTGTGAAAATCATAGATCGTGTTTTAAATAGAGAGACAAGCCCACAAATGTCTTGGACATTTTGTACAGAATCTTGCACGTAAAAGAAGCATATTCTGCAGTGCGAAGGAGCCGGGTTGTTGCGTGCATGTCCCTGTGACTGCCATGCCCTGGCGAGGAGGGCTGGGAATGGCAACACCAGGAACACCACTGGGAAGATGAGAGGTCTTCCCGCTGCTCTGCTGGCTTTGGTGCCACTGGGCAAGCCTTTACGCATGGCCCGGATGGTGTTGCCCTTCTAATTTGGGAGTCTGCATGTTTTCAACCCTGCAAAGGTGCTTTTTAGAACCTGGGTGTGGGTCCTTATGGTTGATAAATCCACTCTGGTGTCTCCGTTTGTCTTGTTTTAGCGTAAATACACCAGGAACACTGGTGTCCCATTGCCTTCTCTTTTCCATCATAGCATTTCTAAGGTGTTCCTGTGACATTGCACAGTCAACATTGATGTTGCACTTTTCTGTAAGAGCAGAAGGGCTTTGAGCAATGCATGGAGAGTTTCTTTAATCTAAACAAGGGCAGTGCAAGCCTGACTCAGGTATTCTTGTATGGAGAGGGGCAGAGGATAGTGATGGCAATGACCTCGAGACTACACTTTATTAATCATATTGGCAGGCAGTCCCCACTTCTTGGCAGGCTGCATCCTGGCACCCCGGAGCTGTGGGCTTGGCGTCAGTGTCCCCTTCTGCTGCTGCCTCTGTTTCGGTGTTTGTTTCCTCTGCAGAATAAAGAGATTAAAGACGGTGCCCGGCTGCATCCCAAAGGGCAGGCGCTCGGCAGGCATGGACCCGAGGGGAGCGAGACACTGGAGGCACTGCCACCCTCTGAGGGATGTCATCTGGGATGCTGTCCACGTCCCTCCCCTGGCCCCGCGGGGAGCAGGAGCATCAGCGCTGGAGGGATGTAGCCTGGCAGCTCTTTGGTAGCTACTTTGCCTGCGGGGGGGGGCGCTGCTCCTGCCCCTCCAGATGTGCCTGTGCTACCGGTCCCTGTGGTCACTCACCTCTGTGTCTCATGAGGAAAGGGTGGAGATGGGCGCAAGCCTCGCCTGAAGTATTTGTTTTAAAAATATACACCGATAAATATGACTCTCTCCATTATTTCATTAAGAGATTTAAAATGTGCTTCCTAAGCCCTGAGTCACCAATGAAGTGAGCAAGCGAGAAGCAGCACAGCGGGTCCCACTGGAGTGTGACTCACGCTGCGGGGGGGCGCTTGGGGCTTGCAGGGGACTCTTTGGACTGGGGGATGCTCCATTCCCTCCCTCCCAGGATGGCCAGGGTCTCCCCAGCATCCTGAGCAGCAGCAGGAGGTCTCTGGAAACCTTTAGGCTCCCGGGTTTATTTTGGGAGCTGAGCCATCACATTGCAGCCGTGCCTTAATCGCTCAGGAGCCACCAGCAGAGAACTCTCCTGGAAGCCCATAGATCAACCAACAACAGAGCACGCATTTGATTTTTTTATTGTATACTTGCCCAGATAAAAGCCTCCAGATCTCACATCAGTTCAGGAAGAATTGATCTTTTCTCCCAGAAGGCAGGAGAAAATGCCAGGTCACCTTTTGTTCATTTTTGGGAGCTCTGTGCCTCTTTCAGTCATCCAGCACAGGCAGAAGAAAAGCTGGTCCCAGCTTCCTGTAAGGCCAGAACTGTCCCCTCTGTGCCTGTCTCAATGATTTCTCTAGTCAGCTTTTTCAAAGCCCTTAGAAATGCTGCTCTATCGCTCCCACTGGAGTTGATTCAAGCTCAGTGCCAGGATGTTTTTCTTAAGATCCAGGCTGTGTGTTCCCTTCACCCTGCTCTGCTCCCTTATGTCCCATCCTTCCCTTGACCACTTTTCCATGATTTCCTCCTGCAGATGCTGGCTGAGACTGCTGCACCCAGTGTGGTGAGGCAGGGGGGGTGGCACTGACACAGCCCCGAGGGACACGTTTCAGCTGCTGCCCCTTCGTGCACCTCACTACAGCAGGCAGCACCCACACTCAGACCTGCCCACAGCCTCCCATCACTGATTCCTTCCATCACTGATTCCCTAAGGGCTTCCTAATTAATACCTTCAAGCTGCTGATGAGGGTCTGCTTGGGGGTGGATCTTCCAAGTGCTGCCCTGAGCTCTCTCAGTGCTCCTGGCCAGTCATACCAGGACTACTGATGATTTTGCTGTCTCCTGCACTGTGACAGCAATAGTGCCCCCAGCATTTTAGAAAGGTAGAATAGTGTCAGCGTTGTTTCCCGCTGTTATCAGAAAGGTCAGGTACTGTCTGGAGCTGGCAGTGGAGCTGATGAGAGCTCTTTCCTATGGACCTCAGCTGCAGCTGGGTGGGGGGTCTGACTGGGTGGGGTGCAGGTTTTCCATGTGTTGTTTCAATGGTGTTGAGAAAGCTGTTTGCAAGTCGTTTCTCCTTAAATATCAACAGTTCTCGGTGATCCCTGCTAGCACAGATGTCAGATGAAACTGAATTTGTCATGGCTCATCACCCTCACTGCAGCAAATCCATGGTTTGGGAAGTGTCACCCAGGGTTTTAGGTGTCAAGTTTAAAGAAGTAAGGAAATATCTCAGCGGAATGCAGTTCCTGAGGGAGTGGAGTTATTCCTGGATGTACTGTGGGCTTGGAGGACAGGTCCCATTGGCGTTCACTCTGTGCAGTTACTACTGTGATCATCTCTCTGCTGCTTCAGGAATGCACAGGGTGGTTGAGGAGATCACCCAGTCCAAGCCCCTGCTCATGGCAGGGTCACCTACACCTGGTTTTCCTGGATGGCCAGGACCATATCCAGTCAGGTTTTGACTATCTCTGATGCTGGAGGCTCCACCACATCTCTGGGCAGCCTGTGCAAGCATTTGACCACCCCATTCTGGTGTCTGACCATCAGTCCTGTGGGGCTCTGCTGCAACTTCTCTCTTGGGAGGGGAAGCAGCGGGGAGAGCCAAAGGGTACCGCTGTCTCTGCCTGATGGGGATCACTCAGAGCCCATCAAGCTTTTGCACACTGACATGGCATTCGGCATGCAGGCAGATGAGATCTTCCCACCCTAGAGGGCTGCTCCTTGTGCGCTTCGAGCTCTACCCCAAGCTGGAGCTCAGGCACATCCCCTGGCCCCATGGACACATGAGACATGCAAGGGGGTGACACATGTCCAGCTCCACATACTGCGTTTTTGGCTGCAGCCTCCCTGCACTGGTGTGCAACCAGCACCTCTGTGCTGGGGAGAGCGTCAGCCTGTCTTGCTGGCTTGGCTATAGCTCCCTTTTAGGGGGATGTTTTGGTGACACTGGATCTCTGCCTGCTTAAAAGCTGGACCTCTCCTCTTCCCACTTGCTTTTCAGTCCCAGGGTGGGAGCACCGGGTGGCTTTGGCCGTCGGAGAGCACCGGGAGAGCTCCTGCGCCCCTGATTAGCATTCGGCCCCGCTGCTCCCACTGCTTTGGTGATTGTGCTCGCCATTGCCTGGCAACCACGGAGCAAAACTACAACAGCAGCCCCAGAGCCCAAGCGTGCTTCCTGCGAGTGTGCACGCACACCGGCACACACCTGCCGCCTGCACGGGAACAGGGAAGGTAGCAGGGCCACCCATCGTCCTCCAACCTGACAAGGTGCAAGGGTGAGGAACGTTCCCAAGGCGAGGAGGAGGAGGAGAGGGCTCTGGTGGTGTGACGGCTTTGCTGACACCCAGGTTTGGTGGGTTTGTCTGTCTGTCTGCTGCGGTGGTGCCCACTGTGAGCACCCCGCTATGTTGGGCACAGCCTGTCTGTCCCTCTGCATCTCTTGGTGGCGGGGGCCCATTGGCTCTCAGCAAGCGTGTACCATGAACTGGGCGTCGGAGCAGGGCAGGGGCCAGCCACCGCCATGGCTGCCTCCAGGACGAGGCATGTTGGGGGGGAGCGTTGGGCATATGGGGGTGTATAAGCCCCTGTTGGGCAGTGGGGCAAGGCACGGTGGTGCGCGTGTGCTTTCTGTGTGTGTCACACACGCACCCTGCCTTGCACCCAAAGTGGGGTCTGTGGGATGCCCATCACCCCCAGGCTCCCCACAGGGTGGCTCAGCCTAGCTGAGGTCTCCCAGGGGACCCTGATGCTCTGGGTTGGGATGTTGTCACGCTTTTACTAGACCATGGAGGGAGCTGGCAGCACTGGGGAAAATGCTGGCGCATGGGAACCTGAGTGTGCATTGGGCCGTTTCTGCTTCCCAGACTTGAACGTGCTTGGGGTACGGTGTCGTTTTTCTTGGCAGAAGGATTTCGTGGTCCTGTCCCCCGGGAGGGGCTGTGGGGCTCAGGCTCAGTTCCCTGCCCTGCAGGGGGCTCGCTGCAGGTGGTGGTGGCTCAGTCCCTCCACCAGTCCTGCATCTCATTCTCTTTCCAGCTGGGCAGGCTTGAGAGGACACAAGTCCCCTCTGGGCACAAGTCACCATGCTTCTTCGAGTGATGGGAGACACAGATATGCCTGAATACGTTAGGTTCAGACGTAACACGTCCCCGAACCTCTGCTTTGGCTCTGTACTTTCACATCCTTGGCTGCTGTGGGCTCTGCCTACAGTGCGTTCAGTGGCTGGAGGTCCTGAGCTGCCTTCCCTGTCCAGCCAGCCCATACATACCCACCGAGCAGCAAAAACATAGGCATGCAGTTTCCTGCTCACCACACATCTTCATCAATGATACTTGCTTGGAAAAGGGTTAAAGAAATGCATCTGTTTTTTGTGTCTTGCAGAGCCTGGGGTCAGCGGACAAGAAGGACTTTTACCAGCCAAAGTAAGTGCCAGTAGCCGTGGTGAGTAATTGCATGGAAATTCCCGGTTGGTCTATATTTCCGAGCAGCTCTTTGGCTTGCTAAGATTAGACATTTCAATGTACAAGAATAGCTGCTGCAATTACACAAGTGAGGATAACAGTGGAAGGGCTGTCAATCATTTTGGCTTCAGGGCATATGCAAATCATTAAATCAGGTCAGAAGGAATCACGACAGCTTGATTGAGCCTGAGGGATAGAGCTGGGACCTGGTGGCCAGGGACCAGGGGACGCAGGAGTGACCTTTCCCACCTCTGGCTCCTTCTGCTCCAGCTCTGCACAGCTGAGCTGCTTTGGACAACTGAAGGGTTTCATTCTGCGTCTCAATGGGCTGATCTCGAAGCACATCTTCCGCAGCCCATGCTTTGACGTTGATGCCTGTCGTCTTCCATCCATTGTGTTTTGTAAAGCACGGCGAGCCTCAGGGTGAGAGCACAGGAGCGACCATATTCATGAACATGAACAAAGGATCTGTAATCACGCCACTAACATAAGCAGTTGGTTACTTAGCGTGTGCCCTTGGCCACGGCCCTGAGCTGGCTGCGACAGTCCATAAGTGAGCGAGCCAGAGCAGGGCACTTAGAGCTGTCGACCTCTGAGACCTGTGTTGAAACGCAAGCAGAGCTTGCACTTGCAGACCAGTTGTGTTGTTGCAGCCAGCACTGGCAGAGCCTCGCCAGAGCATGGCACCTCCGAGGTGAGAAGGTTGTTTCTTTGCTGGAAGGATGCATCTGATACTGTCCTTATTTGGATAGGGGTAAACTCTTTTAAAGGCCACGCTGAGAGGTTCGGTTCTGGCCCTGACCACTAAGCAGCTGTGCGTCGCGCTGCTGAGCACTTTTGCATGTGGGACCTTGTGTTGCTCATGCTCTGTTTAGGGAAGCGAACATAGTCTTTTTTCTTCTGAAAAAATGTTATAGGTGGTTTTGAAGTTGCAGAACAGTGCTCCGATATGCAGGATTGTCAGAGGGGTGTGTTTTTGGAAGATTCAGAAGGAACTGGGTTGAGGAAATTTCTCCAGAACTAACCATCCTTCTGCACTTGCTCTTGCTTTGCTGCTTTCCAAAACATTCCTGCAGAGCTGCTTCCCAGCGGTGCTCAAGCACACGGGGAGCACTGAGGCAGCATCGTCCCTTGCTGCTCAGTTGGAGTGACTCTTTGCATCGGGACAGGCCCGCTCAGGGACATTGGGCATGGCGGGCTGTGCTATGGGGCACTGCAGGGCTGCCTGATCCCCGCAAGTGTCGGCTGCGGGTGTGTTCTTCAGTTACCTACTGGCTCTGTTTGCTTTATGTCACCAAAATTCAGTGCTAGTCTCTAGGTCTGTACTGAAAAGTTGTAATTCTCATCTGATGCAGTTTGGGCACTTAGTTCCCCCATTGCAATCCCTGAGCTGCTTGGTCCTTTGTCATCCTGATTTTGGAAGCTGCTAATACTGCTGCAATGTTGTGAGTATGTCTGGGCTTCCAGCATCCTTCCAAATTTCTGACTGCTTTGTCAAGGCAGTTTCCTGAGCAGGGACCTGCTGGCTGAAGACCCAGGGACACCATGCTCAGAGACAGGAATAGGCTCTCCTGGGACTCGTGTTTTTGCTTAATAACTCTCCTGGCATGGCTGTTTGGAAGTGTCTTGACAGGAACCAAGTACGGCTGGTGTGTTTGCTAATTCCCGGTGGCATATATTTGCTCTTCAGTGTCAGGCACAGACTGGAACTCAGTTTCTTCGAACCCAGAAAGAAATTTTGGTAGTAATAACAATCATAAAGCTCCTAGCAAATGTAGACTGAAATACTTGGGTTTAATTAAAGTGTCACTGATTTGCTGCAGGAGCTGCCTGCACTCCCTGCTCATGCTGTCTCCTCTGCTGAGAGCGATGCTCATCTGTCAAGAAAGTCATCACTCGGGAGCAGTTAATATTTGCCAGGCACTTTGAGGTGTCAAGAGAGACACCGCTGCAGCGACATGAAATGCTCTCCATTGATCTGCTCGTTCAGTCCCTTGGGACCATGTGGCCGTGCTGAGACACCTGCTGTCTCAGAGCCCATGCCTTGCTCCAGCAGAATGCCACAGCACTTTTATAGAGGCACCTCATGGCTCTGTCTCCATTTCAGATTAAAGACTGCCGCGCGCCTTCTGTGCTTAAGCCTTAGACGTGTAAACACAGGAGGAACCTATGAAACTACCTTACATAAAGCAGCAGCTCATGTTTGTTTTGCCTTGCAGTCTTCATTATCCCAAGATGTCTCTGCAGCTAATTTGTCGTCACCCTGCTTTAAGGGCAGAACATTTCATCTCTTAGACTAAAACCTTTCCATGCCAGCACTTAGATAAAAGTGAGTGTTTCATTGCTGAATCATTATCTTGTAAAACCATGGTGATTTTAAGGATCTAGAAATCTGTATTTACATCTTGGAAGTGTTAAGGGCCATCATAATAAGCTAGGTGTGTTCCTAAGGTCGGTGTTCCTTTCATTGCCTCCTTAACTCAGACATTATTGTTACAGTAATGGTAATAATAACACACATATATGCTACATTTGACTTCTTTTGTGGTGGCTGGGAGTTACTCAGCTGGGATGCTCTTCAGGTAGCTCAGGATCACCTTCAAAGTGCCAAGCAGTGGGAGGAGGACACACAGGGAAAGGGGGGAGTAAGAGATGGTGCAGATGATGCAAGGGATGCTGTGGGGTAAGGGAGCAATGCTGAGGCCACTTTTCTGTACTGAAGCCAGAGGATACAGAATTCTGCAATAAACTGCCCCCAAAACACCTTCACATGTCTGGAGAATGCTTTTCCTAGCTTTGGTTGTAGGAAAGGATGACGAGCCATCACCAGCATCTCCGGTGGCAGTGGGATGGCAGAGAACGGGGGTGGAAGAGAGGTGTTGGGGTCTGTGGGGTGGGTGCCCCTCGGACGGGTGTGGGTTGGCAGCTGAGCCTTCCAGAAGGGACCGTGAGCATGGGCTCCCCACTTCCAGCCCCAAATCCTGGCTCTGCCAGTTTTTTGAGGAGTTGGGGAGTTAAATCCTGGGCACACAATGTAATTAAGTAAAGAAGATTACGATGCTGGTCAAGGTATCCTAGCAGCAGGGTCTGGACCATTGAAACTTTATAGCAAGGTTAAAAAGCATTTCCCCTGGGGTTTGGCCAGTGTGTTCAGAGCCTGAGTTCTAGGCAGGTGGAGGAGGTTTAAGCCTCTCTGAGTGCTGGGAAAGGAAAGGAATCCTGGAAAGGTACCTTGAAGAAATGTCATGGTTCAACAAATGCCAGTCTGAGGAGGGAGAGCAGAGGGTCAGCAGAAATGGGTATGAGCGGTGGGAGGTCACTCACAATATGGCAAAGAGTTGCCTTGGACGTTTGCAGTGGGTGCAAGAGACTGGCTGGTGCTGCAACCTCTGAATGGTTCTGCAGCTTCCCTTCTGGCCTTCAGAAGGTCTCCCCCACCCTGGCCTGTGCTGATCTTCTAAGCTAAGGTGGCTCTGTCTCTCCCAGTAATGCCCTGAGCCCAGAAAGGCTTCTGGAAAGGTTGCTGCTCTGGGGAGGGGGCTTCTGCCCAGGGGGGCTGGTGCTGGTCCTTGCCCCGGTGCGGTGGGTGCTGTGGTGTGCCAGACAGGGGCTGTGTAGTCCCTCCACCCTGGCAGCTCCCAGCGGGTTACAAGTGTGTCACTGCAGGGCCTTGGGATGGGGCAGAAGGACAGTCTACATCTCCAGTCTCTTGGGAATGGTTTTGTCCTCCCTGTAACTTTTTCCAGCTCTGGCTCATGTTAGCTCTGTGGCTGCAGAGAGGACAGGACAGGACACAGCCCTGACGGGAGCGGTGCTGGCAGAGATCAGTTGGAAGCTCAGAGGCAGAGGAGGCAGCACCTCTGCTGACTCCCCCTGTGGTGTCTGGCCTATTTGCCCAGGCTCATGGCGCTTTTTGCTTTTGAAGCTGGTAAAGTTGGTGCTGATCCATGCCAAGCAAGGGGGGCCTCTGTCCTGCTGCTGCCCCTTTTCTCCAGGCAGCCTGGGAGAGCCACACCAGGTTATGTACCTAATAGATTCTGCCAAAACCCACTGTTTTTTAAAAGTATGAATGAATACGTCTCTTATTAATTTCCTTTTTTATTGCTTGTTGTGTGGGAGTGCACACCCTGGGCCCTTATGCCTGATGGGGCTGGGGGACCATGCGAGTTGCTCTACACCCAGATTTATGAGGACAGAGATGCCCTTCTACCCCCATACCTGGATAAGACCAGGACCCTTGATACCCAGAGTTAAATATCTTGGCCTGGGGGAGGTTGGGACAAGGAGCCACCTGGTTTCAGCAGCCCCTTGAGCCCCAGGGACAGGAGGAGGAGTTGTTGAGGCTGGTTGAACCCGTGCTGTCCTGCTCTGGGTGCACAAGCCAGGGGACCGCTGGGCCACCCCCTTGCAGAACACTTGCTCTCTGGCTGGGAATGGTCCTCCTGGACCTGATGGCAGAACAAAGTTTTGGCTTTTGTTGGTTTTGTGCAGGTTTTAATGTGTTAAGTGAGGTTGCGATGTAGGTTCTTACTGTGCCGGTTGTCATAGAAACTTGAAGGGCTTTTTTCTCCTATCCCCCAACCCCTTTCTTCAAACCAAAGCAGGGTTGTTTGTTTGGTTGTGGGTTTGTTTTTTTTTTTTTTTTTCCTCTTGTAATTTCAGTTCTAGTCCAATTAAAAACCTGCCGGGCTCTTATTCCCCATCTCCAGCACTGTCACACAAGCACTCAGCGTCTTTATGTTCTGCTTCCTTATGTCCCAACTGTAAGGTCCATGCTCCCATGAACAGGCACTTTCCTGGTAGCACTGGGTGGGCTTCTGTCCCCACAGACCCCCACGGGGGGTTTGTCCTCAGCCTGTGTCCCTCTGCAGTGCCTCTGGGTAGGAGAAGATCCCGCTGCTCACCATGGGGTACCTCTCCTTGATGCTTTTTCTAAAACCAGGGAGCTGAGTGGGCATGGCCGCTTGGTGCCAGATTGCTCGCGGTCCCTGGTCCTTCGGTGGAGACATTGAAATGGCATCTGCCTGCCCTGCTAGTCTGAACCCGGGGCTGCCTTCCCCTCTCGTGGGATGGGAGGACAACACTGCCAGCTTAGAGCCGAGACTGGCACAGAAGCCACCTCTGCACCAGCTGCAGCCCTTCTGCATTTGCTATGCTCTGCATTAATCATGAAAAGGGAATCGAGCGTAGGAAGATGGGCATTTTTTAGCAAAATAACCAAGGCTGCGTTCTCCTCTAAGCAAGAGAGCAAAGTTTTTGCTGCAGTGAGTCAACACATAGATGCTTTTGGCATGGGAGGTAACGCTCCCACCCACGGCAGCCATCGCTCCCACAGCCGGGTACCAAGAGGGAGAAGTGGGTTGAGGTGTTTCCCAAGCCGCTCAGCCAGCACTGTCTGCTGGTGTTTCTCCAAGAGCTGTGAACGGTCCTTTCCCATGTGCTCTGCTCCTGGCATGAGACCTGATGGGGACTCCTCACAGCTAGCAGGACTTCTACCTCCGAACCTCACCTTTGGGGAGCTGGCAACTGTCTTTGCTGCTCAGCGCCTCCCTGGCTCCTCATTGCTCCAAGGTTGGTGCTGTCTCCTGAGTCACCCGTCCTCACCGTGGTGTGTGGCAGAGGTCAGCCTTGAGGCTCCAGTTATCCGCTGAGATTCACTTGTGTGGGCTTTAGGTATGAAAGGGTCTATTAGATTATAGTGTTTGGCCTCCTGTGTGCTGTAGGGATGGAAATGCTGCCTACACACTCCTCCATGAGCTGAAGAGGTTGTGTTTGCTCTCTGAGAGGTATCTAATCCTCTGAGAATCTCTGAGAAGCATCTAAATTCATTTGAGCTTGTCGGGCTTCAGCTCCCGGTCCCCAGCTCTCCGTATGTCTCACTGTATAAGAGTGGTTGACATCGCTCTGATTTGAGGGGGGGGTGGCAGAATTTTTGTCAATAAACTCAATATAGCTCAAATCTTTTGCAGCAGGATATTTTCTCCAGCCCTCGGATCAATTTCGTGACTCATCCCTCCAGCCTCTCTGCTTTTTTAGTGTCCCCTTTTAAACGTGGGCACCTTAATTGCCAGAGTTGTTTCTGTGTGAGTCTCAGCAGTGCAATATGTGTAATTCTCTCTCCCAAGAACTGCATCAGCTCTTTTCATCACAGCATCACATTAGGGCCTTGTGTTGGGTTGGTCACCCGTGGTGACCCTTGAGCCTTTCTGGAGGCTCTCTCTTGTCTTGGATACCATCCCTGTTCATAAATACGGCCTGAAACCCTTCTCTGTAGGTGTGTCATTCTGCACTGGGCTACATTAACTTATACAGTGTTTGAATGGGCTCAGCATTACCAAGCAACCCACATTTCACTCTCTTCATCAATATTTACTGTTACATCAATCTTCCTGTCATCTGCTAATTTTTTGAGCAAGGATTTTGTATTTCCTTTGCGATCATCGATGAAAATATCGACTAGCATGCTCCCCGTGGAACCTCACTAATGAATCCCCATTGACAGCTTCTGTTTGAGACCTGTCAGCCGGTTCTTAATCTATTTAACGTGCTTTATTGATACTGTATAGTACTGTCTTCTAAAATCAGGACGTCAAGAAGCACTTAGCACTCTGCCTGTACAGCTGTAATGTACACGGTGCCTTTTTCAGCTCAGCCTGTCGCTCAAGAGTGACATTGGGCTCATTTGACAATATTTCTTATCCACAAAGACACACCGACTGACTTTAATTATAACTTACATCCTTTAATTATGTCTTAATTTAATTCCAGATGAGCCCTGGCTTCTGGGTCTTATATCAGGCTGACCATTTAGTAGTTAACTAGGTCATCTTCACTGCTGGCTGTGAATATTGCTGTGAAGGAGCCATTTGCCATCTGGACATGGCAGCCCCAAGTTTGTTCAAAAAAAGCAGCAGAGCCCAGAAGACTCTTCCCAGCTTCGGGTACACGTTATCTGTGCTGGCTCTTTAGTGCTATTTGGCCACATTAGGTATTGGTGAAGATACCAATGGTTTGGGAAAGCTTCATCTCTCCTAGGAAGTACTTTATCCTGTGTTTTGGGAAAAAAAAAGAAGCATAAATATTTATTGACTACATTTGGTGTTTTCTGCATCATTATGAGCAGTCCTACAATTTCTGCTTACAAATGGTCCTATTGCTGCTTACAAATGAATCTATTTTGTGCCCAAATAGTAGAATTTGGATGTCCAGCCATGCGTTTTCCCCTTCTTTCCCCCTCTTTGGTTTCCCTTATCAGTTTCCTACACATTGTAGTTTTTCATTTGCATTGACCACCCTTTATAGTATATCCCATTTCCACTCTGAGCCTTCATTTAGCAAAGGGGATTTTTAAGCGAGTCACTCACCTTCCTAACTGTGAAATTAGGACTTCACAGATATTCGGCAAACTCTCCCCTTAAAGAAGTCTTATTTTTTCACTCTACTTGTTCAAAGTCTGCCTCTCCAGTCAGGCTGTGACTGCTCAGCCTTTTGTCACCTGCATTGAAAAGTTATCGACTGTAGCACTTAGAAATGCATGTGGTATTTTTCTGCTGGCTCCATGAGATTTCTAGTGTGTGACTCACAAACTGAAATCCTTCATAACGAACTATTTCTCTCTGTCCATTGAGAACATGTATTTAAGGTTGAGTTCCTGCAGTCCTATGCTGGTTCAAGTGTGATGTGCTGTGCCTCTTCCCAGTTCTTGGTGTGAAAGTAAACCTGTGTTTCTTCAAGCACTGATTGCTAAAAGATCTGTAATTCTAAAGAAACAAAACATAATGGCATATATTGTAAGTATACAGTGCCCTCCTCGTCCTCCCCTGCCACCCCTCCTACGCAGAGATTTCTGATCACGTAAACCATCATAGCAGGTTTCAGTAGCGTCAAGTGCATTAAATTTGTGCTCATGAGTGAAAACTTCCCATTTATTGTGCTCCTTTCTCAACCTTACTGCCTCGCGTCATCTCAAGAGCTCGCTGCTTTGCCCGGCAGCACAGCACGAGCAAGGTCTCTGATACTCTTTTCCTGGAACAACCACAGATTAATCCCGCTTTCTATTCTGATTCACAGTCCTGGTATTTTCTCACCCTGCTTTCAACTGTGGTGCTGGGTAGACAGCTGGGCCACAGAGCCCTCAGCAGCTCTGTCAGCCTGCACTCCCTTCAGAAGCTCATCCTCTCCTAGGACCACCCTCACCACGGCCTGGCCGCCATCTGAGCACTCTGCTGTGTGGCAGCACTGGAGGTTCCTTGTGCTCACCTGCCAGAGATGCTGCTCTGTAGAAGACAGTTTTGTTGTTCCCGAGCCCGCTGGCAGGCAGCACCCCCTGGGCAAGGTCCTTCCAAAACCCATCCTCACTCTTCTCAGCTTCGTGTTGTCTCCAGCATGGTTGTCTCCTGCCTTGCTCTGGCAGGGACCACATCTGAAGCGCCGTGTCTGCTGTTGGTGGTGGCTCTGCAGTGCTTCTCCAAGCCACCTGAGCTCCCGAGAAGCAAAAATTGCCAGTGGTGCTGGGAATGACAGTATGAGCCTTGAGAGCCATCAGCCGGGGCTCAGTGAGCTGCAGTGCTGGTGTTTCTCCGCTGGCTCTTTGCTCTGGGAGGGATAATCAGGCTGAATACCCTGATTTACTTGGTCTGTACTGAGCAGACTGTGGGGAGACATGTAGATAGCCCTAATTTGCTCAGGGAACAGCATGTCTAAGGACATTAAAGGAGGAAAATACATTGTCATTACTGCATCCTGACGAAGTGGTGCGCGCAGAGGTGACATCTGAGGCTTTGATCTCTCCCACAGGTTTGTGGCATTAACAAAGGCAGGATTCAGAGCAGCGTGGTGACTCCTAGGAGATGTGCAGCAGGAGGGGACGAGGGTGGGGGTGCTCGGCTGTCTCTTCAGGCTTGGGACATCATGTAAAAGGGCACCACCTCCAGCGTCACCATCTAATTTATGGGGAAATGAATTCCTCCTCCAGAAGTGCCTGATCTCTCCACGGGCTGCACAGCGAGCCTGGGCAGTTAACTCAGATCTCTGACATCAGTCTTGCTACTGGTGGCTTCCAACATGTCCAGAAGATGCAGCTGAAGGTAGGATGAGCCTATAATAATTACTGAAGATACACTAGATAATAGTGTTTATACATAATTAAAGACTTGACTGAATCAAGCTGTGAAGAGCATGGGCAGGTTGACTTTGAGGAGATTTTGGGGCGTTTGACTGAGGGGTTATGGGAGATCTGCTAAACCCCCAGCCACAAGAAAACACCTTCTTGCCCCACAGTAAATGGAAATATGTGTAGTGCTTTGAGGAAATAGGCTGGAGAAGGAAGCAAAAGAAACCTTAGGGCCTGCAAAATCCCATTTTTACAATTAAAAATAGAAAAGCCAAGCTTTCCAAATAGCTTGAATGCTTCAAGACAACCTCTGGAGCTGACGGTGCTCAAGCAGGGGCTGTTAGAAGTTTTTCTTTGCAGTATGAAGTAGGAGGGAAAAAGCACCCAGGGAGAGAAAGCTCAGCTGCATTAATTCTCCCCCTCGGATGTCAGAGATGCTTTGTTTTCCAGAAGTGCTTATTATTCATAAAGCTATCTCATTAGACAGCTGAAACACAGCTCCAGCGTGAGGCTCGTCATGGCCTGGGCCCTACTGCAGAGCTGTGCAGTGTTTTGGCTTTCCACCCCGCAGGAAGTCCTGCCGGAGCCAGCAGGATGGTACTTGGCATCTGCTTTTGGGCACTGGTGCTGATCATAGTTTGGTCATTTTTTCCCAACTGCATTCCTCTTTTGTCCTTCTTTTAATCAAAGGTTTTGTCCTGGATCCTAGGCCACCAACTAGCAGATGTGTGGGCTTAACGTTGCTTGTCATGAAGGTCCTTCAGGTCTCAGCAGCAGACTTCCTGAAGAAGGTACAGCACAAGAGCTCCTATCTCCAGATACTTCCCTTACTTCCAGATGTTTCCAGTAAGCCCCTCTGCCAGCACACAGCATCTTGACTGCCTGCATTGGGGTCACTTGCCAAGCCCAGTTGTGCCGGATCCCTGTTCTGCAATGTGGCTGCTTGGCTTTGCCATTTCCAGACCAACTGGAAGGCTCTGAGGATGAGGAGGACTCTGGTTCTGGGTTTTTGTTGAGCTTCTATGTCCCCTTGCCTCTCCCTGACTGGTGAGTGTTGCTGGAAGCTCTGGTTTGAACCAGAAACCAGTCTCAGAAACTGGTTTCTAACCATCTCAGACTGGTTTCTGACCATCTTGTTTTTGCTGCTGCAAATTACTGGCTTCACGAGCGATGCAGCTGATCTCTGAGGCAGGGAGGAGACAGCATGGCTGCTGCTGAAGTCTTTGGTCCTGCTTCACTGAGAGCGTTCCATGGAGTCCCACCTTTGGGATTTTGTTGGCTGGCTGGAGCCACCAGTGCTCTTACCAGGAGGGACCATGTGCATCCCAGTTTGGTTCCTGGCAGTGAGTCCAGCCCGATGGGTCCCACCTCCTCCCACCAGTGCAGAGCGTGGCCCTGGGGAATCTCCCAGACACCAGACCCTGTTCACCTGAGCAGGGGGGGATGTTGGAGGGGGGTATCAGCCACGGCGAATGTGAAATTCTAAATATTTGTATACAAAGGCCACGCTGAAATCCCAGTCCTGGTCCAGACATCAGAGGTGTCATTTTTGATTTCCCAAACATGGAGAGAGCCCTTTCAGCCCTGGCCTGCTCAGACACTGCAGCTTTAATGTCCAAGCACCCAGCATGTTTCCACTCCCCTCAAATGCATCAATCAGGTCTCCATGAGGCTCTGAAAGAGCCAGTTTGTTAAGCAAACACACTTAGTGTAAAAAGTTTATCCCAGCTAATTAGGACTTCATTGCAATGGAAACAAATTACCCAGCTGTCATCTGCCAAGGCAAACAGCAACGGGGGAGTGGGGGTCCTGGCCAGGCCGGAGACAAACAGCCATCTCAGGCAACCTTATTTATGGCCTTTTTATGTATTTCTGTATTTATTTGGACATTCCTGGGCTGAAGAGCTGGGTTATGGCCGAGCCGCACGCCCCAGCACTTGCATGCCGCAGGCTGGCATTGGCGGCAGGTTATCAGCCACGGGGCTCCCAGGCACAGAGCCAGAGCTGACCCAGGTGGGTGCTGCCCATGGGGACCTGGTGTCTGTGTCCCTGGGCACGTTTCTTTGGGCTTTTCCGGCACTCTTGCTACAAAGACAGAGTTGAGGTGCTGGATGTGCAAGCAAGGGGCAGGTCAGGGTGAGTTGCTGGTCCCTGCTCACAGATGGATGTGGGGAACATGGGACTCTCATGCTGCCATGGCTCTCTGTCATCTCAGTTGGTGCCCTGTGTCTGCATTGCCCCCGATACAAGTCCCCAACAAGTCCCCATCCCTGCCATAGCCTTATTGTCCCCTCCCAGCCCAGATTATTAACTTTTAGACAGGAGAGGCATAAGCACTGCCTGGTAAGGCTCCCACTCATTTCCAGCTCCTTTTATTTAAGCAAATATCCCATCAACAGCCTTTTTGGCTCCTAGAGCCTTTATTGAAAAAGTGGGAGAAAGGAGGAGCTGGGATGTGGGACAGGGAGGCCGGAGGCAGGCGGGGAGCAGAGCCCGGTGGGAGCCTGAGGCCGTGTGGTCCCTGTGGGAGCTCGGGGAGCCGGGCAGGATGGCGCTGACTCCCGCAGCCGGCGCGGAAGTGACAGATAAACCCGTGGGATTAGCAGCGTGTATCGTGTCAGGAGAGCAGCATCCCCTTCCTGGAGCATTAGTCACCCGAGCCTGACGGAGGAGGCGAGGGCAAGTCATCGAATTACCTCCTCCCGCCTGCTCCCAGGTGGCCTGTCCTTGCTTCGTGTCCGTCCAGCTCTGCCCTTTGTAATCATGGTGGGTTGTGCCAGGGCTGCTGTGGTGACAGGTGGAGGACATTGGCTCTGGGGATGGCTGGGTGCAAGCAGCACATTTCTGAGTGGCCATGGAGATGGTCTCCCCTGTTGGAGCCAGCAGCGTGGTGGATTGGGGTGGCACACGCATGGGCATTGTCCCCATCACCCTTGGGGATGCTCTCTGCCCTGCAGGCACTGGGAACATGGAGGACAAGAGGAGATTTCTGTCTTTGTGCTGGGACCTGCCAGCAGGCTTGAATGTCTCTGTGCGCCTGGTGGATAAACCCAGGGCTCTTCCACCCTTCGCACCTACCACAATCACATCCAGGCTGGGGTTTTCTGGTCCTGTCAAGTCGTGAAATTCACATTTGAAGTTCGCATTGTGAGTGAGTTGCCATCCAGAGGCTTTTATACGCTTTCCAAGAGCCTTTCTTTTGCCTTATAGCTGTGAGATCACCATGGCCTTCGCTCTGAGGTTTCTGTCTGTGATGGCACAGGTTCATGTGGGTGGAAAGCCTGGACTGGGGCACGCATCCTCAGAGGGGCCTGGAAGGGGGCGAACAGCAGAGCTGAGCTCTGATAGCTGCAGAGATGAGTCCTGAGACTGGACTGATCTCATCTGGGGAACCTAAGAAAGATGGTGACCCGCTCTCAAAAGGACAGATTTTACTTCATTTCTGGAGCCTGGAGGGGAGCAGAGCAGGGACTGGGGAGTTTGGCATGAGCATCTTGGTTCCTCAGAGTCAACTGGCCCATCTTGAGAGGTAATTTGGAAACGCAAAGATAGAAAGCAGTGAGGAAGCTCTCGTACCACATTTCCCTGCCCAAGAGCTGGGCTCTGTTGCAGGTAGCCCACCACTGCTTCTGAGTCAGCGATGTCACCTTGGTCCCGCACCAACATGCCCAGGGGTGCCTGTGCCCCCAGCTCTCCACTGGAGCCTCAGCTGGCAGAGCTGGAGCACGGGGTGCTGGGCATCTCCCTCCTCCGGCTGACAACTCTCTATTATTAGGGTTTCTAGCTTTCTGTTTCTAGATTGACTTGTTGTCAGTGTTTATTTTTAGCTCCTCCAGTGCTTTGCAGATTCCTCGAGGGATTCTTTCTTTCCCTCTCCCTCCTACAGGTTTGTTTGTAATGTAACCGCATTGATTTGAGCCACGAGCAGGAGCTTTCAACGCCAGCGGGGGCTGTATTGCAGTGCTTGTGGAGAAAATTACCTCTGTGGGTTTGTCTAAGGCTGATGGGTCTGCAGAGCCCAGGCAGCTCAGGGCAGCCACCCTGCAGAGCGGGGTGCTGGGAGGGACCATCGCTCACACCTACAGCCGCTGGTGTGGATGCCTTGCGATCGTCACTCCAAACCACTGGCAAAGTGCGCTGGGTGGTTCTTGACCCTCTTGCCCTTCTCAGCGCTGCCCTCCCAGAGATTTCTCTCTTTTCATTACCCAGGGGGAAAAATTCAGATCAGTATCACCATACTGGCTGCATGGAAACAAAACCCAGGGTCCTCCAGCAGCTCAGCAGCCAGGTTGGATGGAAATTTTTAAGCGTTTTTTTGGGTTGGTTTTTTTTTTAGTTCTTTTTTAAAGCCCTGCATAAAGTAACTCAAAACAAGTTGCGAGTATATTTTGGACTCTGGCGGAGCTGTCGTCGTCACCTCGCTTTGCCCGCTGGCCGTCCCAGACAAGGGCTCACTTTGAGCGTACCCTTCTGCCGAGCAGGGGGGAATGTTTTCATTCCGAATTTAGAGCATCCGTCTCGCCGGGGTCCAGCCCCTCGTCTCCCGCTGAGCCCGCTGCAGCGCGGGGAGCCCGGGGGCTCCCTGCAGCGAGTTTACCTGTCACCACCAGCTCCAGAGCTCTGCTAACGTTTTTCTTAGAAAATATGACTCTCTTTGGACTTAGCCTCCTTCTTCTCGCCCTGGGTTGGCGCTCGGTGGGGGATGTGTGAAGGTACAGTTTGTGCTCTGTTTTTTCCAGGATTTCTGTTATTTTGTAGAGGAGGGTAAGTTTGCTTATTTTTAAACACGTAAAATATAGGTTGATATTCAGTATAGGTTTTCTGTTTTTGCTGGGGAGAGACAGCACTGGGAGGTCCCGCTCAGGTATGGCTTTGGTGGTGGTAGCTCCATCACCGTGGCCCTGATCCAGGAAAGTGCGTTTTTCTGAAACATTGATCTCCACGGGCCGCTCTTACCCTGGGAGATGAGCACATGCTTAAGTGTTTTGTTGGACCTGGTCCTGTAAAAGCAGGGTGCCTTCAGCAGCGGAGGGAACCAAAGCCAACGGTACAAGCAAACCTGAAAGCCACTCACAAGGCCATGAGAGTTAGATCCCTTTGCAGCAGCAAGGCCTGAACGTTGCGGTGTGACGACTCCTTTTCCCCTCCATGGATTAGCCAGCTGCAAGGAGGTGAAAGGAGAACAGGCGCCGTGGCCACATGTCCCCAAGGAGCAGGTGGTGGGATGTGCTGAAGGACAAGGCAGGAACTGCTGCCTGCAGTGGTGCTCTTGGTGGCTTTTGTTTTGCAAAGCCATCCATTGGCCATCACGTAATGGCACTTTCTATCGCAATCGGATCATGGCTGGCTGAAACCATCCTCAGGATTAGCAGAGGGGCTTGGGTACCTCTGTGACAGGCCTAATGTCAGACCTCACTTTAATCAAGCAACCTGGTGCTGGAGGTGAGAGGTTTTGCATGCGGTCTCAGGTGCTGTGAGGCGCTTGGGGCATGGTGGACTTTCCCCTTTCTTCTCTTGGCTGTTCTGCTTTGGGATCTGGCTGCAGCTTTTCTAGGGTTGAAGTTGTCATTGAGGTTTTTCTGATCTTTATTTTTATTAAGTTCATTAGCACATTTCCTATCAAAGAACAGCACGTTCCCTCCCTGTCCTCTTTTTTTCCCCAGTTAATAACCCTTTGCTGGTTTGGCTCGTTTGTAAAAAGAGACAGTAGCTCTGGGAGCAAGTCCTGGTATAATAGACAGACGTCAGCACTTTCAATCTGATCTGAAAAGCGGCGTTAATTCAAAGAGAGGGCTCAGCGAAATGACTGCAGAAGGCCCATGTTACATGTCTGGGGAGCATTGAGCCAACCTATATCAAAACGTGGCAGAATGTGTGTGTTCCTCTGAGCTGCTGAGAGATGCTCTTAACCCAGATGGTTGCTTTTCCTTGCAGAAATGGTCTATAACAGCAGCCTCCTGCTCCTCCCTTCCCTCCCTGAGGCTCTGCTTTGGAGATACCTGTTTCTGAGGCTCACGATGCAACGAAAACCCTTATAACAGTGTTGAGTGGTACAGGTACACAAGATCGTACGGCAAAGGCTAAGCTTTTGTCTGTGCTGCAGGTGCTGGAGGCACGTGTTGGGGAGCTGTTTTGGCTGGGGTTGGATGGGAGGTGGTTATTGTTCCTGAGTATCTGCTCTGCTTCTGAAGGCCCCACCATCTTCCTCAGCTGGGTTTTGTCAGTGCTGAGGAGCAGAGAGAGGACACCAGACTGAGATTTGAAATAAGCAGGGGTAACTGTTGCAGGCCTGTGCTCCATATTTTCTGCGTTGAGGGCTGGGGAGCAAGTGCTGCCATTGCATCTCAGCTTGCTGCTTGTTTGGAGAGAGTCAGGAGATCACCTGCCTGGTGAGACCCTTCAGGGATACGTACCAAGCAAAGCTGAGTCACCTTGGAGTAGGGAAAAGCCTGCATTCATTGAGTGGTTTCAGTAAATCTGGGATTTAGTTTCAGCAGAGATCAGGGTTGCTGGGTGAGTTTGGTTATCAAAGAAAAAGAAGCAAGAGGTACCAGTGTGATGCCCTAAATCATGGAGACAAGGTCTCCCAACTTACCTGTTGTGACCTTGACTGTTACAGGGGATGTTACACGGCACCTTATTCACCATGTGTGAAATGCACAACTGGCTGAGAAACATCTCCAGCCGCTGTTCTCCAGAGCAGCTGGCCCCAGCTCTCCAAAAAGAGGTGTCTCTCTGCAGAGCCTCCGGAAGCTCGACTCTCAGCTGCAGTGCCCTGTGGACCTGCTGGCTGGTTGCATCAAAAGGTTGTTTGGTCTGAGAAGCTGGAAAGCACTCACTCCATGACAGCCTGGATGAAGTTGCAGCAAGGGGTTAAAGGTGCTGTGTCCTGGGGGACCCCCACCCCACAGGCAGCGTTTTCTGTGCACCAAGATGTGTTTTCAGCAATGACCTGCAATGTGTTCTGTGCTGGAGGATGGAGTTGGCAGAAGAGACACCTGGAAAGCATCTGTGTTGCTATTGTCAGAGTGATTAATCCACCTTTTCTTAATTCTTCAGAGCTACAGGTTTTCTCCAAAGACAAACCCTCCCCTGATTTATCTTTCATTGCTGGTTGTTTGCTTTCTAAGTGTCTGAAATGACTTTTGAAGAGTTAGGACTGCCGGCAGCCAGTGCTGCAGAGCACACCACACTGGGCTTTGGAGTCAGCTGGTGCAAAGTCTTACATCATGGGCTTGTCATCGCACTTTCTGTGTTGTCCTTGCATTGTTGGGCAGATGTCTAATGACAGAGAGGGCCTTGCACAACCATGGAGCAGTCTCATGGTCTGATGTGAAGCCCGGCTTCATGATGAGAGGGTCACCTGCCATGGCTCATGTCTGTCGTGTTGGCTTTGCCCAGTGGTTGTGACCTTTGCTGCTGGGTTCTTTGGTTGGAAATTAAAGTGTCTCATCACCTGCATCACTCCAGGCTTGGTCCAGGATGAGATGCAACCCTCTCACATCTCTGTGCCCCCACTGCTGCCTTTGGTGTGGTTGTGCATGAAGGGCATTTTAGGTGCAGGAGCCCTGCTGATGGACGATGCCTCACGTGGAGGACATATAGTGCTGCTGGTTCTCCTGCTGGGAGGTCACTCTCTTGCATGAAGAGGCTCCTGTATTGGAATAAAACGCCTTTCACTGGCCTGGCTGGCGTGGCTGTTCTTCATGGGGTCTAGGGAAATGAGCTTGATGGTGATTCAATAATGCTGAGCATGGTGTAGTGTAGACAGATGGTTTCTGTGAGCTCAGCTCCCCATGAGTGTTCAAAAAGCACAGGCCAGTCCCTGCAACCCTAGAGGATAGGTGGATAGTAAGAGTGAATGGGGAAACTGAGGCACAGAGACTTTAGCTCATAGGTGAGACCATGCAGCGCAGACTGTTGTCCTTTGATTTTCATTGTACCAGATGAAAGCTAATGTGCTGGGTCCTCTTGCACACCCATCCACCACATCCCTTCTCCAAATCATCGAGGCTTGGCTTTGGGGTTGCTTGAGTCAGAGCCGAGGCCGTTTGCTCTTCCCTGAGGGCGGTGAGCGCCTCTCACTCTCCCTCACTCCATTGCTGGAGTCCCTCGTGCCCCAGGCGCCAAGGAGCTCTCCTCAACTTGGCTGCAGAAATGGGCTCAGCATCCCAGAAATTCAGGCTTTCATGTGGGAGCCAATAGTCACACAACCTCCATCCAGAAACCACCATTATCGGCAGCTTGCTTTTTCTTGGTTTCTTTGAACTACAGCTCCCAGGATGCCTGAAGATATGCAGACATCCCGAAGACAGTGGTTTCCCATAAACTTTTGGGGTTTCATGCTTTGCAGGCAGGAATGTTTTTATTGCGTCGCAAATCCCTTCAAGTCCCTCAAACCTCCGTGGCAGTTCCCTGCTGTGGGGCAGCCGCGGTGGCTGGAGGCAGCCAGGCGGGAGGCTCGCCAAGGGCTTTTCTCTCCGGCATTTTTCCCCTTCTCGCAAGAGGGACCTTTTTAAGTCCCTGTCGTGCCTTTTGAAGGGGACGTTTGGGCTGGGAGGAAGTTTGGATGAGCTACAGTTTGCCTGTAGGGATGCCTTTTCCCTTCTTCTTGTACCCATTATTTCAAGGGCTGTTAAGCAGTGTCCTGTGTCCCCATGCACATTGCTGGGCAAAGCGGGGGACACGCTGGTGGGTGAGTGCCTCGGGCAGGGTGGCAAGGGGTTTTCACTGGACTGGGAAGAACTGGGGCCACAGGGAAGAGAAGAAAATGCAGTTTTGTGCACCAGTACAAGAAAGCACAGCAGGCTTGGGTTTTAAATCCTGACGTACTCACAGGAACGAAAGGAAAACTAGAGAGGGAAATTTTCCTTTAGTGTGGAGAGACGTGGTTGTAACAGTGACCTGGTGGGTCCCCATCTCCCAGCCTCCAGCACAGATCCACCCCCGCGTCAGGTGAAACGTCAGGGGACAGGACGTGCTGTGCCCACATCCCATGGGTGTCCCCGCGGCTTCACATCTTCTTTCTGCCCATCCTGGGACAGGTGCTGGGAGCAGAGCGGGGTCTGTGGCATGGGCCTGGCTGCCCCTAGTAACCGCTTACTTTCTGTAGGAGAAGAAATGCAGGGGGTAGAATAGGGCTGTGTGTAACTTGGTGACATTTTATGGCATTGTTCTTCTGACTGTAAGAATATTTTAATGAGTTTTTCCCATTTGCTGCTGGTGGACACCAGCATTGTACTTTATGGTCTGACTTGCAGCATTTTGCCTTCCTCCTTTTTCCCTTTGGTTGATTGAAAAAAAAAAAAAAAAAAAAGCCAAAAAAAACAGTCCAGAATCCTCCATGGATCAAGTTTTAATAACTATTTATTCTATAGGTGCTATTTTAACAGTTTGAGGAGCTTTGTGAATGAAACACAGAAGTGCTGGGTGCTCTTTGTGGGCCACCAGCACCACCAACCACCCAGCCCTTGCCAGAGGCAGCACAGGCATGGGTCAGGCTGTGTCTGTCCCCGTGGGACACATCCTGCCCTGCTCTGCACCATCCCCGAGCAGTGGGGCCAGTGGGACACTGCTGGGGCTCCAGCTCCGTATGGGTGTCCTGGTGCCTCAGGGCTCATTCCCTGCCACCCCTCTCCTGTTCTTCCCTCCAGCACCTTGCACAAGCACACCCGCATACACAAGCACACCCGCGTACCCGCACACAGCTCCTGGCACCTGCCCGCCCATCCCAACAGCGATCGGTGGTGGCAGGCGGTGTGGTCCTGGAGCAGGCAGGTGCCAACCCAGAAAGGAAAACCATTGAGGCTCTGCGGCCGACTGGCGTTAACCACATCACTCCTCTCCTGCCCTTGGAAAAGCCTGGCCGACTGGCAGCCCAGAATAACAAGCTTTTCCATTTGTGTGCACAGCGTTGGACGCGAGGCCATTTAAAACAAGAGCCGGCTCCAGTGCGAGTGCAGCGCTCACTTAGACTAAACAACGGCACGTCGCTCCTGGGCAGTGTGTCCCCTGCACAGGGGGATCAGGCTGAAGGCACAGATGTTGGGGCAGATCAGAACATTATGGTGGAGATGCTGGGTCAGCAGATGGATGGCACGGCAGAGATGCTGGGATGGTGGATAGGGATGGCATGGCAGAGGTGCTGGGATGGTGGATAGGGATGGCATGGCAGGGATGCTGGGATGCCAGACCGGGATGGCGAATTGGGGCAGTGTGGTGGTGGTGCTGGGACAGCAGATTGGGGCAGTGTGGTGGTGATACCAGGACAGCAGATCAGGACAGCACGGCGGGGATGCCGGGATGGCGTGGTGGTGCCTCGCCATGTGTGGGCTCAGCCTGAGCGGTGGCTGGAACGGGTGGAGGATGATGAAGATCCCAGGTGGGCTGAGTCTCCCCAGCTTACCCATCCATGCTGATTGCACGCAAGGAAAGCAATTTGTTGGGTTTTGTACTTTTCTCTTTTCTCTAAATTTGTTTATCTATCTATCTATCTATCTATCTATCTATCTATCTATCTATCCTGGTATCTTTTTCATTTGGATAAAAGATTTAATTGCTAGGGGCAAATTCTGAAAACCAGCTACCAGGGTTGTACGTTGAGCTCTCCTGTCCCCTGCAAGAAGGGAGCACGTCTGCATGTTTCTGTGCCTTGGCAGACATGCACTCAAGCACGCTCACACAGCCGGGTTGGAAGAGCCCAAGTTCTCTGTCCTGCTGCTCAGGAAGGAGGGATGTCATTAAAAATGGTAGTAAAGGGAAATGATAGAGTTCTTTAACATAAGCCAAGTGATGGGGATTTTTTCCAAAGAAAGAAATTTTCGCCCATTTTATTTTGTAGGTGTGTTGAATTGTTGTCTGTAGATGGTTGGACTTCTGTTTTTAAAGTAGATTAAGCTAATTTGGAGGGTGAAGAATATTATACGTGCCATTCATGAAATGGTGCTCATCAGTGATATGGTTTATGGTAAGCACTAAGAAGATCTTTGCTGACGTCTGTTTTTAAGCTGTTTTGCAGCACCAAATGGAGATGACGGGATCTTAATGTCACAAGCTAGCAGGCATGGAGATCCCAGACTAAATATTGCTTAGAGTCTGCAGAGAGAAGAAACTTCTAGGTCATGTTAAGTCATCTTTAGGATCCTACTTCTTCTCAAGTCCTGGAGCCCCATTCATGGGCCAAGTTTGTATCATGGGGTATCTCGGCAGCGTGTCCCGCTGCCTGTGCTCACCCTTGGGCAGCTTCCTGGCTCGGACCCATGTGGGACTGGGGTCACAGCAGAATTCTGCATCCCCTTGGGGGATATTGGTGCCTGAGGAGGGAGATGACACCACTGCAGGTCCCATCCCCGCCAGCGGCACAGGCATGCAGGGCACAGCGTGACTTGCAGGCTGCCGCACGCGTGCCCAGCATCTCTGTTCCTGCACGGACAGCTGTCGGTCAGAGGGGGAACAGTTGTTATTGTCAAAATGCAAATGAATAAAATCATTATTTTGGCAGAGAATTTTTAGGGGAAGGACATGCAAATTTACCTTCCGTTCGGAGTGTACACTGGTATTAAAATACAATGTTTGAAAGCCAAAACAAAGGAACGTTTTAATTTGGGACTCATCAGATGGTTCCTTCTGCTTGGATTAGCATCAAATTCTTTGCAGCAAGTGCTATTAAATTTGGCAAAACTACAGTTTTCAAAGAAAACAAGAAAAAAGTTCTAAAAATGCCATCGATTTCCAGGGCTTGTTGCTGCTTTCATTTGCCTCCGCTGTTGTGAAGCAACTGGCTTGGTACTGAATACTGGACAGGCCAACAGGGACAGACTTTAGGAAAAGCAAGTAGGACATGAGGTTGGGTTTCTTCCTGAATCTGCTTTAATCTGGCCTCTAAATAGCTCAGAAAACCCAGCCCAGGGTTCTGCTTGGAGGTGTGGGATGCCAGGAGGTCTGGTGGGACCTCAGGGCACACCTGAAGGGTGCTGCCAGCCCTCACCGTCAAGGTGGGAGCGAGCAGGCAGCAGGGTCACGAGGCTGCTGAGATCGTTGATGAAAGGTGTGCTGAAGGGATGTGTTGTTTCTTCCCTTGGTCTTCTTTATAAACACCCTTCACCTAAACCCCACCTTTCCACAGTTCTTGGAAACAGCCGTGCTGCTTATTTATACGCACCTGTGAGGTATTTCCATCCTTCTGCCCCTGCTTCCCTTCTTTCATCCCTGGGTGTACCTGCCCACCTTGTGTTGCAGATCAGAAATAGAGACTAGCCGCTGACTCGCTAATTGTAATGCAGCCTGATAATGCCAACTATAATTAGCTGTACGTATCAAAGCAGTTTTGCTGGCGGAAGTTTTTTGTGACCCCGTTATCGTACTTTAAATAGAGGATCACATCTGCTCTGCCAAGCTCCTTGCTGCACAGCCAGGTCCTGCAGAGTCCAGCGTGGTCCTTCCCAAGGAAACCAGCCCAGCGTTGTGCTAGGTGCTCTGCCGGGTTTGTGAAGAGCCAGGCCTGGGAAAGCAGTGCTCATCAACAATCTTTAAGTGCCGCTTACATCCCCCAATACGTGGTGGGTGTTGGAGACCACTGAAAGATCTGCTTCTTTCCTGAAGTCACTGTGACCAGCCAGGTTGTGCCAGCGCCACAGGGCTGTCCTGGGTTGTAGTTGTCGGGGTTTTGCAGCTCTGACCTGTCTCTCCTTTATGGCTTTAGGGCAAGAGGCAGCTTGTGCTGGTGTATGCTGTGGCGCAGGGAAGAACAGTTCAAGGTCTCTAAATATGGCATCTTGTCTTGAGCTGCAGCATCACATCCCAGGGCTGTCTCCATGCTCCCTCTTGTTGAGGCCTCTGGCTTCTTTTGTTATCATCTGCAACTCCTGCCACTCCTTCCCCATCTGCAGCATCCTCCCATCCCTCTCTTTGGCCTTGGGAAGCCTCAGCACACTGACCAGCTGTCCTTCCTCTGCAGCAACCACCCCATTGAGTCAAAACAGGCATCACCAGCTTTACTCAGTCCCACCAGACTGGCTGGTTTAGCTTGTGGAGACCCACCCCTGGCAGGTGGGTGAGCCAGCACGCTTGCAGAGCTCACCCCCTTGGCAGCGCAAAAACCTTTGCCTTCTTCTCTGCAGCATCAACCAACCTCGGCCCATTATCCAGCTCACAAACCTGGCGTGATAATGCATGGTAAAGTTTGTTTGAGTGGATTCACCTGAATTCATGACTTGCTGAAACCGTGGCTGCCCGCAGCTGCTCTGTCACGTTGTCTAATCTGTCCTGAGCTCCTCGGGGAGGTAGATGAGCGCCTGTTCCCCTGACATAATGTTCAACATTGTGGTGCTCGTTGGGGGAGAGATTCCCTAATGTAATAGCCCACAGGCAGACCTTGGGCAGTAGCAGCATCAGATCTCACAAGCTAATCACGGTAGAGTCAGCGTGAGCAGTGGGACGCTCAAGTCCCGAGGGAAACCCAGGGACTTGGAGAAGCTGCCAATGAGTTCCTCTCCCTGCGCAGAGCCAATGCCCAGCTCTTGGGGTGAGGGACCAAACCTCCCAAGGTGCTCTGTGCTGTACTGCTGTGGGGAATGCAAGCCCAACTGAGTTCCTATGTTGCTTCCTTGGAGAAGGCACCTTGCTGCTGTTTGGGTTGAACTGTTGTGTTCTGGCAGGAGATCACCCAAGCTTCCCATTTCCAGCCCTGGGCAGCACTGGGGGAGTGGGGAGTGAGCCCCCAGAGGTGCAGCAGAAGGGCAGTATCCCATGCAGACATGGGGGTTCATCAGCAGAAACTCTGGGTGGGCAACCTTGGTAGTCAGTGACTGTCCTTGAGCCAGGGGAACACATTGAGGGCAGGTTTTGCTCAGGGAGTCCCCAGTGCTTCCCACCCACCACTCACCTGGAGCTAAGGTGTGAGCTGGGCTTGGGAAGTCCCTGTGGGCAGTGTCCTTGCGTGTCACCCTATGACCCAAAACACTGGTGGAAGAGCTCAGTCTATGGCTTGTGCACCCCAATCCTGGACATTGCTTATGGATTTAGGAGCCTGAGCAGGATTAATGTGAGGAGAGAGGAGTATATGACTGTCTGCAGCTCACCAAGTTCCCTGTGTTCTCACCTAGAAGCCCACGGATATCAGACACCAGTGGACGAAACCACTTTCCTGAGTGGTGAGGACAGGAGCAGGACAGCCTGCCAGTGGCGGGGTGGGGCTCTCAGGGCTCCCTCCTCCAAAGCTTGTCTGGGGACCCCAGAAATTTTGGTGGGAGTCAGGGCAGTTTTCAACATCGCTACCTCTTCTTTCTTCCCTTCTCAGTCAGAACAGACAGCAAATCAGGGCCATGCAGGGCAACAGGGGCTCACAGTTTCCTCTGGGGATGCCAGTGAGGTTTGGTGGCACGTTGTTGTATCAGGAGGGCCAGAGAAAGCCCAAAGCCAGTGGAGATGAACCTGAAGCATTTCTGCCTTCTGCCTGGTAGACCCTCCTCAGTTGAGTCTGGTCCCCCTCATCCAAGCCTGGTCGCTCTCATCTGAGCCTGGTCCCCCTATCTGAGCTGGGTTCCCCTTGGCTGAGCCCAGTCCCTGAATCCAAGCCCGTTCCCCAGTCTGAGCCCGTGCAGACTCGTGGTTATGTAAAGACCCAGCGATCACGACCGGGAGATTCTTCAGTGTTGGAATCTGAGTCACATGGGGCTGTTTTATTTCCCCCTTTGCTAATCTCGTTTCTATAGAAACAAGATTGGGAGGAAAAAAAAAAGAAAAGAAAAAAAGAGCCAAGCACAGAGCGAGCGAGAAACCTGAGGTGATGGGTGAGGGAAGCGGAGGTGGTGGATGAGGCAGTCGGGCAGCGCGGGGATCCCAGCTGGGATGGGAGCGTGCCTGTGGTTGTGTGTGTCGAGGGCACAGGGACTCTCCCAAAGAGCCACTCTCGGATGAGCGGCTCCTCCAGCAGCGGTTGATCAGCAGAGCTCGGAGGGAAGGGAGCACAGGCTGTGCAGGTGAGTGAGCGTTGCTCGTGCGGCTCCCGGGCATCTTTCACCAGCACAGCACGGCACACCGCAGCTGCGCCTGGCTCGCCAGGGGTCCCGTCCTCGGCTGCTGCTCTGGCCACACTGGCAGCTGGAGCCGGGGCCGGTGGGCGCTGTGCCCGAAGCATGCTGGTGATTGGGGTTTGCTGGAGTGGCATTCATGTTCGACGCTTGCCCGGAGGCTGGCTGGGTGTGTGGCCAGGCACGTTCCCCTTCTGAAACCTCTCTCTCCCAAAAGGCTGCTGCCTGCTCGCAAGGCACCTTTAGCTTCAGTTATTTTTCCTCTATTTCATTCTAACTGCACTTGTGCAAATACAATGCTCACAGGAGCCGAAACCCACAGCTGCAGGGAGCGCAAAGAGCTGTGCTTGCTCCCAGCCCTGCTCTTCCCGAGGCAGCGTCCAGCTCCCTCGCAGCGGGATTTCCCTTCCCCAGCCTCCAGGCCAGGCTGTGGCCGGGATGCCCATGGGGATAAGCCCAACTCAATAGCTGTTTTTGCTATGACTGTTCCCAAAGGGAGGACCAAATGAAAATGCTGCTTGTTTGCCTGCTGCCAAGTGCCTGGGCTGCCCACAGCCACTGCACAGCTTGTCCTGGGACTTTTGCTTGCCTGTGCTAATTCCAGAGGCTGGCAGCTGCCTGCCAGGAGCTGGGTTAGTTCTGAACCGTGTACAAGCACATGCTGGCTCTCGAGTCTCGGGCTGGGGACTGCAACAAGTGGGAGTTATTCCTGCCTGGGCTAAGATGTCTCTGTCTCTGTTGGATGGATGGCTCCTGCCTGGGTGGTGACAAAGGATTTGGCTGGGTGTGTCGGTGGAGCAGGATTGTTACCGGCACTGCCTGTCCCATGCCAGTTCTCGTAGCGGCTCTGCCTTGTGACCTCAGTCATCCTATGCCCAAGGCACGGTGCAGCGTGGGCCACGGTGTGCCCTGCAGCTCTGGCCGTGGCATGGCTGGGTTGTGCAGTGCCAGCGGCTGGGTGAGATGCCACATGAGCACCTGGGCTTCTGCAGGCACACACTGACTCTGATGCCTGCAAACTGCTGAAACACGCTGCTTTTTGCAGAGACAGCCTGTGATGTCCCTCCAAGGGCCATGGCAGGGGAGAGGGAGGGCCTTGGAGCTGAGGGGATGGGGACTTTGCTTGTCATCACTTTCCAGTTGTGACATGGCGTGGGGGATGCAGCAGCGAGCCATTGCAACCCCCGGCCAGATTCACGCCTGTGCACGGCTGATGAAGCTGGAGGGATGAATCGAGTCCCTGTGTATTTCTGTACTAAGTCAGCTTTGGGAAATGTCATTGCTCATCCGCCTGCCCAGCCAGTGAGGGGGTGGAGGATGGCGCTTCAGACCCTTGTCCTCACCCAAAAGGGCAGTTGAGCAGATTTTTGTGCTGGGGTGCTGTGTCCTGTGATGGCTCAGTGAGGTGGCTGAGCCACAGGCAGGATGGGGCTGGGCTGCCAGCCCACCGTGTCTCTGCGCTGCCTGTGCTCCCACGTCAGGCTGGTGTGACACGGCATGTTCGGGCAGTGCAGGTGGTGTGGAAGCTGCTCCCCACGCAGAGACTGAGCCTTCCCCCTTGGCCGGGGTGGGCTGTGCAGGCAGCGAGGGTCCGAGTGCTGCTCTGAGCACCCTCCACACATCCTGGTTGAACAGCCCACCAGCACACATCAGGCTGGGGACAGAACTGTCCCCATGCTCTTAGCAGCAGCGTCTGCCTCTGCCTGCTGTATGCCTGCAGTGAGGGCTGGGTGCTGTGGCTGATCCCGGGGGGGTGTTTGCAGCTCCAAGTCCTGCTGCCCCTATGTGCACACGAAGTGCATGCAGGATTTGCATCCCCATGCCCTCCAGCAGCGACGTTCCTGCCTCCCCGGCACTGCCAGCTCTGCTCTGCCGGGAGGTTTGGAGGGAAGGGCTGAGGATGGGTATTGCTGCACAAGTCTCCAGGGCCGATAACTATTTCTGGGGAAAAGATGCTGTGTTCTGACTTAACGGCTGACATGGGACTCTGAACATGTGTAATCTGGCTGACAGATGGCAAGTCATAGAGGTGTGATTTATGATACAGCACAGTAGCTGAACAACCTTCTCTCGTCGTCAGGAGACGATTCTTCCCAGTGCTGCGGTTCATGTTTCAATTGATGGTTTTCCCTTTGTGTCCCCTTGGCTCCTCGGCAGTGTGCGGGGACCACCGGGAGCCTTGGCAGGTGCTGGTGTGGCTGGATGGGTCTGCCAAGCCCCGGCAGTGCCGATGCTGAGCTGCTGCAGAGATGCTGTTTCTTACAATGGGGTGGGCAGGTCACCCCAAATCCTGCCAAGGCTGGACCATGAGCACTCCCATGGAGCGAGCAAGGCTGGGGGTTGGCCTTGTCACTGTC
Source organism: Streptopelia decaocto (assembly GCF_964273445.1). Taxonomy (NCBI): domain Eukaryota; kingdom Metazoa; phylum Chordata; class Aves; order Columbiformes; family Columbidae; genus Streptopelia; species Streptopelia decaocto. Next base: position 8,731,805 of record NC_138668.1, on the reverse strand, counting down.
CCTTGGCTGGGGTGAAGCTGGCTCAAGGCAGCAGTGGCTCTCTGGGGCTGCTGGTTCCCCAGACTGGCACTTGTGGTGCTGAGCATGCTGGTACTGATGGGAGAAGGCGCAAAAATCTTGCCGGTCAGTGAAGCGCACAAGAGGATGGATGCCGATAGCTGTAGGGAACAAGCTGCCTTATTCGCATGGCCTCTCTGTGCCTCAGTTTCCCTGCCTCTACCTTACAATCACTAACGCTGATCCTTCTCAAGGGATGGGCATCTGTTAGTGTTTGGAAAGCACTTGGAAAGTAAAAGTGTGTTCCCAGCAGCGTCCCCTTCCCATGTTAGAGGCTCACCGCTGCTGCCACCCATGGAACACAGATCCCAGCCACAATGCCCAGCGTGGCTGTAGGAGCGTCCTGACCCTGGGAGCTTCCCGGGCCCGGCGGACTGGGGCAACTGCAGCACAAGGAGCTCAGGGAAGTGAATCCACAAGCAGGGCCTAGTGGGGCAAAGGCGGTGGGGCAGAGCAGGCTGTGGGTGTCAGGCTGTGTTTGCCTGTATACAGCCACAGCAGAGCAGGTATGATTCATTCCCTCTTCTGCAGTACATTTTATGTAAAGCAGCACCGTATAAATAGCCAGATGATTCTGTAATGTGCTCCTGGCTTTCTAATTAGTGATGCGTCTGCTGGATCTTTTGGGTCTGGCAGAGGTGAGAGGAGGCTGGTTCATTGCCGAGCGCTGGGTGAGTTGCTGACAGCTGTCGGGGAGGTACTGGCCCATCAGAGCAGTTGCAGCTGTCTCCTTTAACCTGACTATGGGCAGCTGGAGGTGGTGGGTGAACCGACTGGGTGACCAGTAGGCTGAAAGGTTGTTCTGGGGGGTCACCCAGCATCTCAAGATTCTTGGTCACCTGGCTCATACGTGGCTTCACTTGTCCACGTTGCGTCAGTCAGGTGTAGGCAGCGCCTGCCCTGTGCCAGAGTGCCTTTCTCCCTGCGCCGTCCCCTGTGATGCTGTCCCACAGGGGGAGTCATGGCAAGATCACATGTCCCCGAGCACACTGGTGGCTTCTCCAGCCCCACCAGCACACTCTGCCCCCAGGGGCTAATGCTCCTTTATTCTGAGCCCTGCTGGCACGTCACCCTGTTTTCCCCTGCCAGCTCTACTTGGCGGATGCTGTTGGCTCTGTCCAGTGGCTGCCCCTTCCCTGCCTGGGGCAGATGGATGCGTCTGGGTAAACTTCCTGGGCTGTAACATTGTCCAGTGGAGTTGATCACAAGGGGCATGTACCAGCACAACAGGGACACTTGTTTGTTGCAGAGGGCAGCTGCCGTCTTGCATCCATGCAGGTGGTTTTGGATTTCCCAGCCCCCCATCCCTGCTGGGGACCAGTTTGGGAGGGGTGGTTGTGATGGTGTGGGGAGTGTGGTGAGGATGGGCTGAGCATAGCAAACAGGATAGCATTCTCCAGGCAGTCCCCAGATCTCGTGAGATCAACATACTGCCGTGTCCCGGCAGCTGGGGATGGAGCCCTCACCCCTGCGGAGCGGCAGGAGCCTCTCCTGGGGAGGTAGAAAGCTGGGCAGTGTTAGGGCTGCCACAGCGGGATCACTCAAATGCTGTTGATTAGATGCTATCAGAAGCCAACAGCACTCGTTCCCACCACCCAGCTCATCCCTGGGTCAGCCCCGAGCCCTGCTAGCTCCAGGCTCCACACCATACCAGGGGCTGCTGCAGAACATCGGTGATCAGTGCCTACAACTCCCCAAACTGGGATGTATTCGGTACAGCCAAGCTTTGACACCAGATCAGAGGAGAGGCGAGGTGGCGGGGATGGTGTTAGTGCAGGGCTCTGCTCTATGGGTTTTCGCATGGCGCCTGGATCGCTCCTCTTCGAACATCTCTTCCTCCAAGCGGGGGAAGGCTGGGGTTTGGGTTTCTTGTTGGGTTTCTTTTAAGGCAAACCTCATCCTTTACATCAAAGTAGTATTTCTTCTCAAGAATGTAAAGAATGACCCTGGAAGGTCTGAGCAGCTTTTTCCCGGCGGTGATCGGAGAGACGAGAGCCTTCTCCAGAAAGCTGTCTCCACCCTGTCCCCAGCAACAGCAATTCATAAGCTGAAAAATAAATCAATAACCAGAGTTAATGAATTGAAGATGTCTATGTTTAAAATGTATCAGGAAAAAAACTGTTAGCTGGTCGTGGTTGGCTTAATTATTGTGGGGAAAGGCAGGGAGCTCTCATTTCTGAGAAATACCTTCTTTTTTTCTTTCTTTTTTTGGAGGTATTTTGTTTGGTCTAAGCCAGTCAGGGCTTGAGAGGAGAGGATGATTGGCTTTAGCAATGTGTTAGCAAAGGTTCAAAGTCTGCCCCAGGTCTGTCCTTCATCCCCTGGGACCTGTGTCAAATTGCTCCTGTCCCCTTCCCTGCGCAGCCTGGGGCTGGCTGAGCCGCGGCAGTGTGTCGTGCCGGCGCAGGACCGAAGGAGGAGAGGCAGCAGCCGTGCCGGTGTGCATGGCAGGGCTGGCAGATGGCACCTGTGCCACCAGCCTGGTCGTGTGCCCAAGTTGGAGTGTCCCAGCTCCCCAGGCTGCTCCTCCCTTGCTCCCACTTCTGCTCCCAGTGAACTGGCAGCAGGGACGGGTTGTGGAGCCGTTTTTGGCTGCAAGCCAGGGGTGCCAGCCCTCGGCACAGCTGGCACCGGGATCTTTGTGTGCTGCAGGCTCAGAGACAGTGTGTTGTGCTTTGGGACAGTGGTGATCTTCTGTGGAGCGCTGGGGTGGAGGGGATGTGCAGCGTGGCCCCGGAGCCTGGGGATTCTCCTCTCCCTGGTCCCAGGAACTGCGGGTGACACTGGATCATCCCGCCTGGTGGGAAGGGGCATTGTCAGTGCAGATTGTCAGTTGCAGCTGAACCTGTTTGCTCGCAGGCATTTCTGTTTCCTTCTCCAAAACATCTCTGACATGGGCTGATTTCCATGTCAGCCCTCAGCAGGAAAGCTGTCTTGGTGTCTGAGAGCCCCAGCTGGGACCCTGCAGGGGCTCTGGGGCTCCTCCGAAGGAGTGTGTGGCCGTGGCAGAGGTCTGCTTTGCTTCTCTCCACCAATGCTTCTCTGGCTGCCTGGTCCCTCTTGGGCAAGCACTTGCAAGAAGCAGAAGCAGCCAGCATTTCTCCAGCATTGGCTGTCACCGGTTTGCATCTGAGCAGGAGCATACGGCCTAGGGAGGTGATTTTGCTGCAGAGGGGAGTGGGACCCAGTGCTAACTCAGCCTGCCAGGCTCACAGCTTCAGTTTTGCTAACAGCAGACTATGGACCTGTGCTGGTCCTGGCTTCATGAAGCGATGCTAAACCTGCTGCTGCTTCACCTCTTTCCCCCAAGCCTGGTGCTGCCTCATCCCAGTGCTACTGACCCTCCGGGAGCCCTTTGCTTCAGCTCCGAGCATCACCTGGCTTTGTGCCGTGGACCAGCCGCTGGGAGCCAGAGTGCTTCAGTGACATTAATGCCTTTCCTCTCCCCTTCCCCAGGTCGGAAAGCAGCCTCTCTAGGTTTGCCCACCGCTTGTCAGTTAAGCAGAAGCAGGAGAAGAGAAGGAAAGCTGAGTATGCCTCGGCCGAGCTGTCTGCCTTCCGGCCCAGGTCTCTGAGCATTGAATGGTAAGAGCTGCAGGACAGGGCTGGGGGAAGGAGCTGCTGCCTCTCCAGTCCCCCTCCTGTCCCCTGTCCCCACTGCTGCCACTCTCTGTCCCTGTCCAAGCAACATCCTATGGGACAACACCCCTTCAACCCCCTCCATCTGCTGCGGAAGTATTGAGCCAAAACATCCCCCCTCGCCCCAGTGCAGGGAGCAGTGAGGAGCCCCAGGTGGCTCCTTCCTTAGAGGGCTGAAGAAGACCCCATGAACTGAGCCATGGGGGTCTTTGGGGGCTCATAGTGGGATGCAGACATGCACGTCTGCTGGGTTGGGGCATGTGAGTGCATGATCTGCAGGAGACCCTGCTGCCAGCTCCTCCTCTCCTCTCCCCTCCTCCATATTCCTTATGGGAGGTGCCAGAAGATGCATCCTGCAGCCTCTTGCTGCCCAACGCACCTCTGTTGGACAAACCAGGGCCAAGAGCAGTAGCGGGACAGCCGCAGCTGGCATGGGGGCAGCAGGAGCTGCAGGGGCTCCCCCTTGGCACCATGAGCAGTGTTGGGGTACAGAGCTGCCCCAGCAGGAGCCCCGTTTGCCCAGCCCGGAGGGATGCAGCGCTTCCTTCCCCGCTGCTGCGGCGCCTGCGGGGCCCCTCCTGCCGAGCGCAGGTCTCCAACTGCAATCTCTGTTCGAGCGGGGAGTAATTTATCCTGGGTTTCTAAGCTCTGATGCAACAGCCTTGGAAGCAGATCACAGTCAAACATCGCAGTGTTAGAAGTGACCTGCTAAGGATATTTAAAAGAACTGGAAATTGCATTGCTTTCTGCTTCCTTAGATGGATAAAGGAGGGTAAAACTTTTTTTTTTTTTTTTAAGAAAGAAAAAAAGAAATGCTTAGAAATTGCAAGAATGTCGAGTTTGGTTTTCGTTTTCCCTGCTTTTTTTGGAGATCTTTCTGGCATTTATTGTATGTTCTAACACTTGAGTGTGAGTCTGTGGAGTCCTCCTCAAAGGCTTCCTCTCTCTGTGAGGTTAGTTAGGCATCAAAGCTAACTAGGTATTAATGAGGCCAGACAAAGAATTTAAGCTATTTGGTGACAGATTGCTTTCTTCTCCAGTTGCACAACTTTGTTCCCTTTGCTGAAAAGATGTCATTGGGAAAGCTGTTCTGCAATCACTGTGAATCTTCCAAACAGACAAATATGTGAATTTGTAATATACCAAATAGGAAAAGAAGCAAATAAGTCATTAAAAGTAATCAGAGTTTCTCTTTATTCATAATAAAGAAGCAAGATAAGTCAGTAAATCTCTTTTCTCCCTTTAAATGTCTCTTTGAAGCCCTCGGATCCTATTTTAGCACCGCTGTGTCAAGGTATGTTTGTGATACGTTTTAAGTCACTCTGTAGCTTTTTCCTGGGGAAACCATCTGCCTTGTATGAGTTTGCAAAACACCGGGGGCAGCAGCGACACCACAGCAGTGGTAGGTGATGCTATTTTATGGGGTTTTTGTAAGCCAGCTTGGAAATGAGCTCTTGGAGAGGGGGAATCACCTCTGCTTTTGGTTTGCCACATGCCGTCGCGTTGGAGATCGAGGCTGGAAAGCGTGAGGTGTGAAAGGACCTGGTGCCACCTCTGCTGCAGGGACACGGCCACGGCTGGGCTGGCTGGGAGGAGGATGACTGCCCTGTGGTTCTGGGTTTTATCTGTGCCTGGAGACGTCTTGAACTGGATCAGACATCTGACCTGGCACCCAGGCTTGGGTGGACTGGGGTGCTGGGACTTGGGTGCTTGGTGGCACTCAGCAGCAGGACACAGCAGAAGGGTGACCCACGGGGGTCGCAGTGACAAGGAGCCAGGCAGGGAGCAGTGGGGTGAGGACCCTGCCCGCCACCTGCTCCCCCATCTCGATTTGCTTGTTAACCCTCTCCCTGGTGCCGCGGTTAGGAGGACGACCCAGGAGCTGTGCTGGCTGTGGTGTTGCAGTGCAGGAATGTTACTGGTTTGACGTGCATACAGCCCAGTTTCCAAAGGGCAGCGGGGCCACCTGCACGCCCAGCATGGAGCACTGCGTCCCCGCAGGACAGACATGCTGCTGGCAGATTTTCACATGTGCCGGTGGTTCGTGTGCCTGGTCCACACGTGCACGCTTGCCCTCAGGGAGGCACTCGGCAGCTTTTCCCATGCAAGCACCAGCCTCCTGTGCAGCCGCATCCTGCAAAGGGCGCATCTGGTCTTTTCCCTGGTGTGAAACATTAGTTCTCCCTTTACCTGATACATCTTCAGGGATCTGTGATCAGCATAGCAGGATCATCACCCTCAGTTAGTTGCTCCAAACCTCTGTGCTGCACACAGGGGAAGAGCCTTCAGAGCTATGGGTGTCACTGCCCCCGCTCGCCCCACACCTTGCACCTGAGCTCCTGGGCAGCAGGCAAGGGAAGCATGGCTTGTGCCTTTGCAAATACACAGAAGCCTCATTTGGCTTCCAGAGCAAATATCTGCATGCATCAAATCTGTATGTATTTATAAGCTTAACCCAAGGTCAACGATGTGTCGTTTTACCTGCCTCTGTGCAGAGGGTGAACACACAGTGTATGATAGGGAGTTCAGCTGATCCCATGTGGGTAGGAGGGGGATTCAATAGCAATGGACTGTGTTTTCCTAAATCAGGAGCTTCTGGGAATCCTGCCCATCTGAATCTCAAGGCCTGAAGGCAAGGAACAGCTTGTGGACCTGCCGGTACCTGTTGCCAAGGAGGAGGCAGAGATTATAGGCACAAAATCATCAGTGCCCATTGCTTTGAAAAGTTGGGTGTCAGTCTGGTGGAAGGATTAATGTTTTCTCCCTGAAATTCCTACAAAAACACTGTCAGTGTCTCTGCCATAGCAAAAGCATCCTTACGTCTCATCCCCACGCAGGGCAAGCTGAGCCAGTTTTTCATCATTCTCAGGTGCTCAGGTGGGACTGGATGGAACTGGGGTAACCAAGAAGGAGATGTACAGTGTCACAGTGTCTGCCTAACACTGTGTCCCCTGTGCTGAGCACTGCCAGGTAGGGTGGGAACAACAGATCACTTCATGTCCCCTTGGCCTTGCTCCCTGTCCATGAGGACACCTCGAAGCCCTGTGGGGCAGAGTCCCTGGGCGATGGCAGCTCTCTGGGACACAAGATGCAGTTATTTGCTGCCACAATAAATAAGGTGCTGAATGTCCCATGCTGCCTACCCAAAAGTGCAGTCTTGCAGTCCCTGCATCTGTCAGAGCACATCTCCCCTGCTCGCCGGGTGGGATGTGCTCGTGTGTTGCATTTCTCCCTGGGCACAAGGCAGGCTTTATCTGCACAGCGTGTGTTTATGTGCTGCACCAGGCGAACGGAGCACGGTCCTGCTCCCAAGCGCAACCGTCAGTGAGCGAAGCCTCGTTAGTTCCACTTATTAAAAAAAAATTGCTGGGGGGGAAGGGAGAGAAGGCAGGGAAAAAGTGAAGTATTGAGAAAACACTTCTTTCATTCATATGTTGTTTACTGAAATAAATACTTCATTATTAGGCTTTTTTTAGGCTATTTTTTTAAAAAGTCAGTGCTACAAAGTCCCCAGTGTTAGGGCCCGTGAATGTGCCGTATCACCTCAGCCCGGTGCCCCCGCGAGCCGGGGTGTTGCTGCCTGGAGGTGCCCAGGGAGAAGCACCGTGGGGAGTGGGGCAGCACGAGACTTTCCCGAGCTTGAGGGAGAAACCTGGGGGCTGCTCCTGTCTGGCTTTATTTAGGTTTGCTGATTCCCTTTCTTGTCCTCTTTGCTGGACGGTGCAGGCTTGTGGGGCACCAGGGGAGCTTGGGCTCCAAATAAAGGGCAGAAACTTGCAATTGAGGCAAGGAAGCATTTTGGGTCCAATTGATTAAAACTCTGCTTTCTGCTGCTCTGTGATACTAATCTAGCTCCAAAGCCTAAGCACAAAGGTGTGCAAGACAAAAGCACTCTTTATTTGAAGCTCACCGCCTTCTGCTGTTGGAGTGAAGAAGGTGAAAGCTGATGGCTCTTGCAGAGACCTCTCACCATCCCTACAGCAACTGCAAAACACTAGCAATCCCTTTTCTCCCCCCTTAGGGTGAATCAAGGCAAAGAGAGCTTCCTCTCATCTTGTGCGTGTCACTTGAGAAATGATCCACATTTGTCTTTCCTCTTAATCGAATCTTAACCCAATAAAAGGTCTGCAATCTGCTGGTTTACACTTGCCTGCGTGGAGCCTGTGAGCCTGTGTGCCCCTCTCGCATCCTTCCAGCTCTGGTGCTCATCAGGAGTTCCACCCTGGCAGGTTTGTCCTCCTGACATCCATGTGTTTCTTCCCTTCCCTTCCCTTCCCTTCCCTTCCCTTCCCTTCCCTTCCCTTCCCTTCCCTTCCCTTCCCTTCCCTTCCCTTCCCTTCCCTTCCCTTCCCTTCCCTTCCCTTCCCTTCCCTTCCCTTCCCTTCCCTTCCCTTCCCTTCCCTTCCCTTCCCTTCCCTTCCCTTCCCTTCCCTTCCCTTCCCTTCCCTTCCCTTCCCTTCCCTTCCCTTCTTATTGGTCTGGTTTTCTTCTGTTTGTTCCTCTGCTTCTCTTCCCCCCACACTCCTTTTCCCATACTCACCTCTTGTTGCCCACCTTGATTTTCCTCTGTATTTTCTTCTTGGTTGTTTGCTTCTACTTGCTGCCTTTTCTGTTTGGGCCCCTCAAGATTTTCATGTCAGACAGCTTTCCTGCAATCCATGGTCGAAATAGCCTATTCCCATGGTGGCTCAGGAAGAATGCAGTGCATTCCTCGCTTCCCCCATCCCCTTATCTCGGTTCTGCTCCTTGGCTGCCCACCACAAGCTGTTAAAGCAACACTGGCAGGAGCATGTCGTCTGGTGGTTAGACACATGGGGACGGAGCCAGCCGGCTCGCGTTCAGTCCTGCCTGTGTCTTGTTTTGCTGCCTGACCCCTGACATGTTGCTGAATCTCAGCTCCTCACTTCCCCGCTGCCGAGGAGGGGGATGCACAGGGACGTGCCTGCCCCGGTGCAGACCATGCCCACCCAGATGTGAAGGTGTGGAGCGGTTTTCCCGGCATGTCCCAGCACCAGGGCTGGGTGTAAAGGGCTGTCAGGCATCCCTCTGTGATAGGACCATGGTGCCACAGGGCAGGAGCTACAGCAAGGCACAGGAACTGTGCTGGCACCACTGGGCTGGCAGAGGCGACACATGTGACTGCTGCTGCACTCTGTACGTGTTTTGGGTTTGGTTATAAAGCAAAAGGTTTTTAATGGAAGTGTGTTTATGAAAGTTGTTTAAACATTTATAATGCAATAATATTTCCCCTGTGAGTTTAGATGGTCTTGTGTGGTGTGGAAATTCTCCTTAAATTGAAATCCATACCATGGAAGTGCCTGGTATTGCTCGGCCTCCTTCCATAGCTGTTCTTGGCTGACACGGGCAGGCGGCGTGGGTGACCTGTCCCCATCGGCAGGCTCCTCGCCTTCTGGCACCCGAGTGCCACGGTCCCAGGGCTGCAGAGCCCGTGGGAGGTGCTGAGTTGCCGGCTGATCCGTCCGTCTGTTCCCCAGCCAGTGCACTGGAGGGGCTGCTACTGCAAAGTTCGAGGAGCGCCTGGTGCTGTTCCCATCGTGGTAATCTGTGGCCGTGCAGGACTCTTTGCTTGACAGTCGTATGTTTGCTGGGGAAAGCCAGCACAAAGTGAATTGTCAGCAGTGTTTTGGGAAGTGGAAAGGAGCAGCACTGCAAAGACAGAGTGCTCAGAGCTGCTCTGGGTTTCGCAGCCCTACTCAAGCTGTCTTACTCCTAACTTAATCTGAGTATTGGAGCCCCTTCTCTTCCCAGCCAAGGAAGCTCTTAGTCTGAGTGAGGAAAAGAAAAAAAGGGAAAAACAGACCCTGAGCTTTCCAGTGAAGGTGAATAGTGCCAGAGCCTCGGAGGTGTGTGGGCATCGAGGAGCCAAGAGATGCTCTGGGCAGGCTGAGATGTGGGCACCACGTCTGCACGGGCTGTGGTGTGGGGCAGCCAGCCCTGCCGAGAGCATCGCCTCCCCCATCCCACTGGTCCTGGACATCCATCCAGGGTGAAACGCAGCCACCCCCAGCTCGGCTGTGCTGAGCGCAGGTCCTGGACAGGCCGGCACAGTGTTGAAACGAAATGCGAGGCGCTTTGTCTCGACTGGGAGCGCTTTAAGCCCTCGCTCGGGAACAATGGCCAAGCTATGGGGTCATTTGTTCTGGTATTTCAGCAGCTCCTCATGATTTATGGGATGTTTTGTTCTGCTGCTTGTCTTAGCTTCCCCCTTTCCACCCTCCCCGTCTCCATCCCTTCTCCATTTCAGCTCCTCCTCCCCCCGCTCCCAATTCCCCTAATAGCTGTGGAGCCTCTCTGCCTTATGAAGTCATGGTATCTGTGACTTATTGAATTAGCCGGATGGGAGCTGGATGTCCACACCGCGCCGTGCTCTGCCGGGTCACCCGGGGAGCCTGCCCGCAGCAGGACCCCGTGCCCAAGGGCTCCGGGCAGCCTGAGGTTCCCCCTGGGGTGGCAGATTGACGTTGCCATTGGCAATCGCTAGAAAGTCGATTTACAGGCAGTAAATGTGGTTGAGAGGAGTTGGAGTCCCAGCGAACAAGGACGGCCTTGTCTGTGGAGACTCCCCTGTACTGAGGCCAGTGGGGGTTTTGGCTGCTCCTGGTCACCTCTGCATCTCTGCATGGGCAAGGTGGACACTGGTTAGGGAACCCTAGAGCTTTTGGTGTTGAACGTGGTTTGAGAGCCCAGCTTTCTCCCTGGCACTCACAGTTGGTGCCTCTGGGTTCATGGGAGGAGCAGGAGTTTGTCCTTCCCCAGACCTGGTGGGACAGAGATTCACCAGTGACTGTGAGGGACTCATTCATGGGGATGAGTAGGAAGGAGACCTCAAAATATCTCCCTGAAAGCTGGGTTTGCCTTTAGGAAAGCATTTGAAAGGAATGACTTATTTGCGGAAAATCACCTTTTACCCTCATCACCTATGAGTCATCTGCAAACAGACAGGCTAACAGGTAGCTGCTGCTCGCGGTGACACAGATGCTCCTGCTGCAGCCAGTCCTCAGCCTGAGAGGGCTTTGCAGTGGCAGAGGAGTCACAGTCCATGGTTCATGCAGCTCTGCTCCTGCCACCCCGTGCTGCCGGCACAGAGCTGGGAGCACCCGGCCAGCAGGGGTGGGTGGGAAAGGGGATCAATGCAGTGGCAGTTCAGGGCCATCCAAATCTATAAGGTCCGTGCAAGGCTTGTGCCTCCGCTCCTGATTCCACAAGTCCCCATCAGCCCAGGTTTCCTCGTCGTCTGGGGAGAGGCAGTTCAGCTTGTGATTACGGTAAGGTTGGGAGAAAACCAAGGGCTGGATCCTCTCTGTGTGCAGCATTGTGACCTGCTGCTGCAGGCGCTGGCTCCAGCTGGTCCAGCGGTCCCGTCTGCATTTGTTTCTCATGTCACTTCAGCAGGAAAAATTGAGCCCTATGGGAAAGTGACGGAAGGAAAATGTTCAGAGAAGATTGATTTCCAGGTTCTCCCTGTCTGGGACTGGAGCCCTCAGCCAGATCCCTTCCTCACTGAGAGCACAGGAAGCAAATATCATTTATTTAAGAGACAAATTTAAAATATTGTGTTGATGTGTTGTTCTGGACACTTCCCTCTGCTGGTAGCTGATACCTCCAAGCCCTCATAAGATTATTTCTCAGAGCAGCATATCTATTATCCTCAGCGCACTTTGATTTCTCCTAAGTAGCCCATTTGCGTGTTTTGTTTTGTTTTATTCTCATAATCTCTCTGCCATTTCTCATGGCCTGGATCTGCAAAGCAGGATGGATGCCTTAGTCCCTGCTGAGGTGTGTGGAGGATGTTCTTCATGACCCTGAAGTCTCCAGTGGTCCTTCTCCATGGATGTGTCCATGCTCAGAAGGTACCAGTTGCCTGGATTTGTACAGCAGCCAGCCCAAACCCCATAGTTACAGTAGGAAGAAAGTTCTGAGATGCCACAGTCCACGGTATGAAGGGGAAACATCATGGATGTCTCAGTCTTACTGTGAGTCAAGCCCTTCCTGATGGCCCCATGAATTGCTGGATCCTCTGCACTAGCTCATATTCCTGTAGTGTCATTGTGCTGGATTTGGGGAGGGTCTTAGCTCTCCCAGTCCTCTTAGGCTACTTTGGAGGCACAAGAACATCAGTGTTTCCAGACAGTCCTGACAGCCAGCACTTTCAAGGTATTTGAGTACTTTTAATCCTCACTTGTCCCTCAAACAGTGGTAGTCCCTCCTGCACAGCTTTTCTCTGCTCTTAGATAGTTTCCTGCTGGCTGAGACACTTGTGCCTGCCAGAGCTTCAGGAACCTCCTGTTTATCTTCCTGGAGAGTGTCTCTAGGTGCCAGGTCAAAGTTGGACCTCATGTCTTGGATGCTGGCAGGATGGGCAGCCCTCACTGGGGATGCCAAAATGAAGGTAGAAGTCAGCCCAGGATACATGGGACACTAAGGACCAGGTCATAGAGTATGTTGGGATCTCTCTCCACCTTTGCTTGAGTCTTTCCTGCTGCCTGCACACTCACTCTTCCGCATCTTCACACCCATCCTTCTTACCCACCTTTCCAGCTTGCTTGCTTTTCAGAGGAGGTTTGTAAGCCCAGGTGAACTCTACGTGTGCTGAGCCATCTGAGGTCTAGCACGTGCCGAGGCGCTGCCAGGGTGATTTGTTACTGCCCCGTGCCCCTCATGGACCACCAGCCCACCCCCTGCTCCATTTCCCCGCCATGAGCTGGGCTGCCAGTGCCACCACGCTTTGGGGACAGCTCGGAGCCGAGTCCTGCCATGCCCCACACCAGGAAGGTGCTGGCAGTTGGGAGAACTGTGTTGCGTTTCCCTGGTCACTGAAATCCTGTGAAGCAATGGGCCAAATCCCAGGAAGCAAGGAGGCTGTTTCTGGACACAGTTAAGCCAGTGTGACATTTAGCTAATGCTCCTGCTTTCCTTGTCTACACCTGGTGTCTTGCTGGCTGTCCAAGGGGCTGTCTTCTGAGGGAACCTCAGCTGTGAGCGTGTTCTTGGAGCTCCTTGAGCGAGGAGGTGGATAAGCCGGTGGAGCACTTGCCTGCTTTCTGTGCAAGTGGAAGGCTGAGGCTGCCAAGAGGTCCCATCCTCCCAGCGCTCTCCTGGCCTTGCTCTGCCCCGGTCATGAGCTCCAGAAGGCTCGTGGCAAGCAGAAAAGCAGTTTTTGCTCATGGAGCAGAGCTTCACTTGGGTGAACTTCACATGAACTCATGAAGTTTCTTTGGCCGTTTTCTTTCCTAATGATGCAGGCAGGTCAGGAATGAGATGCTGTATCACACAGACCCAAGGCTGCCTTCCTCGTGAACCAGTGGGTTCACCTCATCCTTCTGCTGTACCATGGAGGAGGTATCTGCTGCCCCAGCAGCTGCTCCTCACCCAAGGTGGAAAACTCCAGCAGATGGATAGAGCTGTTCCTGGGCCACGCTGGGACCATGCTGCCATAATTGCTGCGCTTTCTGGTTTTGGGTGGGACGGTAGGCACCCCATTGCAGCACCAAGGCTTTAGTGACCTATTCAAGGTCACCCAGGTGGTCTGTGACAGAGGAAACCATGTTTTGTACTCAGGAATGACACTTGCTGGCTTCCACATCTGTGTTCATACTACATCGTTTGGCCTCTCACTAGAAAAACTGTGTGTAATGGAGGAAGAGAAACCTTCTGGGCTGAGGTCTTTTTGGCACAGTGGATCAGAAGGTGTGACTGCAGCCTGAGCCAGCCTGTGTTAACATGCGGCCTCCCAGGCCAGCATGTGCCAGGACACAGTGGGCACCTAGAGGGGCTTTCCAGGTCCTTGGTCTCAAGGAGGCTGTCATGCAGCACACAGCAGGGTGAGGAGCATGGTGGGATGAGCTGGGTGTCTCAGGAGCATGAGGGCATCTCCACTCCCCAAGTGGTTTAGGTCTGGCTCAAAGCTTCTGCTCAGTGTGACCATGTGAACAGGAATCTCCCAAGGGCTCTGAGAGATCTCAGAGGTGCTGGCATCACAGTGGTCTCTTCTTGTCCCGTGCTGCCATCTCCCATCTCCAGCACCATCTGTGGCCACTGGACCCTGCCACCCTTGCTCTTCTGTGCTGCAGTGAAGTCACCGTGTGTCCTGCCGTGGAGGGGACAGGGATGAGGACAAGGGCACCTCTCCCTGAGGAGGGCACCTCTCGCCCAACACATTGGTTGTAGCCGAAGCAGCAGTCGCCTGTTGTTCAGGCTGTAGTAAGGCTGTATAACACTTTCCAGCGGAAGTTTGTTTGCTTATACCTTTGCCAAACTTAACTGTTTGGACTGAATTTTTCCATGCTCACTCTGCCTCAGCCTGAACTTTCTCCTCTTTTTTTTTTTTTTTTCATTTTCCCAAGTTTCAGCAGAAGGTTGGGGAAAAATGGCAGCTTTGCCAATATATTTTTTTTTTCTCACGTCTCTTTGTTTGAGAACTTCTGGTGCCTCCACGCTTTGGAAAAGAGACTTGAAATTTGGCAGGGTTGGTGCATTCCTGGTGGAAATCAAGACAGATTTGGTCAAATTGTCAGCCTCTGGAAAGCATGGTTGTGCATGCTTGGAAGAGCTCTTCAGAGGCAAGCTGCTGAAGTTCCTGTCTGCAAAGAGACTCTGGCCACTGCACCCGCTGCTCTCCAGCTGCACCCAGCACCCCCATTCTCTAGGGGCACCCCCTTTGCCCACATGAGTCCAGGACAGGAGTGGTGACTGCAAAGAGCCTACGCGGTGGGTTGGTCCTCCTCATTAGCAAGTCTTAAAGCACTTTACAAAAAACAACCTTGTCTTTATCTCCGTTTCCCATGCATAGGAACTGAGGCACTTGCTGTGGGCATCCCCTGCCTCTTGTCCTCAGTGGCGGAGCAAGGACCAGAGCTCAGGTTGGCTTGGGCAGTGTCTTGTCTCTAGATCAGGAGAAGCTGCTCAATGAGAGGAGAGTGTTTCCCTGTGCTCCCATGTCCTGTGAGAACTCAGGAAAGGGCATTTGCACCCCTGCCTTTCCCATGGGTGTGCTAGCAGTGCTGGTCACATCGATGCATGGATGGATGAGTGTGTCCTGACCGTCAGAGATTTGTCCTGGTGATTATTATGGATTTTAATGTTGCTCTTTTATATTAGGGTGGAAATCTTTTCTACTTGCTGTCCTGGGGGCTTTGACAATTCTTCCGTAGGCTCTGTTATGCTCAGTGCGAGATTCTCCACCTGATGATATGTCAAAGCTTTCTGCAGTTAGAGGGAGAATAAAATGGCATGAGGTGGGAAAGCTCCAGTCTGATGGAGGCAGCAGGCAGAGGTCGGCTGAAAGGAGGCCTGGCTGGTGGGCAAATATCCTCATCCATTACAGGAGTGCTTGTGGGGCATTTTCTAGCAAAATGGAAGAAAAAAAGAAGTTGGCTTATCCTCTTGGATCGCAGCCTTTGGACCCCAGCTCCGCTGGAGATGCACGGAGGGAAGGTTGGCTCTGGCATACGTGAGTGCTTTTGTAGCTGGGTGGCAGTGAACCAGCTCCTCTCGCGTTGCAGTGGGTGGTGCTGGCACAACACCAGCACCAGGACTACATGGTGGGGTTGGTCCCTCCTGTCAGAGGAGAAGACCTCAGTGGGTGCTGGGCAGGGAGCTGGTTGTGGAGCGAGCCGGGAGCAGCTCCTGGTGTGCATCTGTGCTGAACGGGGAGGCAGCCTGGGACATGCCACTGGGGGGTGGCTGTTCTCGGTAGCAGTGCCAGGGACACCCTGTGGGTAGCAGCCAGTGTGCCCAGCGCTGCTGGCTGGGTCCCGCTGGTTGCCTTCCAGTGGGAAAGGGGTTTTCTGACTCCAATAACATTTATCAGCTGGGCAGCAGCTCTGGAGCCGGGTGTGTGCATTTGTCTGTTCTTCCATTGTGTCTTGGCTGTTGTCTCCTCCTCCCCACCAAGATCAATGTCTGTGGCCTGCCTTTTATAACCCCTTTGGGTGCAGCTCTGGAAGTCTTCAGCCAGCGGTGCTGGTTTCCATCCTGCAGCTTCAGCATGCTTGAGCAGCTTGGCCCCTGTCTAGCTGGATGGCTTGGGTAGGACGATGGACTGGAGGTGGGTTTCCACCAGAAGGGACATCCCAGCAAAGGGCTGGGGAGGTCCCCTGGAGGTCTGCAGAGCACTGGTGGGATGTAGTTGGCAGAGGATGGAGACCAGCCACATGTATGGGGGAGTGAGTTCAGGTGACCTCCAGAAGTAATTCTTGGGCCAATTTTCTACAGTTTTATGGTTTTGGAGAAGAGGTGGTTTCTGATGAAAGCCAGATCTCACTAGCGTATTCTTCCTGGTGGCACCAGGTGGCGCAGGAGGTTAAAGGATTTGTTTGTCATCCTTGCAGGTCTGGGTTCAAATTGATGGCTTCGCACTGCTGTGATGAGTCTGTAGGCCTCAGCCTCCATGGCATGTGGCTGCGCTCTTGTGCTGGGGTGACCTGCAGCCTCAGGACCAGGCAGTGGGGCTGCAGCTCCCAGGAGCCCTGTTTCCAGCAAAGCGAGGAGCTGAGCCAACGTCTGAACCATAACAGAGGGGGCCTGGGTGCATGGGTGCTGCGGAGCCTCACCATCCCCGAGCGGGGCACAGTGGTGTGGAGGAGCCAGCCTCAGGGTGGGGAGGGCCCCAGTGGGTCTCAGCAGGTGTGAGGAGGAGGCCGTGTGGGATGTTACCCTGGTCTGAGGCCATGCTGAAGTGCAGAACATCCCTCCCAGACATGCTCAAGCCATCATAGGGGAAGAAAAGTTAGTGCTGCTTCCTGGCTTCTAGGGGGTCCCAGGCATTTCGCTGGGTGCGGGTACATGGTGGCAGCCCTCAGAGGAGCTGGGGCAATGCCATCCCAGTCCCCATGGCCCCTTCTCCCATTGGGACAGTGCTCAGGTGCAGCCACTGGCACTGCACAGGCTTGGGTTGCCACAGCAGCATCACCGGCAGCCTGTCCTGCTCCCCTGCCAAGAGGTGGTGTCAGGGCCCGAGTGAGGGGACAAGTTTAGATGAGTGTGTC
The DNA here is from genome assembly GCF_964273445.1 of Streptopelia decaocto. Taxonomy (NCBI): domain Eukaryota; kingdom Metazoa; phylum Chordata; class Aves; order Columbiformes; family Columbidae; genus Streptopelia; species Streptopelia decaocto. The sequence continues at coordinate 8,715,102 of NC_138668.1, read as the reverse complement.
CTTATACCCCTTCTCGCTCCTCACTGCATGGCAGGCGGGCCCTGTCCACATGGCTGAGCATCCCCACACTGAGCATCCCCCTGCTGCTCCATCTGGATCCAAGCTGGGGCCCTGCAACCCCATCGAGATATTTTTTTCCTCCCTCCTTTTGCCTTCAGTGATCTTTGAGACCAGGCGTCGTATGACTCAGCTTCTGCATTTGATACCCTCGAGAAGAGTTTGCACACATGCATCCGCAGCACAGAGCGGTGCTCGTTCCTGGCAGGCCAAGCCGGGATAGGATTTCTTCCTGAAAGAGGGGCAGCGAGTCCCTGCTGTTCATCCGCTTTTAATATGCGGAAGTCTGATTTAGCTGCGATGGTGCCAGCAGGTCGGAGGTGTTTTCCAGAGCACTGTTCACCTGTGCCAGCATCCGGGCTTGTGAGATCCTGGAAGGACCGGAGGAAGCTGCATTGCAATGCAGAGCAAGTGCTCTTCTGGTGCTTCTGTGCTTTGGAACCCTGTCTGTCCTCCTGTCTCTACCTGCAAAGGTCCAGCTGGTTGTGGGTGCCAGAAACATCAGGCACATTTTGGGTGCTGGGGCTGAACTACTAGTTCTGGCAGTTGGCGTGGGGCATGGTCAGCAGAAGTTGACACCAACGTAGATCCTGTGAAGGGCAGTATGGGCACTGACCTTTAAGTCCTGTTAGTTTCTGCTGCCTGGTCCCTGTGAGCAGCTCTGGTCTGGAGGCAGCCCCCAACTTGAGCAAGGAGCACCCAGCCAGCCCCTGGGGCTGAGCAGCCCTGGCAGCAGTGCTGAGTTCCCTCTCTGGGGTGCTGGGGGAGCACAAGGTCACAGACCTTGCAGTGCAGAGGCTTGCAGGGGGCAGCAGCTTGCAACATGCAGTGGAATGTAGGGGGTTGGGGTTTGCAGAGGGCAGCGGTTTGCAGGACGCAGGCATTTGCAGGACACGGGTTTACAGGACACGGGTTTGCAGCACGTGGGTTTGCAGGATGCAGGGGTTTGCAGGGCACAGGGGTTTTGGGGGTGCAGGGGGTTGTAGGGTACAGGGGTTTTCAGGGTGCAGCAGTTTGCAGGGCGCAGCGGTTTGCAGGGTGTGGGAGTTCGCAGGACGCAGGGGTTTGCAGGGTGGTTGCAAGCCCCAGCCCAGGCACACTTGGCTCTCGGCACCGGAGGTCTGGCTCCGTCTGCCTCCTGCCTGCCAGCGGCTGGGTTTTTGGGTGGTCACAGGGCTGGCATTGCACCCGCTGCTGCTGTTGCTGCCGTGGGTACCTGGCACTGGAGTGGCCACGCAGGGCTTCCCCATCAGCTTTGGTCACAGCTCAGGGCAGCCCGTCCTGCTCAGTCCTGTCTCCATCAGGTTCCAGTTAAAACCAAATGCGTTCTCCAGCCTAAGCTGCACTGCCGTTCAAGCCCTTCCAAAAATGAAACAAATACCCACAGACTGCAATTCGAATTGCAGCTCAATTAGGGCTCGTTCCCAATGCGATCATAAAACCTCCAGTACGAAAACAAACAACCCAACCAAACCACATCCAAGCCTGACAGCATCCTCTGGAATGCCTTTAAAATAACAAGGGGGGCTGAGGAAGATGAAAGCGGTGTGGCCGGTGGCAAGAGGGCTCTTTGGCCCCGAGGGGCAGCCTGGAGGTGGGCTAGGCAGGTGTGGGGCAGGGCGCTTTTGGATGGGGACCGGTGTGGAAGTGATGGGTGTGATGGAGACAGGGTAGAATGGGGACCAGTGCAGAAGTGATGGGTGTGATGATGATGGGGCAACTTGAGGTCTGCAGAGTAAAGGCTTAGGCTGGTTTCCCAGCAAGATTTAGTGGGGTGAGGAGGAGGAGGTTGCATAGGTGTTTGGGAACGTGATGGTTCTGCTCTGAGCTGCTCCAATGGGTGTTTGAGCAGGACGGGGGCGGGGGGCACAGGGCCGGAGCAGGACCGCAGCGGCTGGAATGCGTGTCCCGCGGAACCCTGGCTTGCACGGAGTCCAGCCAGGCTGGTGCCGTGGTTCGGGTTTCATGACGGACTTTAAACCCAGCCATATTTAGCGTGTGCTTCGCTAGCCTGTCAGGGAGGGGAAGCCGCAGCACAACTAATAAAAAAAGCCAAACAAAAACAATATAATTAAAGAGACTCAGCACTGTGTGTTCCCATAGCAAGAACATTTACCCAGGACTTCCTTGCTCACATACTTAATGTCAAGCAGCAATTAAAGGATGGCACTTGGGGGGAGTGCAGTGAGGAGGGTTTACCCTGGCTGGGGGGTGGGAACCCAGGACTGGGCACTGCTCCCAGTGGCAGGTCTGCCATCCCCAGTGCCCGTGCTGGTGAGGAGGGACTGGGGGCTTTTGGCATCAGGAGCTGCGCCAGGGACAAGTGGTGCTGGTGATGGGAGGATGCTGCATCCTGAGCAGTGGCTCCTGAACCCCTCCAGGCAGGGACACCCTCGGTCTGTAATGCCCATACCTGCTCACCTCGGTCCCCTCAGAAATTTGGTAGCGCAAACCAGGAAAGCAGATCTTCTAGGTGTGAGCCTGCAGGCAGGGTGGGCCAGAGCTCTACTGGGGTAAATCCTCATGAAAGCAGTGAAACCAGCACAGATGGGCTGGGGTGCAGAGCCAACAGCCTGACGTGGATGTTGCTTCTCCCTTCCAGCATCTCCTTTCTGAGCTTGGTCCACGGATGGAGCCAGTGTGAGTCTCTGGCATTTTACATTTCCCCTCCCTCAAGTGGCAATGTCAGCATCATCTGTCTTGACTAGAGAGCCAGTCATTGCACGCCGTCCCTTATCCTGGTCCCTGAGGAGAAGTGTCCCACTGTCCTGGCAATGCTGTGTGAGGGGTGTGCGCAGGCAGGGCAGGAGCTGCCCTGGAGAGATGCGTGTGTGTGAGCACAGCCAGGACAGTCCTGCTTTGTGACTACGGTGTGCGCGACAGCAGTCCTGACTGTGATGGCAGACTGTCATAGGGAACCGAGGAACTCAAAGTCTGATTTGAGTCGTATCTTAACAGGAGTTGAGCCACAGGCTCCTCCTGTGCTCATTTAAAACACATTATTGGGATTCAAGTGATCTACTTGGTTGGCTCTCAACCTCTCTTGGAGTTCTGAAGTCTCCATCTCTCCCAAATTCAGAGCCTATGATTTAGGAGGGAGGTGCCCAGGGGGTGAGTTGTGTGGGCAGATTCTTCCCTGCTGTGTGACACCAGGGGGACATGGCCATGTCTCGGGAGGACACTGCCAACTTGCCCACCAGCCACGTGATGTGGGACCATTGCATGTCTATCCCACATCCTTCCCTGCTGCCATGACCCCTGCGCGAGGGTTCCCCAAGGGGTGCAAAAGCCTCCTGATTCAGTGAACAGCCTGGACAGCAAGGCGTGATGCTGACCCCCTCTTGCTCTCACAGCGGAATCCTCTGCTTCTTCCCCTGCAGAGCTGCAGGGCGCTGAACGCTGGCAGGATGTTGCAGATCTCGTTCAGGATATGTTCTTCTCCTCCAGCTTATTTAGGTACTGAGCTGCTGGGAGTCAGCTCTCAAATCCAGTGCCGTGCCACAATGTGGTGGGCTGTGTGGCCATGGGGTCTGCTCTCTGCTGGCTTGGGTCCCAAGCTCCTCAAGAAGCACCTACATGCACCAGTGGTGTGCCTGGTTTGGAGATGGCAGAGGCCCCGTGCAGCCACACCAACATTGCCAAACTGGTGCCTGATACATGGGAGGCTGCACCGACCCGGGTGCTGTGCAGCATCTCCTGGCATTGCACCATGCTGACCTCCTCCGAGCATTGGGCTAATAGCGCTGGGCTTCTGGAGCTCCAACAAAAATGTACTGGCAGGAGCAGGATCTATATAAGTTAGTTGTTATTGCTAAACAAAAGAGGCATGCTCTTTTCGGCTCCATTCAAAACAAAACCCAGTGGGTTTGCCAAATGGGGAAAAAAGAGAAAATATGTAGGAAACAAACAAACAATGCCTTGGATCTTGTTTGGTGCCTTTTCCTGGACCCAGGTTTCAATAAGCAAGTGCATTTTCCAGGCACGCAGATGTTTCCACAGAGCAGGAGTGTTTTGATCCATCTTTGTATGGCCAGGTCACCACACAATATTTAAATACCTTCAAGGTATATCCATCTCAGGATGGGTAGCTGGTGTGCAGTCTGCTCCTGTGAGTCCTACTGCCTTACAGGGATGCTAAGCACAGCATTTTGTCCTAGTTCTGAGTGTGCCTTTTGGTGGGTTATGAAATTCCACTCTTTTGGAAGGGCTTCCCTACTCATGCTCCATTTTGGATCCAGTCTCTATTTCCCCAGTCCTGAAGAATGGCTTATACTCAGGCAGAAAGTGTGGAAAATGTGAACGCATCAGCGGCTGCTCTTGGTGCTGGACACTGTGCTTCTGGTTCGTGTCCCCATGAGCTGAAAGGAGCTGCTGGGCATGTTAGGAGCTCAAGTGGCCTCTGCCAGGGAATATTTGGTGTCCAAACATTTGCAGCCGTAACGTGTGATTCCCTGCAAGCACCAAGGGCAAACATGACTGAGTGTGTTTGAATGAGGAAAGACCCCTTGCACTCAGATTTCTTTGGAAACAGCCTCTATGTCAGTCTTACTGGCTGAGCTCTTGATGCACACTCGCAGTTTGGGATGAGGTTGGATGGGTTGGGTTGGGCTTGACTCTCCCCAATAACTGTTTTTTAGGCTTCTCCTATCCTTTGCCTGTTTATTTTCTGGATAACCCTGTGACTGAATTGAACTGAGGTTCAGGAAAGCATCCCCGGTGCTAATGTACCACTGACAACTGTGGTGCCACGAGGCTACAACAGTCTCTGCAAGGACCCAGTCCTTCTCCTCCCCCCCACTCCAAACCTTGTCCTTTCAAAATATTAACACCTTTCATCCTCCATCCCTTGGGCTCCCTTCTTCTCATGCATGGAGCCCTGCGCCTTTGCTCTCTGCTGCATCAGGCTGCAGACGGTGGGGAGCAGCGTCCCAAAGTGACAGCCACCCACACCAACCCTGAGGACGATGGCACTGAGCTCATGTCTGCTGCAGCAGGCTGGAGTCTGCCCCTGTGTGCTCATCCTTTCCATAGTCGATGTGGGGGGCGGCAGGGACCAGGCAGCCTCAGTTTTTGGCTGGAAGGCCATTGCCACCAGCAGCAGCATTGCTGGCACATGAGCCTTTTCACAGCCCAGGCTCCCACTGGTGGGAGGAGTCGTGGGTTGGCCACCATAGAATCACAGAATGGTTTGGGTTGGAAGGGACCTTCAAAGCTCATCCAGTCCAACCCCCTGCAATAAGCAGGGACAACTTCACCCAGCTCAGGTTGCTCAGAGCCCCGTCCAGCCTGGCCTGGGATGTCTCCAGGGATGGGACATCTACCACCTCTCTGGACAACGTGGGCCAGGCTCTCACCACCTTCAGTGTAAAATATTTCTTCTTCATGTCTAACCTGAATCTCTCATCTTTTAGTTTAAAACCATTACCCCTTGCCTATCACAACAGGCTCTGCTGAAAAGTCTGTCCCCATCTTTCTTATCAGCCCCTTTTAAGTACTGAATGGCCACAATCGGGTCTCCCAAGACCTTCTCTTATTCAGGCTGAACAACTCCAACTCTCTCAGCCTGTCCTCACAGATGTTCCATCCCTCTGATCTTTTTTGTGGCTCGTGATCCCCAGTAGCCACGTCTGGTGCCCTCCAGGCAGGACAATAATTGCCTGTCTGGGTACCACCAGCCTCTGTCCTGGAGACAGGAGCATGTAGTGGCAGAGGACAGAGTGCCCTGGGGGTTGCACATCTGGTGCCATGGGTGCCCGGTGTGGGTTGTCCCCATGGGTGCTCGGGGAAGGACAGCTGGGTCCTGCTGGGCTCAGCGTGGGCAGAGCTCCTGCCAGCCAGGCCGGGTCAGGGCTCTGCTGGCAGGACAGGGCTGCCCTGCCTGACATGGACTGGTGCTCTGCTGGAGGCTCGGAGAGGCTACGCCCTTAAACAAAATGCACTTAAAATCATATAATTACAACAATTATTAACACTGTTTACTAGGCCAAGATCTGCAGCTTTGGAAACATTAAAACCCAGAATATGCAGAAACCACAATGTTATAAACTACCCAGTAGATGTGCTTGTGTTCATTGCAGAAGGAGGGATAAAATGAGTTGTCATGCACATCCATCTTCATGTGCTTTAAAAAAAAAAACCTCATTGCATTGGTTCCATGAGATGGATCTGGCCAGCCCTAGCACATCCTTTAACAAAACCTCAGCCTTCCCCATGAAGTTTGCTGGTACATGGACTTAAGGCATTGCAGACCTGATGTATGCACCAGCTCCCTAATGGTTGCAAACACATCCCACAGACAGAAAGCTGAACTGCTGGGGCAGACAAAGCACCCATCCCAGCTGCAGGGTTTGCAGTAGGTAGGTAAATAATTAGCAACAAGAACTGATTGTGATCAAGATAAATTTAGTTCAGCTGCACTGAGACTGTAAAAGCAGAGGAGGTGGGATCCTATCCCACTATCTCCCCACAGGATGGGGCTTTGCCATCAGGGTGAGCTGGTGTTGGCTGGTCTTACCTTGAGGACATGACACGTGTGGGTGTTGTTTGCAGCTATCAGTTGCTCCACTGCACAGTTTAGCTCTAGATAAATCAGGACTATTTCACTGAGTCCAGATGACTCATAACCACAGGGCAGGAAACTCTTTTATCTTTGGGGCAGCTGGTTTAATATAGATAGATGTTCACTCCTGAGCTCTGAATAATTTCCGTCTATTTACTTCTCATTAAAAGCAGATCAGATGAGGGAAAATAGTGAGAAATTTCTGTGTTGCCTCTGTTTCTACCATCTCTGAGGGAACTTCCTCCAGATTGTGGAGTCTGCCTGTACTGGGTCATTTACTGTGAATTTTAATTGGCAGAAAAAAGTGGTTTTGCTCCAATGCACCACTCCTTTTTTTAAGCCTTGATTCTGCAGACATGGATGGTGCAGGAATCTGTTACAACAGGGTCTAACCCAGCTTCCAGAGAGGTACTTTTGGGGTCTTCCTTCCTTTCCTAATATGGGAGAGCATTGTTTCCTCCTTGGATGCAGGAGAACCAGAGAGGAATTGGGCGCCTCATTGAGCCTGCTCAAAGAGCTGTGTTCACCTCTGAGCAGCAGCTGGAGTAGGGAGAGAGGAGGCCTCGGGCAGCAGGGAACTCTTATACACAAGAGAAAAGGCGAGGTTTTGCTGAAGAGTCTCACGAGTCAGTTATTTCTCTTTCCTAAGTATGTCAGTGTATTGCTTCTTGGGCTTGGTCCATGGGTCAGGACCTGCCTTCCTGGTTGCCTTTTCCTGCCAGAGCACCCTGTCTGCACATGGGTGGCTTTTCTCTCTTCATTTCTCTCTACCAGTAACAGCAGAACTGTGTGATGCTTTTCTGCTCCTTTGGTGTCTGGGGTCTTCTACTTGCCATCTGTAGAGGCTTGTCTGTGCTGTATGAGGAGCCTCCAGCACTGGCCGTGCCAGAAGCTGCTCCATGTCCATGGTGAAACACAATGTGCTCATGCTGCCATGGCTGTGAGCTGAGTATCTGCATCCAGAGCCAGGTAGGTCCCAGTGAGCCCAGGGCTGGTTCTCTAACCTGTCCCTGCCTTCTGCAGGTCTGTTCCTTCCATGGTGGAGAGCTACTCCTCTTCCTCCCCACCAGAACCAGCAGGACCCTGATGCATGGATCTCATCAACCTCTGCATGGTTGCTGAGGGGTGTCTTGCCACCTGAAGCTTATGGGGTTGATATTCTCCATCTGTTTGGTCTGTAAAGCCCTGCCTACAGATAACACCCATCCCTGGAGGAATCCAAGGCAGTAACTCAACACTGCGGCTTGGTCCATGCTCGAGACCTCCAAATCTGTAGGCTGAAGCTTATGAGTTGAATGATTGGCAGAAGCCAAGCTCCCCATAATTTTCTGCTTTTAAATATCATGGTAATAAAAGGTAAAATCATTAAAGGACTTCTGCAGCCCACTGTGCCTGATCTGAAGTCAGGACGATGATGAGCACGTAGCAAGGTTGTTATTAATATCCTGACTCCTGATTATGGCTTTATAAACATCATCATCACAGGCACAGCTTCATGGTCGCATTTTGGCATGACCTTCTAGACAACTGTCATGCTTTTTATCACATTTACCCCTTGCTTGATATTTAAGCAATAAAGTGATATGGGGAAGACCTTGCCCCTAAATATCTGACCTTATACACAGGGGTATGAGGTCAAAACTGAGAGAAACTGTGTTAAGTGTAGTTGTGCTAAATGCTCTTTAGACCTGATGCTCCTTGTCTGGGAACGGTGCCATGGGCTATGGCAAGAGGGGGATCAGATGTTCGACGCCAGTGAAAACCCTCCATGCTGTCAGGGATGACTCATGGGCAGCAGCCCCACACAGCAGCAAGGTCATGCTTGCACTGAAAACAAAACGGGGACTTCGTCTGGTGGGGATGAGGTCTTGGGGGGGACATGAGGGTCCTGGCTGCTGGGAGAGGGGCAGCTCCCCTTCTGTGAAGCCAGGAAAAGATGCCAGCTCTCCTAGTGACTTGCATGTATTTATCATGGCTGTTTAAAGCAGAAATCAAAATCAGGGTGGAGAAAAGATTCTGTGGCTTCATTGGTGTGGATGGAGAAGATGAGGAGCAGCTGTGGAGCCTGGGTCTGCTGGTGAGCTGGAGACAAGGGTTCACTGGTCCCCACTGGGACCTGGTCTTGTCTCAGTGCCATTAGAAGTGGCTCTTTGCCCATTTTCTGCTCTCACTTTGTTTTCAGAGGGTGCCCTTTGCTGGAATAAAGACCCCAAGGAGAGTCACGTACCAAAGAGGGCTGAGGGATGGCCATAAGCACAGGAGAAGGGTTCCTGCTAGAAGGATGGATGTAGAGAGAGTGTGCAGGGCTGTTCCAAGCCAGCTGCGTGGTGGGCAGCACCCACCCAGTGCAGGGCTGGGGTCTGTGGCCCCCACTGCTGAGGGGGCGTTAGCAACCCCAGATGGGGCAGCTCATCTCTGTAGGAGCTGGGTGGCAGAGACTGGAGTAAGGAGAGGTTTTCCTGGTGTGATGGATAGGACCAGTTCCAGAACTGGGCATCCTGAGGTTGGTTGGGGCATTCTGGCTCAAGGACAGTGTGGGGTCAGACTGGTTCTTGGATCTAGAAGGAAATTTCTCACCCACAGGGTTCATATGAGCCCCTGGGCAACCCCACAGGACTAGCGGTGTAGCAGTCATGGGAAGGGGGAACAACTGACCTCAGCTGGGAACAGATAAGGGCGCTGCTGGCACCAGCAGCTGCCTTGCAGCCACTTGCATCAGTGCTGCCCTAGTGCTGCTCTGGCTCTCCTGGGTCATGCCTCTGTCCCAACGCTGCAGATGTGCCTTATTTCCCCACACCTCCTTGCCCTTTCCCAGGTCATCCTCGCCTAAAATGACACAGCAGATGCGGGACTTGCAGCTGGCGCAGGCCAGGAAGCCGCCAGGCCCTTCCTCACCGAACGCGGCCAAGAGGCTCTACCGAAACCTGTCCGGGAAATTCCGCGTCAACTACACGTCCTTCGACGAGGGCAGCCTGGCAGGAAGGGGCGAGAAGGAGAAGCTCCGCAAGTCCTACCTGGTCAGTGCACCCTGGCGACATCCAGTGACACCACAGCTGGAAAGATGGGAATGGAGGGTCCATGCGTGGGCGATGCTGATGTCTGGGTGGAAGCTGCCCTGGAGCAGGTTCAGCTGGAGCTGATCCTAGTGTTTGCTCAGCATCCTCCATCTGTGTCTGCAAGGAACTAATGCTCCTGAGCCTCTGGAACCAGGGCAGCCCCCTTTTTGGATTAGTGGGATGCTAGTGAAGGACTGAGGGTGTTGGGTGGGCTGGAGGAGGGTGCCCCATGCTCACCTGACCTGCATCTCTCCCTCTGTCCAGTTCCAGAGCAATGCTGCCCTCTTTGAGGCCGTGGAGCTGCAGGACCTAGACAGGGTCCAGGAGCTGCTGAAGCAGTACAGCCCCGAGGAACTGGACCTCAACACCCCCAACAGCGAGGGGCTGCTGCCGCTGGACATCGCCATCATGACCAACAATGCTCCCATCGCCAAGGCCCTGCTGCAGGCGGGAGCAAAGGAGAGCCCACACTGTGAGTTGGTGTGTGGGAGCCCATCACCTGGGTCTCCAGCCTGGTGGAGCGGGGCACCCCAGGCAGCAGGTGGGGAGGCATTCACTGGCCAGCTGGTGCAGGCTGTAGCGGGGGCTCGAGTGGAGCCCAGGAGCAGGACGTGGAGGGGAGGATGGGGTCTCGGGGTGAGGACTTGGTGCCAGCAGAGCCTGGGCTTGCCCTAACCACATTCTCTTCCCTCCCGGTACCCACGACCGTGCCCACCCACCCCACAGTTGTGAGCCTGGAGAGCCGCTCACTGCACCTCTCCACGCTGGTGCGGGAAGCGGAGCAGCGTGTCAACGAGCTGACGGCACAGGTGGTGAACGAGGCGCCCAACACCGACTGCTCCGAGAAGGAGAAGCAGCTCAGGGCCTGGGAGTGGCGATACCGGCTGTACAAGCGCATGAAGGCAGGGTTTGAGCATGCCCGTGAGTGCCCGGAGGAGGCTGGGGGGGGCTGGGGGACAACCCCCACGCTGGAGGAAGGAGTGGGATGGTGCGTGGTCCAGGCACCAGCACCTGTCAGAGAATCTCTGCACCCTGTAACCAGGGCTTGCTGTGTAGATGCACGGGGTGTGAGTGCTCTAGGGACATGTCCCTGGGTGTTGGGGAGGCCCAGGAGGGACACTGAGGGGTTCAGAGTGACCATCCTCACCGTAGCGGTCTCTGTGCTCTCTGTCCCCAGGAGTGCCGGATGCCCCCACCAATGTCCACCTCTCTGTGGCCAGCAGTTCCTCGGTGCAGGTGACCTTCTGGGAGCCTCTGAATGTCAACTCTGCTGTTGTCACCAAGTACAAAGGTAACGACCGGGGTCTCCACACCAGTACAGGGGACATGCATACATTCCAAGCACCTCAGGTGTGCCAGGAGGATGCTCTGGGATGCTCACCCTGGGCGTGCCATGCCAGCGGGCCAGGGCTATTGGCAGTGCTGCCAAGCCCCTGTCAAGCCACGTTTGTGCTCGAGTGCAGGAGGAGCCAGGGCTGCACACTGCTGGACAGCTCAGCCACCCAAACGCTCTGAGCTGGACCAAACCACCATCTTGCACCAAGGCAAAACTCAAGGTGCAACTTGTTTGGTGCCCCTTCACCCTGCACACTGCGGGGCCATTGCTGTCCTGCTACTTCTGTGCCCCTCACCCTCTTAAACCAGATATTTTCAGCTTCTGGGACAATTTTCTCTGTCCTCAGCTCTTGACCCATAATTTGAGTGTCTGACCCTGTCTGACATGGCTCGGTGAGGAGGACCACAGCTCCATGTTCTGTTCCCCCACTGTGGCTCCCCCTCTCCCCTGCCTTCACTCTGCTGCCTCCAGCTCCTGTGCTGCCCACAGTCCCTCAGCAGCTTCTGTCCCTGACACGCTGCAGCCAGCCGCTGGCCTGTCCCTGCTCCAGGGCCATGCAGCACCTTGGGGTCTCTCTCCTTTCAGTGGAGTGGAGCTGCTCCCCCACCTTCTCGCCGCTACTTGGGGAGGCTGTGATCGACAAGCTGAAGAACCTGCACTTCACCATCCGGGGACTGGTGTCGGTGAGCTCTTGGGGCACCTCACAGAGGTTCAGGCTGTCGGGGGGAAAGTCCACAGCCAGGAAAAGCCACTGGTCATGGTACAGCCCATAGGGTCCTTCCCTGGAGGGGATGGGGCATCATTTCAAGCAGGAGGAATAAAATTGTGTCACAGTGGCATTCAGCACAGCCCATGGGCAGAGCCAAGAGCCTTGGGCCAGAAGAGTCATCTGACTGTCCCTGCACAGTCGTGACTGCCCTGACAATGGGGAAATCCCCACACAGGGTGCCGTGGGACTCCCGGCTGAAAGGCAGAATGGGCCCATTCATCGAGCGCCTGATTTATCCTCTGTCCCCCCCACTCTCATCTCCACCCATGCTCCTCCTGGGCAATAAATCAGTGGCTCCTTCCTCTGCCACCTGCACAGATCAACCCCCCACACCAGCCCCATTGCTCACTGGAGAGGGGGAAACCAGCCCCGTCTCCATCTGTGGGAGCTCAACAAGGTCACAAGCTGGTTGAGGCTGGGACTCCCTGCTGTTTTATCTTCCTGAGAACCTCAGGGGCCAGGCTGCCTGTCAGCTGGCCCCTCCCCAAGGGCTGCTGTCCTGTCCCTGGCACACATTGGACCAGCATGACGGAGACAGGGTGGGATGGGGACCGCGACAAGATGGAGTCAAGGATGGGAACACGGGGAGATGCTGGAATGGATGGGGTTGCCCTTATCAGGGAGGTGCAGCACTGAAGCTCCAGGGCAGGCAGGGATTGCTGGCTTGAGCAGCAGGAAATCCCTCAATGTGGTTGGAGGGGCTTAACCAAGGCCATGGTGGCAGGGGTGGGAGGGCTGCCCTGGTGCGTGGCAGGACGGTACTCAAGCAGAGCCCAGAGCAGCGCTGCTGCAAGGAGCTGGCCCGAGCCCATCCATCATGCTTTCAGAACTGCTTTGCAGACTCCTTTCTGCCTTCATGAGTGCCTGGAGGCCTTGAAACATCCAGCAGCTTGACTGAGCTTTAATCAGAGGCCTTTGATTACTGTCGCCATGCCACAAGCCCCCGACAGCACTGAGCCAGCTCCCTCTCTCCAGGGGGCTGGATCCTTGCACATCCCAGCAGAAAGGCAGCTCCCTGACTCTCCAGGCTGTGGAAACCCCATGTCTTTGAGGCCAGAGCATCTCCTGGCAAGGGGCATTTGCAATGTCCTGTCTCTCCTCTGCCTCCCCCAAAACCATCCACTCAGGCTGTGGGGATTCTCTAGTGTCTGACAACAAGAGCTTTGTACAGCTGGGGGAGGTCAGAGCCAGTGACCCATGGTGCGGGCTTCCAGTTTAGAACTCCTTGTGGTCTGCTGGTGTACTGGGCTGAAGGGGATCCTTCTTCCCTCACACACTGAGCCAGAAGAGGTGCTGGAACACTGAGTGTGGCTTCCCTCCTCACAGGGCACAGCTTACTACGTCCGGGTGTCCGCCTACAACATGAAGGGCTGGGGTCCCCCACAAGCTTCCATGCCCCCGTCTGCCATCCCTTCCAGTAAGTACCACTGGGAATGCCCACAGGAGCCAGCACCAGCTGTGGGATGGATTGGGGGAAGGCTGGGTTGGGGTCTAGTGGACCTGGGAGCAGAGGCAGCATTTGGAGTCTCGGGCCAAGCAGGGAGACTGTGCCTGGGGATCAGGGATGCTGCCTCCAGCTGATAGGAGCTTTGCCAAATATTGATTTTTCAACCTGAAATTGTTCCGGCTGCCTGGTGAAGGCTGAGCCATTTTAAGCCACCTGGATCAGCTTGTCCTAAGGAGGGAGCTAGGAGAGAGGATGTTTTGCTTTCTCAGTTAAAAGGAAAAGAATGTAGCCATCTCCTCCGTAGGAAGGAAAGACACCACTGGTATTTTTAGCAGAGGTTTTCTATTTAGTGCAGGGCACATTTTGGGTCAGTCCTTACCACCTCAATGACATCTGCCCCACAGTAGCCAAGCTTGTGTGAAACCACAGCTGGCATGTGCTGAGGGGATGCATGGTGGCACGTCCCAGCTCAGTCCCTGGAGATGCTGCCCAGGACTCAGAGCTGTCCTGGTCCCGGGTGGCAATAGGCTCCCTGTGCCACCGCATGCTCTTACCCAGCCCTGGAAGCCTATTTTCCCTGGCACCAAGCTGTGATGGGGGTCATGAGCCCCAGCAGAGACCAGCTGTGGGCTGTCAGCATTAACCTCCTCACACTGGCAGTAGAGCAAGCAGGAGGGAAAAGCCACCCAGTTCCACACGAGGCACCTCAGGGTGCACGGAGAGACAGGCCAGGAGGGCTCAATGGGAAGGAGCAGCCCCAAAGGGTGAAGTTCAGAGCTGAAGGGGCTCCAAGGTGGCCTCTGCCCCTCACCACTGGTCCAGAGACCTGGAGCAGCTGAGCCCATCCCAAGGAGACAGCAGCAGGGCAGTGGGTGCCTGGCATAGCTCGAGCTGCAGATACACAAGCACTGTAGCGCTGATAAGGAAAACCCAAAAATACGGAGTGTTTTAAAAAGATGGACCCAATTTACTCAATATACTGCTTTGAAATTGGGTCCATCTTTTTGAAACACCCTGTATGTCTGTGTGGATATGAATGCGTAGCACGAGCCCACCCATGCAAGACATTGCCCTGGCTTTACCCTGTCTTGGCAGCGGGTGTCCGTCAGGTTTGCACCCACTCTAAATCCCCTTTGCTGTCCTGCACGGGTCACATTCCCCGTGACCGAGATCCATGCAGCATCGATGCAGACTATGGCTGAAGTGAATCAGACATGAGTGGGTTTTATTTATTTTTATCCCCATTAATATTTCTCCCTTCAGTAAAGATCCTGCTCTGGCCCAGCAGAATATAGTCAGGCACCTCCCTGGGTGTTTTTAAAGCTCCTAAAAATAGTGACAAGCCCCAGCCAAAGTTAACAGAGCTGAACTTTCCATGGAAAACAGCAGCAGGCAGGACATAGGGGGTGTTTAAAGCAATTAATGTAAAGCTAACGTAGAAGTGCTGGTGGGTCATCGGCCCCACTCTTGGTCCTGCTGCTGTTTCGCACCCAGTGGAGCTGTCAGGAACTTATTTATGTGCTTGCCGAGGTGAGCCCAGCTCTCGGCACTCGCTCGGAGAAAGGTACAGCTCCAGGGAAGACCTGGAGGAAGACACTGGAAAGAATTTTATTATTTTAAGACCAATGAAGTGTGGCAGCAACAGACGGGACCTTGTTCTTTCCCTCTGCCAAGTTTTTGCTGTGCCATGGGGTGGCTGGTGCCCATGGGCTGCTGTGCAGAGCTGGGATCCTCCTGGGTAGAGAGGTGCAAAACTGGGGATCTCCCAAAGCCCAGCCCACCAGAGGTGCCTGGCAGAACTGCTGCTCTGCCATGCTATGCCTGTGGGACACTGGGGAGGTGCCAGGAGGTGATGTGCTGTGTGGAGGAGGGGACAGGAACCCCTCTTTCCCGCCAGGACACGGGGTGCTGGGGGTGATGCTGGTCTGTCCCCTGCAGACTGGCGGGAGTATGATGGTCGGGCCCCACGACGAAGGGGACAAGCTGAAGCTCTGGACCATCTGCTGGGCCAGGTGAAGACTGTCCACCAGCACTGCGTTTGCCACGGTGAGTGATTGGCATGGCACTGCAGGGAGGCTGGGGTGGGGGATCCAGCCAGGCCCCCCAGGGTTGTGATATGGTCCAGGGGCTGTGGTGGCATCAGGAGTAGGTCTGTCCCTTGGATGAGCATAGCAGGGAGACAGCTGAGGCAGTGGAGACCTTGGCAGAGCCTTCCCACCAGGTTGGTATGCCATGCCACAGGCTGCCAGCACGGCCCTTCATCTCCTGCTGCAGCATCTTCTGCTCTCTGCTCCCCAGAGCCCTGCAAGAACCAGCCCCAGAGCAGGAAGCACTCAGTCTCCAAGAGCCTCAAGCACCTCTTCCACCCTGGCAGCAAGTTTCTCAAGACGCTGAAGCGGTAAGGGGCTAGTGCGGGGTGGTAGAGAGCCCAACTCCCAACAGGGACATAGGGCTGGCCATCCTGGGCACAGCCGGGAGCTGCAGGCACAAGCCAGGAGCTGGGGGTACTCAGAGGTGGATCCTTGCATGGACTGACCTAGTGCTGTCAGTGAAGTTGAGTCCAGCTGCCCAGAAATCAAACGTTTCTCCTCGGTGTTTCCATCCAGACTGGCCAATCTGCACCTGTACCCAAATCTCTGCACCATCTCTGAGCATCACCCAACACCCCACCACTCTCCCACAACCCACTTTCACGTTTGGCCTCCAAGTCCCACAGTGTATCTCCTGCAGAGACCTGGCCCCATTACCCTCCCTGGCGCTGGCTGGGGAATCGGACATGGCATCAGCTGTGGCATCAGCCAGGCTTGCCTTGCTGGCAGCATTGGATTCCTGCCCCACGGGCTGTTGGAGAAGCTGAGACCTGGGGCAGCGCACCTCGTCTGCCCTTGGGAGAGAGACCCTTTGGGAGATGAAGCTGGCAGCCGGGGCTGACACCAAAGTCTGTCTTCCCTTCCATGCAGGGGCCTCTACCTGACAGCCATCTTCTACAAGGATGACAACATCCTGGTGACCCATGAAGACCAGATCCCCGTGGTGGAGATCGATGACACCTACTCCTGCTTGCTCATGCAGGATTTTCTCTGGTTCACCAAGGTGGGTGGCCCAGGGAGCCTGGACACAACATCTTGCAGCTCTGGCATTGCCTCCAGGAGCTCTGCTGTGCCGCTGCCCTCGTGCACTCTTGGGACAGAGCAATGTTGAGAGATGGTCACAGCCGGGGAGTGCCGGAGTGAGCCAAGCGGGCATCATGCACTGCTGCTGCTGCCTTCAGCTGGTGGCAGCTCCCCCCCGGGCTCTGGGACTCGGCAGCGCAGGCAGCACACAAGCTTTCTGCTCACCAGGGTTCAGCAGGGACCAAGAAACCACTTGCCTCTCCACAGGGATACCAGCAGCTTCTCAGCTGTGTAACTCTTCACTGCAGCATCCTGCTGCAGCAGCTCTGTCTCTGTTATACAGAGCAGAATGTGCAGGGTGCTGCTGCCTTGTCCTCTCCTGTGAGGAGGTTTAGTGAAAGGGGAGGTGGGCAGCTCAGGGCCAAAATCTTTTGCTTGATGATCCTTATCTACTGAGGGAGAAGGCTGTCTTCTCCTTCCTTCTCTCAGCTATCTTCTACTCAAACTTGAGAAGGTCTCATTCCTAGATGAAGGCAGATTCCCAAGTGGACACAGCATGGTGCTTCCCTCAGGTACAGGCTCTGGAGGCATCTCAGGGTACCTGTGGCATAGGAAATCACACCACTGCTGAGAGGTGGTGTGATGTGCCTGTGCACATTCCTAACCCAGCTCAAACGAAAAGGCAAATGGATTTTTCCAAAACACCTTTGTGTGAACCAGCTGCAGGCAATGGCAGCTGGTGGTGATGACCCTTTGGTGTGTCACAGGTGTCGTGCATGTGGGACGAGATCCTGTGGCTGCGGCAGTGTGTCACCGTCTCCCAGTCATCCTGCTCCTGCATCTTGCAGACACGCTTCAAGATGCTGCTGGCCATCTCGCAAATGCAGGTGAGGGTGGATCTGGGGGAGGAGCGAGTGTTTTTTGGGGTGCACTGTGGGGCCAGGGTCCCTTGGGAGCATTGTGTGGATGTATTGCACCCAGAAAAACCTCAGGCTTTTCCAGTCCTGCCCATGGCTCAGTCAGTGACAGGACTGGGTGCCCTTGCTTTGTCATGCCTGGGTGACCCCACTCGTGGGGTGATGGGGTGTCAGACTTTATGGCAATCTCACACAGAGGGGCTGGGGGGTGTCAGTGAGTGCTTTGCTGGGCAGGCTGGTTTCCCACTGGCAGAGGAGAGACCCCCCCCAGTCATATCCTGGCTGCCCAGACCCACAGAGCACCGTGCCTTGAGGATGTTACCTGACCAGCTGCTTTCTCCTGCCCTCCCATCCCATCGCGCAGGGGCTGCTGGGCATCCAGGACCTGGGGCAGGTCTTCTTCGAGCCTGTCAAAGACAAACAGGGCAACATCCTCATCGTCACCCTGAAGGAGGTGAAGACCAACCAGACCTTCGAGAGCGTCCGCTGGGTTCCCATCTGCAAACTGCAGACCAGCCGCAAGTCCGTGTCCTCCCCAGAGGAGCCCACTGCTCTGGACACGCTGCTGATCTCCCTCCAGGTGATTGCAATGGGCTCCATTGCAGGACTGCCAGTGCTCCCTCCTCCCCTTGGCCTGGAAAGGCCATGGCAGAGCCCAGACCACTGAGGGTTTCATCCTGGCTGCAGGTGGGGGGAACAGAGCCCAGCCAGCCTGCAAAATCCCTGTTGCTTTGAGGGGAAGCGTCAGGCTGGTGCTGGATTCATCCTGGCAGTACTGGATTGTGCCTGCTCTGCCACTTCCCTTCTGCCAGCTGGGTGCCTGATACAAGGGCAGGAGAGAGCCCTGCTGCAAGGGCTTGCTCCATCCAGCAGCACCTTTCTCCACAGGATAAGCTGGCTTACCACCAGCACAGCAGCCATGCCCTCTCCCCAGGCCTCTACCTGGGCTACTTGAAGCTTTGCAGTGCCGTGGATCAGATCCGAGTGCTGGTGCCGGAGCAGCTCCCCAACATCCTCTGCCACGTCAAGATTCGCTCCAACCCCAACATCTCCAGGTGGGGCTTGCAGGGCAGCTTAGCCAGGGCATCCAGGGTCCTCTGTCCCATCCAGCCTGAGAGCACCTGACGCCTTCTGCTTCTGCTCTCAGGCTCCTGGCAGCAGCATAGCGTTCCTGCTCAGCCCCACTGCCTGCCATGCAGGGCAACCTGGGGCTTGAGCAAACCAAGGTCCCCTTCTACCTCTGCAGCTCCCACATCCCTTGGGGTGCTGCACTGTCTGGGTATGAACAGCTGAACAAACACAGCTCTCATAGCGACTGCATGTTCAAGTCTATCTGAGCCACTCCCTCCTGTACATGTCTGTCTCTCCCTTCTCCAGGGAGGAGTGGGAATGGCTGCAGAAGATGGCCAGCATGGAGGAGCCTGTTCCTGCAGAGCCAGAGGCTGAGACCTCCCAGAACCACTTGTTTCAGGAGCTCCAAGTGGCCATCAAGGAGCTAATGACCCTGGTCAACATCCCATTGCAAGAGGTAGGGGCAGGTGCTGAGGTCTGGGAAGGGGAAGAAACCATGAAGCGCAGTGCTGGTCACCACAGCAGACCAGTACCACAGCCCCTGGGCCCCCATCAGTCAGGTTTTAGTCCCACACAAACAGAAGGCAAGTGGTGGACAGCCAGAGTCAGAAGCATCTGCCTGCCCAGGGACAGTGTCCTCAGGAGTTGTTTGTCTTACCCTCACCTGTCTGTATGTCCAAAGCAAGGATGGTAAAGCTGGGTTTGCATTATTGCCTGCCATGGGGTTTGGTCCTGGGCTCAGCCCTTGCAGCATGAGACCAGCCTAGCTCTGCCCCTCCAGAGCAGGATGGTCACTGAACAGTGGTGGGTTGGAGCTGCAGCTCCTGGGGCCAGACTGCATGGGGAAAAATCCCTCCTCCACTGTGCTGAGTATTCACTGGGAAGATGCCTCAGTGCCAGGCACATGCTTTTGGCCGGGCAGCTGTGAAGGCACCGCTCTGAGCAGGGCTGAGCCCGTGCTTGGTGCCACTTCTTCTTTGAGACCCTGTTGTAGGGACTTTGGCCAGTAGTTTAGAGACTTCCAAGAAAAAGAAGGGAGAAGGGGAGGTGTGCAGATTATGCAAAAAGCAAGGAGCCTCTGGCTGTGGGCTGAAACAGCGGTGTCCCTCTGCTGCTGCGGGTGGTCCCTGGGACTCCTCTGTGGATGAGGGCGCACGAGGTGACGTTTGCAGCTGTTACTTGCAGTGTCTTCTTGCAGGCCAAAGATTTCCGTCTGTACAGCCAAGAGGTGCTGGACTTTGGGGGCCAGGTCTCCTTCCTGCTGTTGCTGCCTCCATCAGATGACGTCTGCACCGCCCCGGGCCAGAACAACCCCTACACCCCTCGCTCCGGCTTCCTCACACTGCCACTGCAGATCTTCGAGCTAGGTGAGGAGAGAATACCAAAACCCGACCTTGCTGGTCTTGTTCCCTCAGATCTCACGAGAGCTGGGATGGGCAGGGGGGTGGACTGGAGCTGCCTCACCTTCCCTGGGAGAGAAGGGATGGAGGGCGATGCTGAGGTCTGTCTGGGCAGGCTAGAGAACAGCATTGCCTGCTGGGTGAGCAGGGAGGAGCCTGTAGGCCATCCACAGCAAAGGACCTGATATTTTTAATTCCCTCCTCTCTTTTTTCACTCTCATCAGTCCACTTCTTCACGTATGATCGGGAGTTTATCACCCAGTACTGCCAGGTGTCAGCCCTCCTGGAGCTGGAGTCGCTCCTCTCCCAGCAGAGCCTCAGGGAGGCTTTCTCCGACGCTGAGCTCTCCACCGCAAAGCAGAGGCACCAGCAGGTCCAGGACTACATCCAGGTACATGGAGCGGGGGCACACTGGGAGGGAGCCAGGCGTGGTAGTGCCCCTGGGACGTGGCCAAGACAGTCAGGCCATGGATGAACTGCAGGAGCATCTGCACACTACCCCCTTTCCCAGCACCCCTGCCTGCAGCAGGCGGGTCCTGCTGAACTGGCAGCTGCCAGTGGCCAAAGCAGCATCTTACCACCTGAGAGCACTTTCTTGGGATTCCATGACTCAGGGATTCCCCCAGAGCTTTCGTCTCTTGGGAAAGGTGTGTAGGAAGAACCTCTGTTTGGCTGCGGGGCTTTTTTGTTGCTGTTATTTGCTTTTTTGAAAGCAACTCTTCATTTCCTATTTTGGCAGCAAATGGAGGAGATCTGGCGCGAGATGCGCTGGATTATGGATGCCCTGCAACACGCGCGGTACAAGCAGCCCTCCTGCGGGGTGTCTCTCAGTGGCTTCCTCAGCGAGGCCGGGCCTGTGATGAAGGAGAAAACCCAATCCACCTCGTCCCACCTTGACTACCTTCCCTCCCCAGCACCCTCGCCAGAGACCAGCCGCAAGATCAACTCCGGTAAGGAGCCGGCTTTGCAAAGCTCCTGCCACAGGGCTCAGGGGGCTGCCCATGCTCGGGGGGATGGGGGCTGCTCTGGCTGGCTGCACTGTGGGCGTGCAGGCAGGGCCAGTGTCGGGAGTATGGGCAGGGCAGTCGCTCTCTGTGGGGGCAGGACCTGCTCTGCTGGAGCATTGGTGAGCACAGCAATGATGGTAATGCTTGGGGGCTTCCTTGGACTCCATCTGGTGTGAACCTTCAGCTGGGATTGCTGACAGCAAGACTGAGCTCTCTTTGCTTGTCTTATGCCCCTTGCAGACTCACATGGGCTGTCAGATGAGGAGGGCTCCTCAGAGGTGTTCCTGGCCACCGACAGTGACTACGACTCCAGCAGAGCACAGAGCCCAAAGGAGCTCGACCTGCTGTCCTCTTCCTCGGGGCCTGAGTGCTGCAGCAGGAGAGTTGCCCGCACCCTTCGGGACAGCGCCCCAGATGTCTTGCAGACCCACGAGCTCAAGACTCCACCACCACCTCCACCACCACCACCAGAGGAGCCCCGGCCAGCCCCCGAGCTCTACGACAGCGACTTCGTCCTGCCCAGCCGACAGATCGAGCTGCTGCGCATCACGGAGAAGCGGCAAGCGTACTGCGTCCGAACCAGCAGCCTGGACTTCCCCAAACCGCACTGCCAGGTGGCCAGAAAGTCCTGCCCCGGCTCTGTGGACAGCTCCCCAACAGAGAGCAGGACCACGGGCCACTGTGGCCAGCTCAGACTGGGGACTGGCTTGACGCCCAGCCCCGAGCACAGCCAGGTTGGGCAGGGCTCGGAGCCCGTCTTCCGAACGCGCTCGGACGAGTGGACTCAGAGCTTCCAGGAGCAGCCAGAGCAGCCTGGGTGCTTGGCTGACCGAGGGAAGAAGCCAGGCTCTGTCACCTTGCAGGTCTGCCCTCAGTATGAAACCGGACTCTCCAAAGAGACCAGTGTCAAGGTACCAGAGCCTGCAAAGGGCAGCGCTGTGGCTGTGCCGTGCCCGGATGGAAAGGGCTGACAGGATGGGGAAGGCAGGCAGCGAGGGCTCACGTGCCCCTTGCCTGGCACTGCCCTCTCCATCTGCCGCTGGCCAGGGGTGAGGTCCCTTTGAGCCCTGCAGCACTCCCGCCCTGCGTCCCTTTGTCCCTGCAGCAGTGACAAGGCTCCCAGCAGCACAGGATGGGGCGCATGGCTCTGCCGGAGCGATGGCCACTGCTGCAGAGAGGGTGAGCCAGGGCCACAGGTAGGGTATTTTGGGGAGACAAGGCAGTGGAGCCGTTTTTCAGTTCTCAGTCCATGGTTCAGCAGCTGACAGTGGGTTAGTGCCACCCAGGGCGAGCAGGCAGTGAGGAGTGGTCGCTTTGATGGGTTTCACTTGCCGCATCCTGGTGTTGAAACACGTCAGCCCCCTGGACAAAATCCAGCTGTCACCCTCCTGCCCTGTCCCAAACTTTCCCACAGCCTCTCTCCCCATGTCTCTGCTCTGCTCCCTTCAGCCCCATGTGCCTTTGGGGAAGGGAGAGTAGGACCCGCTCATATCTGGCCCATGGAGCAGAGCAGGCAGAGCTGCCTCCTTGCTGCAGGTGTTGGGGTCCACCAGAGCCACTGTACCACCTGGTTTTGCTCCTCGAGGGCTTTGCTGAGAGTTGACCCCCAGGTCCGATCACCCTCTGCTCTGGGTGGGATCCCCCATGGAGGAGGTCACCTGGGCACGCATCTTGGGCAGGTCCACCTCCTTTGCTCCCAGCCGTGAAGATCCTTTCCCCATGGAAATTTCCCTTCTGACATTCCTGGTTCCCAGAGCTGATGGAGAAACCCAAGCACAGCTTGCCTGTAAAATGGCAGAGGAAGGACAGAGCCCAAGGGCTGGTGGGTTTTATTGCTGGGGAATTTTGATAGCCAGTTTCTCTGCACCCCGCAGGGATGGTAGAAACAGAGGGGAATGTGACTCGCAGTATTTTATTTTCCATTTGAGAAATTACCATAGATTTCTATGCAACTGAAGCGCAGCCTTTGGGTTCCTGGCGGGCTGCCCACGTGGCTTTTGAAGTTGCAAAGCTCTGGACACGCCTGCTTGAAAGCATTTTACGATGTTCTTCTCGAAGAAAGCCGAGTTCAAAGGAAAGTCTCCTCAGCTGGCGTAAATCAGCTGAGCCCTGCGATGATTGTTTGGAGCTGGCAGGGTTCACGTGGGCCGAGGGCTCGGACCACCCCGCTGGGGCACGGCTCGCGGCGCTCCGCAAACCCACATGGATGTGCCAAAGGAAACCATCGCTGTGCCCGGGCAAGGATGGATGTCCCGCTTTAGGGCCTTTGAAGTCAAGTAGTGGGTTCCTGACAGTCATTAGCAGTCAGAGCCTGGATGAGCTCATTTTCTCTGCCATATTCAGGATTCAGAGGGTAGTCCCCAAGAAAGTGGAGAGGGAGAGCAAGGGCAACTGTTGGTGGGGAAACCCCAGGTTTGTGAATGGGACAAAACTTAGCACTGCTTCCCAAAGCATCTTCAGCTTCAGCACTGCTAGCTTGGCAGAGCCATTGAGGTGCAGCTGGTCTGAGGGTTGGGATCCTGCTCACGAGAGGGTCTTTACGCAGATGCCTCAGTGTTGCCAGGAGCAGGGCTGGGATTGGTCCTCTCCGGCTGCAGGTTATGGGACGGTGGGACAGCCCAAGTGGCGTAGGTGAGGTGTGGGTGACAGAGGCAAGAGCGGAGCTGTAGGGACATGGAGTGCAGTGGAGGCCAGCAGGTGCTGCCTGAGCTGGGACTGTGGCTCGCTGGGTGTCCCCGGGCGCAGCATGCCTGGGGTTTTGCACCAGGCACCTTTGGGGCAGCAGTTCCTCCACCCCAGTGCTCACTGCTGTAGGACACGCTGTGTGATGCCTCTGGCCCCAAGTTACTCCTCATTCCTCCCCCTTACCATTCATCTTTCCCACCTTTCTCTTTCCGCAGCTGCACATCACCAGCCAGACGTCCGCCGGGGAGGTGGTGAAGCTGGTGGTGCTCGAGATGAACAACGTCTCCCGCAGTATGCTGGGCGGCTCGACCGCCTTCTGCTATGAGGAGGAACAACTGGAGCACTTTGGACTGGTGTTTGCCTCCAACGAGAGCGAGCAGTGGCTTCCTGATGACTTCTTGCCTCTGTCCCTCCAAGCTACCCGGCCTGAGGGACAGTTCTATGTCCGGATCAAGGAGACGTCCCCTCTGGTGCTCCAGTACGGACCAGCCACCACCGTATGAGAGGAGGAGAGACGGCTGGGCGGCGCAGGGACCTCAGCTTCCAGAGAGCAGACAGCTCGTCTCTGATGCTTCCTTCTTCCACAGACACCCTCTCATCAGGCATCCGCGGGGTGGAATGGGATCATACTGGGCTGTGTGTTATTTGTTTGTGTTAATTTTTTTTTTTTATTTTTTTTTTTTTAACCAAAGAGACTTCGAGACTCAGTTTTTCTGACTGCAGAAGAAGAGGGTGGAGTGCAGAGACCTCAGAGCTTGGGAGGAATCTTTGCAGGAATGGAATTTTTGAAAGTAAACATTTTTAAGGGGAAAGGAGCAGGGAGAGTGAGAGGAAAAAATATTACAAGAAAAAGCAGCAATACCTTTATTTTTTCTTCTTTTTCTGAAAAACCTTGTTTGGGATTCACTGAAAGCAAAGCCACAGAGGATTGCTGGGGAGGGTTGTGGTGTCAATGAGGAGAGGGCACGAGTCACAAGGACAGCACTGAGAAAGATGTTTTCCCATCTGCCCTCCTTTCAGTCTACCTGGAGAAACAATTCTTGCACATAATTCTTGGAACAAAATGATACTGTTATTTTTTTTCCGACCAAAAAAAAAAGAATAATAGTTGTGCTAGAGACACTGGAGTTGTGTAAGAGGTCAAGACCCTTTGACTTGTTTTAAAGGCAAAAGGAACCCACGCAGCCAGCCTCATGCCCACACAGATGTGCACACAGCTGTGTTGACACCACCACTAGAGGTTTGCTATAGGGCATCTACCACACCACCCTGCTCACCCCCCTGGGATTTCCTTCCCTCCTCGGTCGCCGTTTTGTTCTGGTAATTGTGCTTGGCCTCTCTTGTATGTCCTACAGCATGACATTTTGTTAGCCACTAGGTCTCTTGTTAACAAGGTCATTTTTCTGATCTCCTGTGCTCCATAGTAAAGATGACTGCTGCTGACTGTGTATCACTCCTTTCCTTCTTGTGGCTTGATGAGTAGTGTTCCTTCATCCGCAAATTAGCCCTGATTTCAAGGGCTGG
The DNA here is from genome assembly GCF_964273445.1 of Streptopelia decaocto. Classification (NCBI taxonomy): domain Eukaryota; kingdom Metazoa; phylum Chordata; class Aves; order Columbiformes; family Columbidae; genus Streptopelia; species Streptopelia decaocto. The sequence continues at coordinate 8,690,161 of NC_138668.1, read as the reverse complement.
GCTTATCTTTCCCAGGAGCACTTAGTGGGTTGCTTTCCACCCAGCAGAGGTTTACGTTAACATGAAAATTGCATGTGCGGGAGCAAAGTGCCACTTAGAAATGCTTTTCTGGGCTTCATTGCTCTGTAAGGCAACAAAATAAGCTTTGTCATGCAAAGCCAGTCACCTCCACATGGCATTGGAAACCCAATGGTTGTAGGGCCCAAACGTCTGCAGTTAATGCATTAATTTGGTCCTGCAGCCCCCACCAAGAGAAGAGCACGGATGGCGGTGAGAGCTTGCAGCCGCACTGCAGCTGGCGCAACACGTCCAAGGGAGCAGCAGCAGTCAGGTGTGAGGCGGCTGCTCAAGGGGCATCAGCAACGCCAGCCTCACCTTGGGAAGGAGCCACCAGCCTCTTCCATCTGCATGGCAGGGTGACGCCATTCCTGGGTGCTGGGGTGAGGGCAGGTGCTCTGTGGGCAGCAACATGGGGTCTGCCCATGGCTGCCATCGCTCCACAGAGGTTCCTCGTTCCTCACCTTGCTGCGGCGGTTCCAGCAGCATGCTCTGTGCTGCGGGCAGGAATATATCCCAGCACGAGCCCTTGGCCGCCCCACGTCAGAGCGCCTCTGCCAGGGAGGATCGTGTGCCAGCCCCTCAGCTGGTGCCAATCAGCAGCACCGCATTGACGTCAGCACAGACACCACCACGGGACGTGGAGGCGAGCGGTGAAGGAACATTTAAAAAGGCACTTCTGCCATCTCCTTTCCCCTTTGCTCTTCTCCTGCCTCAAAACCAATCCTGCTTTCCCAGGTCAAGGAGGAAGCTGGTTGATGAACGTAGAGGTTCCGATGGAGTTTGTCCTTGCTCGGCATCCATGGACATGAATGTCCCAAAGAGGCAGGAGCTGCAGGGTGGCCCTTCCCTAGCAAGAGCTTGTTCACAAAACATCACCTACTGATGCTCAGAGCCTGAGGCAGAGGAGAGGGAAGGCACAACTGGTGGAAAACTATTCAGTGGCTTTCTGGAAGTCGCAGAGTGAATTCTGCATTCAGGGTTCCGTGCAAAAAGCTACATCTGTGTTCCTGATGCTCCTTAGCACGGATCCATGCAGCTCTTGCTGCCCTTTTATTTGACCCCAGTCGGGAAAAAGGCCTCCTCTTTTCTTAAGCAGTTGTTCTCCCTTTCTAGAAGCCCTGCTCCATCAAGAGAGATGGAGCCAAGACCCGAATCCAGGTGCTGACTCTTTGGCTGAGGGGTGGACGTGGGGCAAACTCTGCAGCTGGACCCTGCTGGGGTCTGGGTACCCACATTTCTTGGTGCAGAGCCCAAAGATCTTGCTCACCACACAATGCTTTTCTGCAGGAGTTTCTCTTGGAACAAAAGCAGTATGTGGTTTCATGGAAGAGGGAAAGCGATACATAGAATCGTTTCAGGTTGGAAGAGCACTATCTGTACCTTAGGAGGCCAGTGCCTTACCCATTAGGCCAGGAGGGGCCCGGGTGGAAACAGGCTTTGATGCAGGTGGAGTGGGAAGGGTAGAAGCTGCATAGCGGGAATATAGAAAACCTCCCTACCAGGGACACTGGGACATGTGATGTCCTGATCGAAGTTTCAGTCCTCCCTCAAGCACATCTTCAAACCCATGAGATGGACTTTTTGGACGCCTCTGTCCCCACGCTGCTAAATGATGCATGATAAGGTGGGGCTTCCATGAAGAGCAAAGCAGAGAGGGGCTGGGTGGAGAAGAGGGGTTTCTGGCACTCTGCTGCACCATGTTTCTTGAAGAATGGCACTTGAAACGTGGTTGCATCTTTTCACATTCTCTTTCTCTTCCCTGGGTGGCTTCATGGGCACATCCAAACAGGTCTTGAAGCCTTCAGATGCTCTCCTGCCCTTCTTCATGGCCAAGGACTAGGAGCAGAAACCACATAGGTTCTGTATATGGCAGTTTGTAAGGCTATAATCTCAGTGCTAAGGGCTGCGGGGAACCGATGTGGCAGTTTGAACCACCCTGGAGCCATGAGCTGTGTACATGAACTTGGTTTTTAATATTTGAAGGCTACGTCACACATGTTCTTAAGCAGGTTAGTGCTGCATTTAAGACTGGGTCTTAGAGGCTTAAGGCTCTAAGGGCCATTGTGGCTCTGGGTTAGGTGGCTCAGACTTTTCTCTGTCACTTCTTGACCCCCTTGTGCCTCAGTTGCTCTCTGTTCCCTTCTTTCTCCAACCCAAAGCCATGCACCTGGCAGCAAGTGGCCCAAGCAAGGCTGGGACAGGGCTGACAACCTCCCAGCAGCTTCTGCATGGATCTCTGGGCAGCTGGCACGGTGTGACAAGGTGTTGCTGTCAAGTGAGCAGGAGCCAGGGCGGTTGTTCTCAGCAGCAGAAGGATCCACAGCGTTTGCTCATGTAAGTCTTCTCTCACTGGTGGCAGAGGTTTGGTGAAGAGGCTTACTCAGTGGGGACCAGCCTGACACTCGCTCTGGTGTGTGCCCCATGGCGCAGGCGATGGAGGAAGATCCCCAGAGCACCTGGCCTCTGCCCTGCTCTCTCCTGGCATGGGGAAGCAGTGGAGTTGGAGCTGGAAGAGGCATAATTTTGCTTCCATCAATCCCTTTTCTCCAGTATTTTAATGACAAAACAGGCTAGAGTCCAGGAGCAGTCCCGAGAGACTGTACCTGCACCATCCTGTATCACCAGGCACAGACATCACTGTTCCCAGTACTGCCAGCCACAGGCACAGCCAATATCCAGCCCCAAATACCCCCATGCCTGCACCCATCCACATGCTGTATACCCACTTGAGCCCAGGTGAGCATCTCGAGTGTGCACCACCCCCCTCCACACTGGTGTGACACCCAGGCACCTGCATGCACACACCATCCCTACCTGGGAGCTGTACACTCACCTACCGCAGACAACCCTGTGGTTGCTTTGGTCTCACCTGTACCTCAGAAGCAAGGATGGTGAAGCTGGGTTTGCACTATTGCCTGCCACAGGGTTTGGTCCAGAGCTCAGCCCTTACAGCACGAGACCAGCCCAGCTCTGCCCCTCCAAAGCATGGTGGTCACTGGACAGTGGTGGGTTGGAGCTGCAGCCCTTGGGGCCAGACCACATGGGGAGAAATCCCTCCTCCACCATCCTGAATGTTCACTGGGACCACAATGGCATCCTGGTGGACAGAGCATCCTTAAAAGTCTCATGTGGTTGAGGGCAGATGTGAGCAACACTTACCTGGGAGCTGGGGCAGAAGCAAAGCTCTGGGAGAAAGTGAGAGCACACCCTTGTCCACAAACCTGAGCTCCCTTTGAAAGTTTGGTCTGCCAACACAGCTCGACTCCTGCTGACCTTAAGCCCCCAGCAAACCAAATTGTTCTGCGTGGGGTTTCCTTCCCAGCTGGCAGCACGCAGAGGCTGAGGGCAGCAGTGGGCATCGCCTGGGGATGCCTCTCTGACCCTGGTGTGAGGCAGGGCCCGTCTCCTTGGCTGGGAATTGTGGCTTCCAGGCGCTGTGGAGCACCAAAAGATGACGCTGCAGAACAATTTGTACTTTGTGAGGGTGTTTTTCATCTCTTTGTCAACATCGCTAGTAGCATTTAAATGCAGATCAGTGTGTTAGTTTTTGCTGTTGGGGGTCATCAAAGTCAAACATTGGCTTGTTCAGTCCAGCAACCAGGTCTTCTGCTCCCTCCACTTGGAGGTAGACCCAGGTTCAGAACCTCAGCAGGAGAAAACTGGCTTATTTCCGTGAAGGTTAGTAGGAGTGTATTAATTAACATCACTAGAAAAGCCATCCCTGTATGGTATTTTTCTCACATTGTATGGATTCATAGAAATAAATCTGAAATTGTGAAACTCTGAATTTCCTCCCCAAAATCAGGAGCTTGTTGGCATCAGTTCTAAAGCATCTGCATTTCTTTTCTCCCACCAAAGGGAGTTGCTCAGTTTATCAGACATGAATCCAGCTTTGTGTTTCCCAAGATTTGGCTCTCTGAGTCTGAGGTTTTGTTGTTGTTGTTGGGGGGGTTTGTTTGTTTTGGTGATGGTGGTGGGGTTTTGCCTTGTTTTTTCTCCCCCCACCCCCCTTGCATCCTTTTCTCCTCTGGTACGCTTTCTCATTTTCTTGCTTTGGAATTTCATTAGTTCTGTTTACTGGGGAAAGCTGAAGAGCTATCCTTTCTATAAAGCAGCCAGAATGATCACAGACAAGAGGTGCTCTGAGCCTGATCTGTTGAAGTCAGTGGAATCCTTTCTTCCCCCAAACAGGAGGCGAGAAAGCAAGCAAGAGCCATGCCAGCCATCCAAAACACAGTGGAAGTTCCAGGGCTATTCCTGCACATGCAATTACTAAGTTAATTATTGCTCCATCATCTGTAGAACCTCTGTACAATTGCTGTGCAGTTACATGGACTGTTTACCCATGTAGCTTATAAATAGAGTTCCCGTATAATTGCAGTGTGGTGTGATTAGATTTACGCTGGGTGAACCGAGGGGTTGCAGAGTGCCCACACTTTCCATCCCCAGCACTGATGCCCACTGAGGATGCAGCTTTGCCAAGCAGTCACTGAGCAAAACACTGTTGGCCTGAGCCTTTACTCAGACGGGCCAGGTTTCTCCAAGAAACCACACACTGGTGTAGTCTGTACGCTGTGGGCAAAGCCACTTCCCATGTGGAACCGGGCTGGACAATGCAGAGTTTAGACCGAGATTGCAATTTCCCAACCACACTTGGAACGACGGAGCTGGGAGCCTTGGTAACGTCAGCACCATCGGAAAGCTCCGGCTGACTTTGGGGTGTCTAGGATTTTTTGGCTTGAGGTTCTCCAAACCCACCTATAGACCAGGCAGAAAACAGCTCTTTCCACCCCATGAAAATTCCTGAGACACAGGAAAGTCTTCTGTTCCCAAAGCAGTCTGAAAAATAAAATGCTGTGGAAACAGGAACTGAAAACACAAAAGTAAATACACATGAGGAAGCAATAGTGCTTTATTTTATTTTAATTTCCACTTAAAAACAAACCAAAACAAGCCTAACTCATTTTTAAACCAAACTAATTTTCACTTAAAAAAAAAAACAACAAAACATAGAAACAGGCCAGTGAATATCTGTAAGTTTGTTCTAACTCAAGAATCTTGGAAGATACCATTTGTTGAAATGAACAATCTATTATGAACTTTTATATTATAGCTAAAATGGCATTTTTGGCGGGAAGAAAAAAGAAAAAGCCAACAGATGGTGTGTTAACATTTTTGTATGGTTATTCCCTCAAGCTCCAGCTTAATCCAATAGATTGTAAACCACATGCTTAAATCTGAGCATGCACTTTGCTGACTCAGGCTTCAAAGAACCCTTGGAGATGCAAACATGTTTGTCCTCAACTAGTTTAATTTGATCTGTAAATTAAGATAGCAACAAGAGTGTGCTTTTGCTCTTTGACTGGTTTTGAGCAGCTATACCCCCATTCCCAGACTTGCCATGCTGCTGTGTGAAATGGGTCGGTGGGCAGCAGGAGCTGTAGCCCCTGGCTGAGAGCACTAAGTGCTTCCACTGAGGTCCTGGAAATCCATCCCACCGAGTTCTGCCCATGCTGCCTGGAGAAGGGAGCAGAGAGGGACAGTGTCCCAGGAAGGATTAGCAGCATGTGCCGTGGCTCATGGGTGAGTGCTGTGGTGGGTAAGTGAACTGAGAGACGTTATCTTCCCAAGTGCTGTGCTGTTCCGGGACCCAGCACTGCTGTTCCTGCTCCTTCATGAGCAACATGCTCAGTTAATTGATCTGCATTAAGAACAAACCCAGCCCCGGCCCCACAGCGCTGTTCATCAGTGCAAAGCTCAGCACATCATGGGGTGGAGACTTTAACCCAACAGCATGGCTTAGATGAGGGCAGCATTATTGTGCATGCTGGATTTTCACTCTGCCCACAGTTTACCCTGTAATAACACCAGTAAGCTGAAACCAGTTGCTGAAGTCTACTGAATTTATTTCAAAGGATGCGGGAAATGACCAGCTGATTATACAGGGTGTTTCAAAAAGATGGACCCAATTTCAAAATGCGGTACTGTAAGTGGAAATGTACCTTTTTGCACCAGGCCAATGCACAAATGTTTGTACAAAGCCTAGGATGTGGGATTGACTGGCTCAGGGCCAGCTGGTGGCATGAGCTGCCATGGCAAGCAGAAATGGAGCCACACTAGTAGAAGGCTGTGGCCTCTTGCTAGTCAGGCCTGATTGCACAGGGTTGTGCATGGTGGTGCAGACGGGCAGCTTGGACCATGCCCAGGGTTGGGCTTCCTGGATATCCACAGGTTAAGTAAAACAGAAGAAGATTATGTTGGAGAGTCTCTAGGAAACATCCATCTGGATAATTTTGTGGTGGTGTTTCCTTCCAGATGACTTTCCCAGCCCTCCTGCTTTGCTAGGTTAACTCAAGGACACATCTCAATGAAGTCAACTGGAGAGTTGCCCTTGGCACTGGTGGGACCAGAGATTTGGCCTGTGAGCAGGCTGCTGGGCAAGGGGTAGTGATCTGCCACTGCAGGGACTGCCTCTTCCAGCAAGTGCTCATGCAGCAGGTCCCTCATCCCTCACCACGGCTTGGGTCTTGTTTTCTGGTCCAGGTAGTGCCGGGGAGCTGGGGAAGGACACTCGCTCACTCCATTGGCAGTCATCTCCTGTTTCCATATGTGGCTGGTACAGGACAAATCAAGCCCTTTTTGATTCGTCACCAATTGCGGGTGACTTCATGAAGCTGAGCTCTGTTGCGCCGTCATGCTCTGGCTGGAAGCAGCTTTGATCTGGGTGTTTAATGAAGACGTTAATTGATAGCACGTGGGGAGGAATTTGAGCTGCTCTGAGCTGTCTCTGAGCCCCTCAGATCCCAGAGCCATCATCCCCTTCAAAACAGAAGAAGAGTTATTACAAAACAAATAATGTTTGTATAGGCGCTTAAAAAAAAAAAATAAAGTCCTCTCCAGCTCTGTTAAGCTCATATTACTGGCAGGGTTGAGCTAGAGAGACCATGTGCACCATTGAACGCCTTCAGCAAATTAAACCAGCATCAACGAGAGGAGAAACAAGGCATCGCTGTCCAGATCCTGTCCAGACTGAAGCAAGACAAGACGTGACGTGGGGCAGCCATGGGTCCCGCTCTGCTTGGCGAGGTGCCCGCGGCAAAACTCCCCTCCTGGAAACCCCCGTCCCCAGCGGAAGGGAGACTTCTTCCCACTGGGAACCCATGCCTTCCAGCTGAGGATCCCTCAGCCTCGGCACTTCAGGGAGTTGGAGGCTTTTCAGCGCTTGGCTCCGTGTGTTCTGGCAGCCATGGCTTGCTGCAGACTCTGTCCTTCCCTGCCCAGACGTGCGCTAACTGCCGGCAGCGCCAGGCCCTGCGTAGCTGGAGCTCGCATCCTTCCGGACACGCATGTTTCTCCTAGCTGATGGTGTGCATCCAGCTCTGGCCACTGCTGGCAAGGTTCTTCTTCCCAACGGGGCTGTGGGTTACCTACTGGCAACCAACTGTGACCTTGTTGCTCTTATCCATGACTTTGCATAGAAGATGCTTCTATTCCTCACCTGGTCCAAGTTACCTGCATCCCAGCTAGCTACTCAGCGTCCTGCCGGGAGACTTGGGAAGATGCAATATTTTGAGACCTCTCCCCCTCCATCAGATTGGATTGGAATTGGCTGGTGGACTGAGAAGTTATTAGGAACAGACACCCCCAGACAATGTGATTGCACAAGCTTCATTTCCTTAGAAAACCAGGCCAACAGAGCAGGAGTCTGTCAGTAAACATGTTGATTCCAGGGTCTTTTCTGCGCTGCTCGCAGGAAGGAGCGCACAGCTCTGGCACCCAGCCCGCACCACCGAACACCGCCTTTCACTCAGGGATGTCTGGACGCAGCTCATCTGTCGGAGGATCGGCAGCGTTTGAGCAGAGGGTTGTGTTGCCCACAGCTCTTGGCGATTGCCAACAGGCCAAAAGTCTCCCAAGGCAGGCAGGGTGGGTGACATGGGGTGAGCTGCTGGTTGCTGCCATGGTGCACAGTGTGCAGGGTGGGCACCAGCGGGCTTGGACTCAGTCCTGCCTGACAGACGCATTAGACTCCACCGCTGCCCAGAGGTGAGCTGGGAGCTGGACATCATGGTGCTTGTATCCATAGCTGTCCACCTTCCACACTCAGAAAAGTGCAGGAGGGTGACATCTCCCATGGTATATGGTCCCTGCAGCCCAGCCTCTCTGTTTTCCAGCTCGCCTTCCAACTTGGGGCATTATCTCCCTTTCCTTCACCCAGACACTTATTCCGGCGCTTCCCAGCCCTTGGAGTTCCAGCCTCCCCGCCGTCAGGCTGGAGGAAGATCTCTTGCAACACCGGAATGCTCCACAGTCATTACCTCCCTCCCTAGAAATTTCTGGGGTCAGAGGACATAAGTCTCAGTAATCGTCCAACAACGTCAATGGAGCTCCGTTGATTTACACCAGCTGAGGATCAAACCCCTCCCTTTCCTCTCCCATATTTAAGATATTTTCCAGACTTCAGACGTATACAGAGGAGGGAGTTGATGGCTCCTGGGTTGTTGAGGAGGTTCCAGCTTTGGTCCTGGCCTGAAGTAACATGAAGATGGTGGCTACCCTGGCTCTGTCTCTACATGGAAAAGCCGCGCTCCCGCGGTTTGCTGGCCGTCGAGCTGGCAGACTGACTGGGACAGGCATTAGCCAGCCCACACACATGCCGAAGGTCGCTTCAGTCTGAGATGTGGCTCCATCACCATTTCTTCCGCAGCCAGCACAGGCATGAATATGCAGTCAATGCTATGGACCTAGTGCCTCAGTTCTTTACTTCTCCAGCTGCAACAAAATGCAGCACGCTGAAGCTTTGCATGGTCCATCTCAGGGTTCATTACATCCCTCCTCAAGCCTTTTCCAAGCAGGACACCAGTGCCATGAAGCCAGCAGAACAGGAGCGGCACTGCTGAGCTCAGGATGCACCCACTGGGGACCAGGAAACCCAGCCACCCAGACCACAGACCCGTCTATCTGCAAGAGAAAAGACGCCCACAATCACTGAGGCAACCTCGATTTCAACGTGTAACAGTGAAAGTTTATTCTGAGCCCAGTGTTTTGGTCTGGGCAGCTGGGCCAGGCTTGAGGGGAAGCGCAGTTCATATTGCTGATAGCTGGATCCAATTTATAAGGCACTCAGCAGAGACAATCATCAGGGAAGGAGACAAATAATCTTCAGGCAATTAAATTTAATTGTTCCATCTGAAGATTATTTATCTCTTTGCCTGATGAATGTCTCCTCGAAGCGCCTAATAAATTGGATCCAGCTATCACTGATAGTGGCTGCTTTCCCCTGGCAGCAGGGAAGGGTGTGGAGAGCAGAGCAGCGCTCAGCTCTGTGTGTTGCTTAAGATCTGTCACCTCGAAACATCTTTTTAGCAGACTGAAAGTGTCCATGGGCTTTATCAATGCACTGCTCTTATACAGAGAGCTTGGCAGTCTTGGGCTAGATTGTGCAAAAGCTCCTGGATTGAGGTGCTGCGTGGAATGAGTATTGGGTTATAATGTCAGGCATCAGTGAAAATTCTGAATTATCTCTGTCAGTCTGTCTGTCTCCCTTATCTTTTGGTCTGCCTGCTTGTGAAAAGGGACGAGGAGGAGGAAACCTGTCTGGGACCTGATCTGTCACAGCGCAGGAGTTTGGAGAAGGGTTTCCTGAGGTATTATGGAGCACAGCACCACTCCTAGGAACCCCTCTGGGGCTCCCCATCCCCGACAGTGGACATCCTGAGCCTCAGGAGGTTAATTCAGAGCTGGGGAAAGACTCATCTTTTTTAGTACACTTCTCTTCCCATTGCAAATACTGGACTTGTCTTTGCAGTTGACCCTTTTTTGTGTATTTGCTTGTTCATAGCTTGCGTGGAAATGGGTCTGCACTGGTTGGAGAGCCCAGCACATACTTCCAACCAGCAAAATAAGGTTGGCCCAGGTGAATTAAAGTGAAGAAAGTCCTGGAAAGCAGTGCAGTCAGGAGATCATCCCAGGAAGGGGGAAGAGGCACCAGTGAGGAGTGTGTGGAGTTCCTCTCCCAAGACAAAAAGAGTAACTGTGAAGCAAGTTATACCCTGGATGATGGGATTTCCAGCAGACAGGATACGTAATCCTTGTTTGAGATCATTTGATCATGCAGACAGTGGATTGCAGCCATGCTTGTGTTCCCAGAGCTCCTGATGGACAGGTCACTTGACCTGTGAATACCCTGTCCTGCGTACCCACAGCCTGCTATCAGCGCTGATTGCAGGCTCGGGACAGTGGTAAAAGCCCTGGGAGTCTGTGGGTGTTCTAGGGAACTGTGTGGCTTTCTAAAATCGGGTCTCTATTCACCATCCAACCGTTGAATAGTTCAGTAGTATTTAATTAGCATACAATAAGCGTCCCATTGAATTTGATGGAATACATCATTTTGGAATGCTATTTACAGTGCTAGTTTTCTTACAGAAATCCATGTGTCAGAGCTTTATCCATTATTATAGTCTTTAAAATAGGCAGATGTGCCTTTCATGGCCAACTGCATGTTTTATTAATGGGCTAGAATTATCAGATGTATTGTAAATCACGGGACGTAGCCACCAGTCTGGTGCTTCTCTTCTCCAAAGTCCCAAGGCAAGTGAGCTTAACTGCCTGAACGCCTTGTAATGAACCGTGGGGCACGTGCTCACTTCCCTGCTGCAAGAGCAGGTTCTTCCAGACACTGATAGTCCTCTCTGCCCTGCCATCACTGCCTCTCCTCCTGACCACATCTGCTCTCTTTGCCTGCTCTGGAGGGGCATGCAAACCTCCAGCTGGCACGTGCAAAACTTCACACTTATATATAGATAATGTAATTAACATGGACTGTTCTGGTCCCTCAACTCCCTCTTTTCCCTACCATCATCTCTCACCTGCCCCTCTCTTCTCCATTCCCTGCCCGCCAAAGTCACAGGCAGGAGACTTGTGGCCTCTCCAGCAGAGCTGTATTCCCTGGTCTTGTTCATTCAAGCCCTCACACTTTGTGCATGTTGCACACAACTGGGTCCTGTCTTGCTTGAGCCAATAGAGCAGCATCTTGCTTCATTTGAATATTTGCTAACAATTTACATATTTAAATGAGCTCTTTTGGTGAGGTTGAAAATACTGCATGGGTGATCACACCATTGGAAATAACCAGGAAACTCAGGGAAGGGACACGTCAAAAGCAAAAGCCTACATCAGGCTGAAGGTTTTGTTGAAAAGCATTTGGCAAAGACTTGCTGCCTGCAGTCAGAACCTGCCCAGCAAGCTCCTGGAGCGTGGCAGGGCTAGCAAGGGCCCAGCCGGGACTGCTGGCCTCCGTGCAAGTGCCAGGGCTGTACCCAAGGACATCCTGACCAGTAGCTCGGTTCAGCATCGCTGCCTTCCCCACGCGACCACGTGTGGGCAGGAGCAGCCCCCTCCCTTCCCGCACACTCCTCCAGGATGCTCCCGGCAGAGGTTTCCCAGCCAGCGGCTCCACACCAGCCAGCGAGCTCCCTGTGGAAGCACCAGCCGAGTGCCCAGACACTCTTCTGCAGACAAGCCTGGCAGGTTTTATGCCTGGCTGGTGACAGAAATACCCTACTGCTGCTAACAGGGATCACAGCCAGGGACCAGGCTTGCTAAAGAGGGGTTAGAGCATGTTTAGAGGGCATCTGTAGTGAGCACAGGTCAGCTGCAGTGCTACATGACCAGTGCTTGGGATGATGCTGTCTGCAATAGCATCTGATCTGGATGAAGAGTGAGTCTGCAGTCTCTGAGGACTGCTCCTGAAAGAGGCTTGGAGACCTCTGTCTGCAAAGGGAGGTGTTCTCCATCACCGGTTTCATAAATACGTGAAGGACCAACTTTTGGCCCAGGCAGTGGCATGCTCCTCACTGCTGCTCAGGTGCTGCTCCTGGCAGCATCAATGCACATTAAAAGGGATGAGGAAGTCTACAAGGAGTCCATTGTAGTAGGAATTCAAAGGTCTGGACTAGCAGGAGCAGCCCATGGGCAAAGGGAGCCATGGCGGATTGCAGATGAGGACGACAGTGAGGAGGAGGGAGTGCAGGGTTGCACATGACCATCTCTGCTCTGTGCATCTGTAGTGATAGCGCTGGACATGAGCGCAATCCTGAAATCCTAGATCTGTGCGTAATACTCCACTGGGGACAGATGTCCTCTCTTGTTTTGTACACTGTAAATGCAATGTTGGTCCCAAACCCGAATGATTACCCCCATCCAACACCATCCCCCCCTCCCATCAGCTGCAAATGGCACAGATGGCTGGAAAAAAAGAATAGCTATTTTTAAAAAACAAAATAAAACCCAACTCTGTTATTTCTGCATTTTTTCTGCGTGAAGACACTTCCTTCCTTCCAGGAGAGATCAATCCAGTACCAAAGCGTTAACCGCTTCCCAGCCATCTCCTCCATACAAGGTGAAGTTGTGCTGGCCCCTGGCAAACATCTCACCTCTCTGCGCTCCCAGGCTGCCCCTCCTGGCCTTGTGGCTTGTGAACTGCCCCTTATTCCCCGGGGAGAGGGCCAGAGGAAGCTGGCGGCACGGGCAGAATCATGGCAAGCCTTCAGGAGGGCCACGTGGTTGCAGGAGATGCTGGAAGGAGAAGGCTCCAGTCGCGCAGCAGAGCAGGAGAGGGTGAAGGAGCTCAGACCGTCTGTCTGTGCCGTCGGCTTTCCCAGGATGCGTTCTTGGCAGGAACAGCCCATTCGCAGCTCGGAGCAGCTGGGCAGGTTTGCCAGCAGACCGTGTCCTCAGGGGAATGCAGTGCACTGGCAGGACAGACCTCCTAGCAGTGTCACAGACAGGCTGCTGTCCCACATGACCCAATCCTGCATGGTGGCTCTTCATGTGTATTCCTTACCCAGCTCTGCAGACCCAGCCAAAGGCTTTGGGGTCTCTTGCTGAAGGTATTTAGGAGCCTCAGAAGGAGACTGGGTGCAGAGATGGCTAGGATGCTTTGGAGAGCCTCTCAGGGCTTGCTGGGGCAAGTCTTCTGTTAGCAAGGTTTGTTTCTCACCGTGAGCAAGCTCCTGGTGGGATATGTAGTCCTTCTGGCCATGCTCTGAGCAAATCCATCCCTCTGATGGAGGCTGAATCCCCTACCTGGAGAAAAAACACCAACATGCAGCTGCTTATCCAATCCCTTGTTCAATCCCTTGCCTTGGACACCAGTGTTTCCATGCAGCCAGCACAGAGAGAGTCCAGCAGTCCAGACCTGTGCTGGATCTTTGAAGGACCCAGCCCTGGCCAAGGAAAGGACCTGGAGCTGTACAGCTCCCTCGGTGAGTCCCCGTGCAACGAGAGCTACCTGACTGGGATCCTCCATCCAAGGACAGCTATCTGACGGGGATCCTCCATCCAAGGACAGCTATCTGACTGGGATCTTCCATCCAAGGAGAGCTATCTGACTGGGATCTTCCATCCAAGGACAGCTACCTGACTGGGATCCTCCACTGAAGGAGAACTCCCTCAGCAGGACTATGTCCTGTCCCCCTCAGGGTCCAGCTGCCCTTGGGGCACTGCCTTGGCTGAAGGGATGGTACCTCTGCCCAGCTGCCCCCACCTTGAGAAGGTGCGGGAGACAGGAGAGGACAGGGAGCTTGGGATGAGCAGCATGGATGTGGGGAGCGATGGGGATCAGGAAGGATCAAGTCAGACTGAGGGGATGAGGGGGGCTGGAGGAGCAGAGGCAGGAGGGATGTGTGATTTGAGCTGAGGTGGGACTCCAGGCCATGGGACAGAGCCAAGAGGGTCAGGAGCCTGACATGCTGGACGGCTGCATGGGGGCTGGAGGGGGGACAGACTGAGGTGCATGCGGGGGCTTTGTGTGCACAGCCCGCACAACAGCTGCCGGCAGTATGGTTGGCTCCGAAGCTGGTGTTGACAGTCCTTCACTTTTATGGGAACTAAATTTACCCAGACACACGCAAAATCAAAAAAAAAAAAAAAAAAAAAAAAAAGAGGGGAAAAAAAAAAAGTTGGAGGGGTTGGAATTAAAATAAATTGCAGCAGCGCCGGCATCTGCTCCTTTGTGGCACAGTCTGGGTTACGGAGAGGGGAGGAGAAGTCCCCAAAAGGGAGTAGCATTGGTGTTTACTGCAGCCCCGAAACATCCCGTTTGCGAGCCGAGTGTGTTTTCACTGTGCTGCCTCAAGAATGCTTGACATCCAACATGCCAAAGAAATGTACCCACTTGGTGGAAAATGAAAGCCCAGCCATTTTCCATGGATTGGTCAGCGGGTGTGTTTGCTAGTGTATAGGGGCAATAATGTGCTGCGTTGTTAAGGGAGAGAAGATCCGCTGGGAGCAAAGAGGCTCCGACAGGAGAAGGAGATGATACTTGAAGCTTTTACCTCCTTTCTTTTAAGGCGCCATAGAACTTCTGCTTAAAAGTTTGGTTAATCTTTTATTTCTTTTCTCTTCCCTCCCATTCCCCTAAACCAGACACATGTGCTCTGGTGATGGTGTTTTCCTTTGGTTGGCTGGTTTCTTGTATTTGGATGCCTTGTCTCCTCCAAGTGCAGGGCAGCAGACCTGAAGCACAGGCACAAGGTGGGACTGCCCATTTCCGCGGTGGTTCTTTTAAAGGCAGAGATCCTCTGGGAAATGCTTTACCATTTAAAAATACGCCTGGTACCATGTGGGCACATCTGCCAACACAGTGATTTCAAAGAGCAAGAGGGTGTTGCACACCCGCATCTCCATCAGCATTGCAGCGCAGGCATGTCCTGCCCGCTGTGCAGGCAGGCTGCAGACATTGGCAAACCTGTATTCCCAAGGCGTGTACAGCCTGGCTGGCACCGAGGGGTGTTTCTTTGTCCAGGGTGGCTTGGAAGAGCAAGGACACTGGCAGGTCACGGCAGCTCCGGTGCTGCCTCGGCACCGAGGGTACAGGAGCAGCCGGGACAGGGTCCTGGCACCACCATCCATCCTCCTTGCCCACCACAGCATCGTGTTGCCTCTCTGCAACAACATAGGCCAGGCCCAGACTTCTGTTCAGAAGATGAAAAAATCCTTATTTTTAAATATCGCCACCACTTTCATGGACATTTAACACTGTAAACAAACTTTGCAGCCACGGTTTACAGAGCGCCTGCTTGTCAGCAGGGTTTGTCTGCTGGCGCCCCGGCAGCTGCAGATGCATGCTGCTCCCTGAGCTGTTTGATTAAACTGGTGCCCAAACAGAGGAGCAGAGGAAAAGGTTTTGATGGTTTTGTGTGCGGCTAGAACGGAAGAAAACCAGTGAGAGTGGGCACAGTTTTCACAAGTTCAGGGGATCTCTATTTTTAGCTGCCTGCTGTCTGATTTTTCCAGATGACAAGTGCACCACTCTTTCTAAAAATTAAATACTTCTTGGGTGTTTTTGGTTTGATCCCTAATTTTCTAATGTAAAGGAAGATGCTGAAAACAATTAGTCACTTTTCGAAAGTTGTAGCCGACAGTTACTTTTGCTTCATTCGCCTCTGATGTGACTGGGGCCAGAAGTTATGCTCTGGGCGGAGGTGGGAAACCAGGGGGCTGGCACCGATTTGGCATTTAGTGGGTGTGCAAAATGAATGCAAATTGTACCAATCTGGGAGTTATTATCTGAGGATAAGCACAGCCTCTGAGATGAACTCTGAAGTCAATAGGAAATGGTCCCCATCCCACTAGGACTGGGCTGGGCTGAGGATGCAGCTTGTGATGCGGCAGCCTGTGCCAAAGGATGTGCACATTTGAAGTGCAAGGATGGGAGCTCTGCCAGTCCAGCAGTTACTGGTCCGGCTCCATGTGCTCATCTTGCACGCACGAGTGGCTGCTTGCCGCTCTTCTGCCCAGCTTTCCTGGGCAACACAATTCTTCTCACTTGTTTTTGGCATTGAGAGGTTGGGCCTAAGCTGTCCCATGGGGATTGCATGTCTTTTACTTCCTGCAGTATCTGGCTGGAAGGACCCTGGTGACTCCAGTAACACCACCAATGCATAAGTTTTGGCTGAAGCAAAAGCAAGACAGACATGATATAGAGTGAGGGATGCGTCATGTTCCTTCTTTTGTGGATGGGAACCATTGCTGTGCACAGCAAAGGAGAAAAACTGATGGCAAATCCAGTCACTGATATATACAGCCCGTGGCATTTAAATAAGCCCGTATCTTTTCTGCTTTACAGATTTCTGAAAGCTGGTCACACACCAGGCTCGGTTACATCGGTGGTGTTGCCAGCATGTGTGGTGTTCATGTTGGTGCTTTCCCATCGAAGTCCCAGCTCCTGGAGTCATGCGATGTGCCAAGGGTTTCTGTTTTCGCTGTATAATTTCCCAGCCTCCCAGTTGTGGAGAAAACTGGTCCATCAGGAAAGAAATGTGAAGAACCCAAATGTGTTCAATTACTGCCTGTAATCAAGAGCTCAGGTTCTGGGTGGATGAGTGAATCCCTGTTACTTCTGGTAGCACCACTGGCTGCAAACCTTGAGAAACTCCTTGAAAGCCGGTATGGCCAGTGTGGTTAGTGTGAGGCTCTGTGAACTTGCCTCTCACCACACAAAGGCCCATTTGCTTTCACAGCTTCCAGGAAGGCTGTCCCGTTGCCTGACCCAGGGAAGAGCTCACGTGTGAACTGGGTTGTGACAGGTGTAGGAAGCCAAAGCCTCCATCCCTTTGCATCCTGAGAGTGTAGCAGATGCTCATGGGTTCCAGCCCTCCTGTCCGGCCACCGTGGGCATCCACCCACCCCTCCGTGCTGTTCACACACACCCGTGGCCCGAACGCTGGGAGGTACAGGCAGCCCAGAGGCAGCAGGCACGCTCCTTCATGGGACTTCAAAGCGGGCTCCTTTGTGTGCGTGTGTGTTTGTTTCCCTCCCCTTGGTACGGCTGCTCTGATCGATGTGACATCACCTAGAGACGACACGGGGGGACCAGACCCCGCCATTGTCCTCAGGCTGGGAGGCGATGTCCGTCTCCTAGGAGGTGGGAGCTGGGGCTCGCAGGCATGCTTTCATCTCCCTGACCTGCCCCGCTGGAGAGAGGGCTCTTCCCAAGGCACCAGCCTGGGGAGAGGCGTCCCCACTGCACAGCAGAAGGGACACGAGTGAGAGACAGACACGCTCACAATGTTTAAAGACATCATTAAACGCCCCCACCCTGGAAGCCTGCACTTGCCGGCTACACCCATCTGTTGCCTTTCATTAAAGAGAGCTTGCTCCTTTCAGAGGTGTGTGTGTGTATGCCTATAAGTGTGTGTGTGCTCAGCCCCCCCTTGGCACCCTTCATCCCTTCAACCAGGGAGAAGGAGGGTGGGAGGCAGCACCTCCTGCTTGCTGGGGGCTGCTGGGTCGGGGCTGGGATTCATCCTGGGACAGGGATGTGAGTGCGCACAAGTTATCCAAGGGTGGCAGGGAGGAGGCAGCTATCCTGCCTGGATCCCACAGAATGCAGACCAGCATCTTCCCAGAATGGGAGAGAGAAGGTCCCCCAAGGCTGGATGGCAGGAGAGGTGAGCTCTGTCTAAGTGCTCACATCCCCTGTACACCCCTGTGTCCTACAGCCCTATAGCCAGAGTATCTCAGTACTGTGCTCTGCCTGACATGTGATGGTGGAAACAGCGGTGAGATGCCCATGCTGAGCAGTGACAGGGCTCTCCCAGGCAGAGGCTGGAGATCTGCACTTTGCACAGCACTGGGGAAGGCCTCAGAGTCTGCCATTCACCACCTCTTGGAAGCACAGGACAGCCCTGCCTGGCAGGAGGAAGAACATCAGA